>NC_033799.1:36410261-36513063 GCF_001876935.1 Asparagus officinalis | reverse complement strand
CCACAAACTCCTAAGAAAAAATATATATACCTTGATTTTTTTTATATCTCCTCCACGGAACCATCTCAAACGTCCCTGCTTTGTTCCCCCTTTTTTTTTCGCTTGAGCGACCAGATAGGGACGGGAACAAGGAGAAGAGGCTGACGGGAATATATTGAAGGAACTAGGGTAGGGTGTTGACTATTTATAAGAGTCCATTTTATTGCTATTTGAACTCAGTAACAAATTTTGCATATAAATCACTTTACTTTTCCTTATATATATAGCCAAAAACTTAGAATTATTACATACTACCACTTTTAATTGAAGTTTTGTCATTAAAAATTGGATATACCCGAGTCTTCAAATAAATTAGGATATTTTTCCTTCATCTTATCTCCGTGCTCTCAAGTAGATTCTTCAGCTCGATGATTTTTCCATAAAACCTTCACTAGCTTAACAATTCTTGACCATAATGTTTGCACTTTCTGGTCTAAAATTCTAAATGGATACTCTGAATATGTCAAATCTTCCCTGATCCCAAGAGGCTCATAATTCAATACGTGACTCGGATCAAGTACACACTTCTTCAGTATTGATACGTGGAAAACATTATGAATTTTAGCCAGCTCTGGAAGCAATGCAAATTTGAATGCTACAACTCCAACTTTTTCCAAAATCTCAAAAGGTCCAATATATCTCAGACTCAACTTGCATTTTCTTCCAAATCTTATCACTCCCTTGGTAGGTGATATTCTAAGAAAAATATGATCGCTGACATCAAACTCCAACTTTCTTTTGTTTCCAAGTATAACAATGCAAATTCAATTTGTTCTGAAGCATTGTTTAGTCTTTCCCACATTTGGGATGAACCAAAATTCTTTGTTAGATATTATAGTCACAAGTACTCAGCACAACTCACTCCACTTTAATATATAGGATCATTACTATCCGGACTCCTAAATCCAAGCAGAAAAGATGCATGGTTGTCTACTATCACTGCCATAAAAATAGAAAAGGTTAAACAAATTCTACAGTATTATAATGCTCAAAATTCACAAGCTAAAACATCAAGCACAGAGACATAATCTGCAATCTATACTTCATGTAAATCAACTAGAATACTTCTCACAAATTTCAATACATCCTTGTACTGTCTGAATAGAAATGTATCAACAAGAGATTGACTTCTAAATTTCTATCCTTAGCTTAGGATCATTTAGGGCACATAGGCTATTTTTTTAATGTAAAATCTTCACTGTTAAGTATTAGCAAGAACCTTTTCTAACCTTAAGTTAATTTTCCACTGTCAAAATATCACAATAATGTACTATCACAATCATTTCAATCAAGATAATTTGAATTCTAAAATAATTAAACATCATTCTAGAGTCATAAATCTGAATATCAAATCTAGTCTATTCAAGTGCTCCACTATATCTTTCTATTTGGTGATTGAAATATAAATACTAGTATTTGACTTTGCACTCAAGAAATCTACCTTTACATTCCTCTGACTAAGGTGATAATCAAAATTGAAGTCATAAACTTTCATTGGTTTTGACCATTTTCTTCTTATATAATGTCTCTTTCAGGGTAGATATAATTCATAAGATACTAATAATTAGTGTAAATACCGTCAACTCTGCTACTTATATTACTTAATCTTCCAAGATCCATATATCTTCTCATTTTGTAAAGAGTGATTCAAAGATAGTCTATGAAAATTATTGTATACTAAAAAAATCCACTCATCATGAAATAAGTGCATAAACAAATCAGTTCTTTCACAAAAAGCCTTTTTCTACTTCTCTTTCATGATAAATCACCTATTCAATGTACGTTAAAAGCAATTTAGAGCCATTATCAAAGTCCTAACTTCATAAGTTTTCACTATTTACTACATGATGGCTGAGGGGAAATAACATGGTATAGCTTAATACATTTTCAGCATCTACACCATAAACCTAAGTGAGTTAGCCTCAAAATTCTTATACTAAAATAATGTAGTGGGTACAAAAGAAAGAAATACTCTCCAACAGCTTCACATTTCTTTAATTTTGCAAATAATTTGTCATATATCAAACATTACAAAAAAAAATTTGTGTGTCCATCAACTTATGGTATTCTATCTTGTACTTGTTAGAACACTAAAAAATCACACATTCAACATAGGTCCAGAGACATTGAAAGCTATTAATATATTAACAAACTAAAAGAAACAATCTTTAAGCAAAATTCAAAACATAATAACTTTATATAAAGTTTTAGCTCTATCATAACATGGCAAAAATAATCCTCAGATATTATTTTGCTCACGCGGACTCTTGAAAAAATATTCATACATCATCAAAGAGGCCACTAAAAATTGATCTAGTTATGATTAGACTATCTCATTCACCAAATAAAATTTATGAAGTCTACCAATGTATTATCATCTAATTGGTGTCATCAAGGAATAGTATCGTAATTTATAATAACATTCATCAGTAACATTAATCTATGAAATACTCAAGCTATTGTAAATATTTTCTACCAATGTATTATCATCTAATTGGTGTCATCAAGGAATAGTATCGTAATTTATAATAACATTCATCAGTAACATTAATCTATGAAATACTCAAGCTATTGTACATATCAAAATATTTAAGTAATTGCCACATATTTTTAACTTGTATTATGCTACACAAGCTATATATATGTAATTCCTTGAAAAATCAAAACTAATAGCATTCATAGTCTTCCACATTTATAAAGTCTATACTATATATGTAATTCCTTGAAAAATCAAAACTAATAGCATTCATAGTCTTCCACATTTATAAAGTCTATACTTCTATGTTTCTAACTAGAATTCATAGAACTAATAGCATTCATAGTCTTCCACATTTATAAAGTCTATACTTCTATGTTTCTAACTAGAATTCATAGATAGAATTTTCTATAATCATTTAACCAACTAAGTTGGCATACTATCTACTATAACATCTCAAAATAAACAATCAAATTTCTTTTCTATAAATCTCAAATGATAATCACTCACATCAAGTGCCATCACAACCTAGCATCACCAAAAATAAATACATTTAGCATGAAAGTTTAATCATAATAATCATCAGTAACTAATACCTAGCATATTCCTTATCATAATAACATATATTATCAGATAATATTTTCGTGAGTCATATATGTCAAACATGCCTCCAACTATGCTGAACTAATTCCTTTATCTCTAGGAAAAATAAACAACAAGGAATTATGTAATCCATGAATCTGAAATCATATACCTTTATAACTAACTTTGGTGCAATAATATTCATATTGTCCTTGATCAGAATTCAAAATAAAATAACAACTTTAATTTCCATGCATCAAAATCCAATATATTTTCCTTTCATTACTTAACCATCTCCAAAATAAATTAGGACCTACAGCCTAAGCTCTGATACCGTTCTGTCATGACCCAAAATTTGGAACCTAAAAGAAATATTGGAGCTAGACTAAACCTGTGAAAAATCCTCCAAAAATATGCATTCATTAAAAGACCATCAAAATAATTTCTTTATTGAAAAAAAACCAACAATAAATATTCTCTATAATCCCAAAATTCAACACTAATCCAATTAACTTGATAAAAATAACTATTCCTCAACTTAAAATAAAACTCAACCTAAAGGAAAGAAATCTCATAATTACGAAACTCTCAATTCATAAACTAAATATCAAAGACTTTATTTAAACTTCACCTAAAAGATAATAACAATCCTGAGTTTTATTCCTTACTCTGTTCTAAGAATTTAAAAAATCATCAATTCCACCTAATCCCGAGTCTCTGAAAAGAATGAAAACAACACAATAAGTTCACAAGTCAATAAGTGGATAAATTCATACATTGAACACTGGTTTTACAAAAATTCAATTATTTCAACAATTGATAAAGAAAACGTAAGAATGTAAGGGAATCATCAATGAACTCTAGTATTTGATGCAAATATTTAAGTAAACTTATAAATCATGAAAAAGAAATAAGCAGGTTACGTCTCAATGCGGTCAACACTTCATACTTTGATTGACTCGGTAAACTTTATAATTATTAATCTCGTGGTTCTGGGATGGTAAGATCCAAATTTGGACTCTTAGCGCTAAAATAAAACCTTCACCTGCACTTTATTTAACCTTCACCTAGCAGAATAATTTTGATGCCCCTGGTTTCACACAAGGCTGCGGTCCAAGATGAACCCAAGGATGTTAAACCTACCATGCACCTATACTGTGTAACAACACGTTTCACCATCATAGTAATATCTCTCTAGTGAAAATAAATAATAATCAAGTATAGGTACAAAGCAGATAGAATAAAGATGATAACACAAGGAGCACAATATAGAGAAATATCCAATAATAAATAAAACCATGTTCCAACAAGAGAACTAAACTACAACTGAGGTCTGAAACAAAAGTGAAAAATCTCAATACATAGAGTCAAATAAAAACAATAAGGCAGTCAGCCTCCAGAATGAAATACATTGCTAATGTCTAAAAATAAACAATGACTATTGTGGAGCACTAATAAACTATTAATAATAACTGACGGATGCTAAACTAAAAATCCGTCAACCTGCGGCTCTCCGGATGCCAGGCTTGCTGCCTGAAAATAGAGAAAATAACGAGCGTCAAAGTGCTAGTGAGAACATTTCCACTGCCCCCTGGGGGGAAGGGCGTTAGGAGTATAAAAATACAAGTTAGTACATATAGATGTATAAATCATCTATCCTGAACTAAGTGGAAATTGATATTTTGAAATCCACAAAACGAGAATAGGTATGTCAAGCGAAATAATCCAAACAAGAAAACCCTCATGTATATACCTCATATCTCAAATTGTGAATCGCTAAATACCAACTCCAAATCGTATGAATGAAACAATAAATAAAAGAACAGTACATTACCAAGCCTCATCCAATACAAGTCATGTATAAATATCCCACACTACCCTCGGTGATGTAGTCACAAGAAAAAACATTCAGTAAAAGAATCTCGCGTAGTATATGTATGTCGTATATGAAAACCTCACTCTTATACCCTACTCTTGGGGTAATTGACATAGGAGCATGATTACAATCTATGTGGTTCTCTATCAAAAAATAATAATGCTAAGTAAGACGCTCACAATATCCTGTGGCATCACCTACCTTACTTAACCACTTTGCGAAAATAGGCATATCACCCAATTCTGAAAACAATGATGCATAACGGAGTGTAGTCTACTATGGTCTTATTGTAGTCTACCAACTAGCCACTCTACACGTAGTCCATCAGTGGTCTCATTGCGGGATACTAACTAACCCACTCGAACATCTAAACTAACATGAAATGCAATATACGTGATTCTTTATCATGACAAATTTAAAAATATAAGTTACGCACCTCCAAATGCTCATGTGTGCTAAAATTCAATACTTGTATTCTCGTAAATTACGCACGTGTATCGATGTGCGACTTGAACTTCATGTTCACGACCAAAACATGTGAGGAAATAACAAAGGTTCACAAAAGGCCCAGACCAGTCGACAGATCATGTCCCATCGATCGACTGATGTTTGTACAATCGTGCAAAAACAGCCCTTATCAGTCGACTGGTGGTCCATGTCCGGTCGACCGACCAGAGGAAATCAACTTCCTACTGAAACAACAATCAGTCAAGTGATTGCGCATGATCAGCCGACCGACCTGAGTAAACTCCAGTTTTTCTATACAAGGTTAGATATTCTCATATATTCATCAAAAATTGAAATTTCTCAAATACAACTCCTGTGTTAAAACATGATTAAGGTATATTATGGTTTATTCTATTACATGAAATCACAAATACGATTTTTGGAATAAAGCTAAAACCCTAACATGTGTATATATATAAGATCATCATGAAAACAACTAACTTTAATCAAAACTCATGTTAAAACATGTTCAAAACTTAAACCCAAAGCTGGAAATCAGTTTTATATCTTTTTACATCAAAAATATTAGATTTTTATATCATACGGTTCAAAAAGAGTGATCTTTATATATAAACTAGGTTTTAAAGACCCAACAAAACCAAATAAAAATATTTAAAAATTGGGGATGAGTTTAGAGGAGATGAAACTCACCTCAAAACATGCTAAACTTCCCAAAATGCAAGAGACACATTCCTCCTTTGACAAAAGCCCACGATCTCACCCTCCTCTTGATTTTGCTTCTCAAAGCTCTCAAAATTCACAAGAAAACTCTCTAGGGTTTTTGAGGGGAGAGGGTGGCTACTAAACAATGTTGTAGATGATGAATAATAGGTGAAAATTGGGTTAAAGATATATATGTAGGTGTGTGAGCAAACGGGCCAAAATTCAACCCGACCTGAAAACCCTATTTCAGGCACCCATCGATCGAAAGATGGCTTACCATCAGTCGACTGATAAGTACCTATCGGTTGACCGATGCCACTCAATCAATCAATTGACTAGAGGTATATTCTACCGACTGATTTTCATGTGTTGTGCATGTTTACACTATCAAACATATGTATATGTACTTAATCGATCTCAAATCGATTACAACTATACTCATTCATCCTAGAACAGTATCAATCATATTAAAAATCATTTTATCACTACTTATCATAATATTTTCAAAATTACGGGGTTTTATATTCACCCCCCTTAGAAGAATTTCGTCCTCAAAATTCCGTAATCGTATCTTAGAGATTAATAATACGAGAAAATTAAGCACGTTGAGGGGATAATCCAAACAAGGAAATCCTCACATACACATCTCTTACCATTAATCCGAAGATATGAACCACATAAGTAAGGATTTACACTTAACATCTGAAATGTAAATACTCCCACTTATCCACTAATTAAACAGAACTAGTACGTCGGGCGAAAAATCCAAATAATGAACCCCCATGTATATACCATATGTCCCGAATGATTAGAAGCTAAGTGTTAATACCCACATTCCAACATTAAGTATAAATGCAGCCAAATTAATAATCATGAACATAACAATATCGTAGATAACATTATACCTGCTCAAACAGGTGTGGGTAGCCACAACATATATCGTAGCAAGAATACGAACTGAGATCTCAATGGTGATTAAATCCATCTGAAGCTCTAAATCTAACACATCAAATACTCTCTACTGCTCCTCATCACGTAAGCGCTTCTTAAGCATCGAAACGTGAAAGACATCGTGTACACCCGATATCAATACTAGAAGATCTAGTCGATATGAGACGGCTCCAACACGTTCCATAATCCAGAATGGTCCAATATATCTAGGAGCAAGTTTTTCCCGTCTGCCAAATCGTTGGACAAGCTTAATAGGAAACACCTTCAACAAAATATTATCTCCAATCTGGAACTCTAAAGGTCATTGCCTTTGATCCATGTAACTCTTTTGCCGACTCTGGGCTACAAGAATACGCTCTCAAGTCAATGGTATCTTCTCCGAAGTTTGTTTAACCAAATCTGGTCCAAGTAGCAAACTATCCTCCGGCTCTGCCCAACAAATTGGATATCTAAAAGGCCTCCCATACAATGCCTCATAAGGAGCCATACCCATCGTTAATTGATGACTGTTGTTGTAGGCAAACTCAATCAATAAAATATGATCCTCCTAACTGCCTTGGAAATCTAACACACGTGCTTGAAGCATATCTTCCAACAGTTGGTTAACCCTCTCTGTTTGGCCATCTGTCTGTGGGTGGAAAACATTGTTATAAGCTAGCTGACAGGCAAAAGAATTCTGGAAGCTCTTCCAGAAATGCGATATGAAAATTAAAACATGATCTGATATAATCGTCTATAGAACTCTATACAGTCTCACAATCTCCTGGATGAAAATTTTCTCATAAGTCTTTGCCGTGTGGGTTGTCTTAACTGGCAAGAAATACACCAACTTCATCAATCGATCAACAATCACCCAAATCGAATCGTTCCCTTTGTTAGACCTCGGCAAACCAATAATAAAATCTATCAAAATATCTGTCCACTTCTACTTAAGAATGGGTAAACGTTGTAGGGTACCCGTGGGTCTCTGATGTTCTGCCTTCACCTACTGACAGGTAAAGCATTTAGCTACATACTCCATAATATCCCTACGCATGCCGCTCCACCAAAAATATCTCTTCAGTTCCTTGTACATTTTTGTTATGCTTGGATGTACAGTATACCTGGTACGGTGTGCCTCATCAAATAGATCATTCTTTAACTGTGGATTATTAGTCACAACTAACCGGCCTTCATTCAAAAGCCCCCATCTAATCCGATGGTCCAATCTGCCTTGGGCTCCTTCGTAATTTCCCCTATCGGGTTTAAATCCAATAGTCCTTCAATTGGGCACTAATCACTCTTTCTATCCACGATAGCTGCATAGCTAACGCTCCCAAAAATGCGTTGCATCAGCCAATCTCTAGTCTAAAGTCAAACTAGCTAAGTGTACGAAGGTCTCGATACAATGAACACCTCAAAGCTGCAATCCTATGACGATGCTTCCTACAAAAGCATTAGCTATGATGTTTGCCTTACCCAGATGTTACTGTAGTGCGAACTAGTAATCCTTGATTAACTTGACCCATTGCCGCTATCTCTGGTTGAGTTCTTTTTAATAGAAGGGGTACTTCAGACTCTGATAGTCTGTAAACAGTTCGAACTAAACTCTATAAAGATAATGTATCTATGTCTTTAGTGCAAAGACCACTGCTGCCAATTCCAAGTCATGTGTGGGATAATTCTGCTCATGAGTCTTCAACTGTCGCGAGATGCATGCAACTACTTTTTGAGTCTGCATCAAAATGACTCCTAGTCCTGACAAAGATGCATCTGTGTAGATAACAAAAGTCTGGTCACTACTCGAGATGATCAAAATTGGTCAGTAGTCAACTTTTCCATTAAAGTCTTAAAGGCTTTCTAACACTCTGGATCCCAAACAAACTATACACCATTCTTCGTAAGACGTGTCAGTAGGGTAGAAATCTTTGAATAATCCTGGATGAATTTCCTATAATAGCTGGCAAGACCTAATCAAGAACTACATCCACTTTAGTTAGATCAACTACAATGCCCTTTTTGCTAATGACATGGCCTAAAAATCTGACTTTTGAAAGACAAAACTCGCATTTGCTGAACTTAGAATACAACTGGTGCTCTCGCAAAGTCTACAATGCCAGACGAAGATGCTGCTCATGCTCGGCCTCCAATCTCGAATAGATAAGGATGTCGATAATGAAAACAATCACGAACTGGTCTAAATATGGATAAAAAACCCGGTTCATCAAATCCATGAATACTGCGAGTGCATTAGTTAGCCCAAATGGCATGACAAGAAATTCAAAGGACCCATATCGAGTCAAGAATGTGATATTGGGAATATCCATCTCCTGAACACGTAGCTGATATAACCAGATCAAGATCATTCTTCGAGAAACACTACGCTCCCTCCACCTAGTCGAAAAAGTCAGTAATCCTCGATAGTGGATACCTATTTTGGATGGTGACATTATTCAATTACGATAATCGATATACAATCGAAGGCTGCCATCCTTCTTCTTCACGAAAAGGACCAGTGCTCCCCACTGAGAATGACTCTGACGAATAAAACCCTGCGAAATGAGCTCCTCTAACTGAGTCTGTAGTTCTTTCATCTCAGCAGGTGCCATATGATAAGGTTCACGGGAGATTGGTGTTGTGTTCGGCTGCTACTCGATGCAGAAATCAACCTCTCTCACTAAAAACAATCTAGGTATATCGTGAAAGACATCCTGATACTCTAAGACTACTCTGGTGAAAGTACCCTAGAGGAGGGGGGGGGTGAATATGGTATATGCTAATCTATTCTGTTATTAATGTTGATTTAAAATTTATTAACAATTATATCCTAACAAGTATGATATTAATAAATTATGATCAAGGATAATTAAAAACCAAGGCGAAATAAACACGAACATAAGATGCAAATGAGATAGTGTGCAAATGACAATCGTAAACACACAATATGATCATGGAATTCGGTCACGCTTGACCTACGTCTCTGCTCCTCACTCTCACGGAGAACCTCCACTATCACAACCATTTTCCAACATTCACCAAAAATGTTCACAATCGGTTTTATCCGCTTACCGAAAACCATTTATAACACTCACACTTGTAATCATACAATAAACCCTCTAAGTGTTGGCGTAGCCTATGTCGACTTTCTCAAGTCTTCGAATTTACTACCTCTCCCTAAGCTTTACTACCGATGCCACTCCTCTTGGAATCGACCCCGTCTCTCACCACACACTCCTCTTAGTGTCCTTGTGTATTACAATATGATCTCAACAACATAGCTCAAATAAAGGATTTGTTCTATATTACAATGATGAGAACTAAGTTAAGCCCACACTCAAAAATACAATCTCACAACCCCAATATACTATGTATAAAATACTTAAGTTAAAGTGGGTGTGTGTAATCAATGAGTATTAATAAAAATGAAACACAATATGAAATCTAGCTTAATGAAATAGTTAATCAACAAACATATATATATATATAAAGCTAGAAATTGAGTTTAGAAAAAACTTCTCTGAAAAACAAGAGTGAGAGAGATTTAGATTGAAGCCCAAATACAAAATAGATGATCTCTTCCTCTTGTGAAAACTTCTTCACATAAACACTTGTAAAAACACTTTGAACCACTAAACAAACTTGCCCAAAACTTGTATTTTATTTTTCTTAGTTAAGTTCAGAAGTTTGATGGTAAGGGGTATATATAGGTTCACAAAATAAATCCTAAAAACCAAGGAAAAAGCTCAAAAAACCCAAAAAGTATGCAAGCTCGAAAACTAGTCGTTATAGTGCTATCAGTCGACTGATATTGTTCATCAGTCAACTGATAAGCTAACCATTACAGGCCGTTCATCCCCTATCCGTCGATTGATGAACTCATTAGTCGACTGATAACCTGTATCGGTCGATTGATGGTTCATTAGACGATTGAGTAGAAACTAAAACACACATTCCAGCCACTTTTATCGGTCGACTGATAATGTTCAGCAGTCGACTAATAAAGTGGACAGACACTGTTCATATATGAAATTTGAGTTATGAAGTGACTTTAAAAATAGTAAATAATTTCTAAAAAATATAAAAGTTTGGAAAATGTTTATAAACATGAAAATAAACATGTTACAAAATTAAATTTTCAAATAACACTTCCCAAAAGTGAAAACTCATCATTTTGCAAAATAGTCCAAAACATGAAAACTCAGTACACTTGAAATTTTGACAAATAAACTTGCATATTTTTTTTGAATGGATTAATGGACTTAGGAAAAGGTGTAACATGATGTAATTAAGTCCTTAATTCATAAACACATAATTTTGTAAATAAATATGATTTCATTGATTTTAAACTTGCTAATTATTGAAATTATTTTAATCACATATAAACATGAAACGAATATGTGTGTATGTAATTATATTCATGTGTTTCATATTTATATAGCTCAACACATTATTTTCCAAAACAAAATTAATAACTAGGAAACTAGTGTGTGTGTATATATATATATATATATATATATATATATATAACTATTAGTTTCATATTTATATGATTTAAACTCAAAATCTATAAAACGAAAATGTGTTTGTATGTATAATGTTTGAGCTTTAAATATCAACACATAAAGTATAAACCTAAAGCATTATACCCATGCTATAGATCTTCAATAAAGCTCATCTTCGTTGACGATGAAACTTGATCTTGAATTTGATTTTGAATTACAAATGGCTTCATTCCGATATTCTGCCATCCAACCTCTAACATTTGTTGGATATCTTGACCCCAAGATATATTTATGATGATAATAATTTACTTACTATGTGTATTATAAAAGTACTGACATATCAATACATATAACAAACTACAGACATCTGATATGCTCAATATATATAAACTAAGTGCAGGGATGAGTTCAAGGCAACAAGAAAAGCAAAGAAGAATATGTGCTTAAATTGTCAAAATTGTATTTTATATTTTCTTTGTTTAGATTCTTGTAAAAGCCTTGATCACTCACAACATATACACACACATAGTATTTAGAACAAACTAACACATGCTTAGTGTGTGGTTAACTATAAAAATTCCCTAAGTTAACCATTAGAGTCTATAGATATATCGTGTGTATCAAAACATATCAAATATCTCATATCTTAAATATCTGTGGTCGACTAATCCCCTTTGTAGTCGACTATAAAATCCTCAGTTAAATATCCAGAAACTACATATATACAGTGTAGTCGACTAATACTCATTATAGTCGACTACTGATTTTGTTTCTTGACTTCATAGAGTCTGAATAGACTTAGTATAGTCAACTACTAAATGTTGTAGTTGACTATAAAAATAGTTTTTCTAATTGTTTTGAATTTGAATTAGTGATCATTTATGGACGTTTGTAAACATTAATTTGGTTTAATATTTGAATTATTCTAAGGCTATAAATATGTCATAACATCAGGGATTGAACATATATATCAGTATAGGCAAGATTCAAATTTGATTCACTTTCATTCTTTCTTAATACAAAAATTTCCATTCAATTGTCAAGACAAAGATATTCTGATATTGCCTTTGTTCTTCATCGTTCTTAGAAGTTGATTAGGCAATTTTTAGAAAGTTAAAGATTCCTAAGTCATAACTGTACTTCACATCCACATCAAGGCTTATAGGGAATTGTACATTTCTTCAAAGGAAAGTTCTTTCTGGTTTGAGAGAAGATCTCCTAGTGTAAGAGATTAGTATTATAATTTACAGGGACTTACAAATTGGTCAGGTTTCATTTTATATTTGGTTTTAAAATCATAGTGAAAATCTTAAGTAGGATTGCTTGGGGACTGGATGTACACCAGAGTGGTGGAACTAGTATAAAATCTCTTATCTGTGATAGTTCAATTCCTTATATTGTTGTTCATTGTTCTTGCAAGTTAGCAATTATTCTTGTAAATTTTTAAATAACTATTCACCCCCCTATAGTGTTTAGTGTGTGCTTCCGGAGATCCTACAACATTGATGTTTATCTAAAATACCTAATAAACAAATACATACAGTAGACAAATAATGTTAGGGATTATTTATAAATTATCAAAACAAGATTAGACTATAGGCTCATAAACATGAGACCTAACAATCTCCCCCTTTTTGATAATGACAAACACTTTACATAAAAAGATATATAATATGCATGATATCAAATGAATATACAAATTATGATCCTCATGCATAAAACTAATAGGAAGCAATAAAAGAAATACTCACAATTGACTTATTTCTCCCCCTTTGTCAACATCAAAATAGGAAAAACAATAAAAGATAAGAGAGTTTAAGCTCCCCCTACAATTTAGCATAAGTGAGTATAAAAACAAATATAGGGAAAATGCATCCCCTATCAAAATACCTTAATGCATATAAAAAATATAAAGAATAAAAAATGTAAGTATAAAAATTATGAAAGACTCACAATCAAAAAGGCCATGAGAACACATATTAATATGTCGTTATGAAAATAGTGTCTCAATAAAAATAATATATATTTTTTTATGAAATCAAAAGAGTGGAACTACATGAGAATCATGAAAAATATTTTCAATTAAAAACAAATCATGAGAGCCATGAAAATAATGACAATCATGTAATTTTAAATGAAAATCAAATCAATCAAATAAAATCATAAATAAAATATAAACCATACTTACATAAAAACATGCTTAATCAACAAATCATAATTTTTGAAGAACAAGTGATCAAACAACTCGTAATGTTAAAATATTTTTATGCTTTATCCACATAGGTTAAAAGAATTATGCTTAAAACAAACCAATATTAATTTATATTATATTCGACAAGAAAGCAAGAGAGGCAACCATATTAAGTTCTTTGAGCTTGTTTCAACCCATATAAACTTTTAGCACCCGGTAAATATGATTTGGAAAAAAAATAACCAATAAATCCGGGGGGTTACTCAAACACATTTTTCTCATTAAAATCAAAGCCAATAAAAATGAAATCAAACGTATTGACTTAAAAAATTATTTTTAATTTCAAAAATTTCAAAACATGTTTTCCGAAAATAAGAAATAAAAACAAAAATACTAAAATGTGTTTTGAAATCAAACATGCTTAGGTACCTAATTACTCTTCGTACCGAAGACTTTAGGGACATGACCCCTATCAATAAAGCTCAAAGCCTAGGATTATGATCCCATTTGGGCACATTTAGTGCACTAGTCCGATCATAATAATAATTACTCAAATGACCCTTCCGATTACAATAAGTGCAATGGAACAGACGCATTTGTTTATGACGACCATATGAGCGTGCATGGGAAACCTTTACAAATAAAAACGGTCTTTTAAAATTATTTTACAAATATGAAATATTTTAAAACAAAGTTAGTCTTTTTGAAATATTTCGCGATTTAGAAACTTTTCGTAAATAAAAAAAAACTTTGCTAAATGACCAACTCTACCATAAAAATTATATTTATACACATTAACATGCTTATGATGACTTTTTGATGCATGTAAATGTGTATGATTATGAGATGCACAAGGAGAATAAGCATTCTTATGTTTGTGCGCATCATAGCAAAATTTAGCTAAATGGCCTTTACAGTCGCAAATAGAGCACTTACAAATTTTGCTATAAATGTCCGCATAATGTACGGGTTTAGAAGTTATAGTACATACCTTAACAGACGTATCCATAAGTTTCTTATTTTTGTCAATGCATGTAACTAGAGTTGAGTCTAAAGATGAAATATGGGTTTTAATGTTATTCAACTCATCATTTTGCATAGTATTATAGACAATGGAAGTAGAACAAACATGATCATTTTTAAATGATGTAACTAACATGGCATTATTCTTTTCATGAGACAAGCTAGATTTATCCAATTTCAATTTATCATTATTATATTTAAGAGCCTCATTCTCTTTAGCAATAATATCAAATTTGGATTCTAGCTTCTCATAATCGGATTTTAAAATAACATACTTGCTTTTTAAATCAATAAAATTTTTATGCAACTTTGTGTAGGCATGTATTAATCTATCATATGCACATGCGAGTTCATTAATAGATAATTCACTTTTGTATTACGAATCGCATACCAAACTAGGGCTATCGCCTAGTGGCCGTGTGCATGATGATGATGATGCTCCATCCTTACTTGAAGTCAATTCCGTCAAAGCGCGTTGAATCTCCTCCAAGTTATCATGATGTGCTTTTATAAATGTCAACAATTTAACCACTATTAAAATGAGCAAGCTTGTTAGAAGTGAATGAATCAAAAGCATTTAGCATAAAATTTATACTAATTTGTTCATAGTAAACATCTTCTTATCATAATTGCTTTACTTGGATTTCTCCAAAGTGGGTACAATATAAGCATGATCAATGACTTATCACAAATCAGTATTTTTAGATCTAACAAATATTTTAAATCTAAAATACCATTGAGCATAGGGGAAAGCGTTGAAATTAGGAGCAACATTAATATCATAGCCTAAACAAGGTGCACCATGCATATCCATGATAATTATGCAAGCAAGTTGAAAATCAAAACTAGATTAGCAATAAATCAAAGTGAAGATCTTTGACTCAAGGTATTTATGCCACAAATCAAAGAGCACCAAACTCTGATACCAAGTGAAAGTATCCTAGAGTGGGGTGAATAGGGTATATGCTAATCTATTCCGATATTAATGCCGATTTAAAATTTATTAATAATTATATCCTAGCAATTATGATATTTAACAAATTTTAAATTTCAAATATCATACTTTCTAGGATATAATTATTAAAAAAATTAAAATTTTAAATAACATACTTGCATCTCTGCTCCCCACTCTCGACCTACATCTCTGCTACCTACTCTTGAGGAGAATCTGTTAGATCCTAGAGGGGGGTGATTAGGGTCTTATGCTAATCTAATCCGATTTTATGCTAATTAAAACTAATTAATAAATTATTCTTGTAAGATAGATATATAATATGTTACAAGCAATAATAAACAATATGAATAAAGAGCAATATCCTAGCAATGAGATATATAATGAAATATATGCAAGGATATATAAACTAACACAAGTGTGAAATAAACAATCTACAAATGTGATAAGGCAATTGACAATGGTGACAAGAATGTAATGAACACTAAGCACAAATGAAACGTCAAAGCAAACTCAAACACAAGCAAATAATCACGGAGTTCGGACCTTCCGTCCTACGTCTTCATTCCCCACTCCCGGGGAGAAATCCACTATCATAACCGGGTTTTCTACGATCACCCGAATAACGTTTACATCACATAATGACACAATGTAACTACACTCCACACCCTATAAGTGTTAGTCACTTTGTGTCCTTCCTCAAGTGCTCGGATACAACCTCTCCTAGGTTCGTCAACCGACGCCACTCCTCTTCAAAGCAACCCCGTCTCTCACCACACACTCCTCTTGGTGTACAAGTGTATTACAAAGTAAATCTCACAATAAGCATAATACAAAAAATGATTTGTTCTCTATAATAGATGAGAACACAATTAAGCGCACTCTCAATGTCACAAACCCACAACCCAAATTATACTATGAATGTAAATACAATAAGCTCAATAGGTTGTGTGTGAACAAAGAGATATAAATCAAAACAAAACTTAAGATAATTCTAGCTTAATAACAATGAAAATCAAATATATAAAAGAACTAGAAATAGAGCATAGAAAACTTCTCAATAGATCAAGAGATCGATGAAGAGTAGTTGGATGCTCAAGCACCAATAGGATCTTCTCAAGCTCTTGTAAAATTAATTTCACAAACTCAAACTCTCAAATGCTTAAAATCTTTTTAAACAAACTTAAACCAAACATAAACCCTTGTTAAAAATTACTTAAACTTGTTTAAAACTCTCTTATATTTACATCTCTGGTAGGCTAGGGGGTGGTGGGGGCGGGGTTTGTGGGTTTATAGTAGCGAAGGGAAACAAACAGTCCAATCCCCAAACAAATCAACAAATCGACCGTAGGAAATGCGCGGTCGACCGCGAGCAGGTCAGAAACAGAGCTTTGGCTCTGGACATCAGCCGGTCGACCGTGACGGTCGACCGTGAAACTCTCTGGACTGCATCCGGTCGACCACCACGGTCAACCGCGAGCCATCAAAAAACAATTTTGAGTCTCTGGACTCAAGGCGGTCGACCGTGGTGGTCAATCACAAACTGATATATGAAAAATGACAGGTTTGAAATAGTTTTTTGATTTTAAAACCCTGTTTAAAAATATCAAATAAATTTTAAAAAATATAAAACTTTAAAAAATGATTATAGACATGATAATACTCATGCTACAAAAACATATCAAACAAACCTCCCAAATAAAAAATATCATCATTTTACAAAATAGTCCAAAATATGAAAATGTGAACATATGAGTTTTGACATTTTAGCTTAACCATGTTTTGAAACAATACAAAATGATTATATAAACTTAATAAAACATGTATATGATTGTTATTAAGTCCATAAACTAAGAAAACAATATTTTTACAAAATTGTATATTTTGCAAATATTTCAAAAGTAAATATTATTTCATTGAACTAAATAAAATTAACATTGATGAAATCATATATATGCATGTAAGTATGAAACAAAAATATATTTTCTAATTATATTCAATTGTTTCATATTAAAACTTAAAAACCATCAAACTAAAAAATATATGTATATATATAACTATATATATACAAAACCAAAGCGTGTATGTGTGTATATGATTGAGCTTAAAGTACTAACACACATAATATATGAACCTAAACTAAATTACCCAAGCTGTGATCTTCAACGAAGCTCTATCTTGGTACACTTACAGATGAAGCTAGAACTTGGATCTTCAATTTGAATTGTATAGGTTTCACTCCATAATTCTACCAACCTCCATTTGATATGATCGTGAATGTTCGATTCCATCAATCCTCCAACATGTTGTTTGTCTACAATAAATAGATAAGCACAAACACTAGACAAACAACATTAGTGGTTAATTATTTGTTAAACATTATTAAAACAAAGCGGCCAACAGAATATCCACTATCACAACCGATTTTCAACGTTCACCGAAAATGTCCACAATTGGTTTTCAACACTTATTGATAAACATATACAACACTCATACTTGTAATCGCATAATACACTCTCTAAGTATTGGCATGGCCTGTGTCGACTTCCTCAAGTGCTCTGATTTACTACCTTTCCCTAGGATTTACTGCCGATGCCACATCTCTTGGAATCGACCCCGTCTCTCGCCACACACACCTCTCAGTGTCCTTGTATATTACAATGTGATCTCAACAATAAAGCTCAAATAAATGATTTTTTCTCTATTACAAAGATGAGAACTAAGTTAAGCCCACACTCGAAGATATAATCTCACAACCCCAATATACTATGTATGAAATACTTAACCTCAAGTGGGTGTGTGTAATCAATGAGTATAAATACAAAATAGACTCAATATGAAAGCTAGAAATTGAGTTTAGAGAAATATTCTCTGAAAAACAAGAGTGAGAGAGATTTAGATTGAAGACCAAACACGAAATAGATGATCGCTTCCTCTTGTGAAAACTTCTTCACATAAACACTTGTAAAAACACTAAGCAAACTTGCCCAAAACTTGTATTTTTTTTCTTAGTTAAGTTTAGAAGTTTAATGGTAAGGAGTATATATAGGTCACAAAACAAACCAAAAAAACCAAGGTAAAAGAAAAAAAACCCAAAAATCACGCAGGCTGGAAAACTAGCCGTTAAGTGTCATCAATCGACTCATATTGTTCATCAGTCGACTGATGAGCTGACCATTACAGGATGCTCATCAGCTATTGGTCGACTAATAAACTCATCAGTCGACTGATAACCTGTATCGGTTAACTGAGTAGAACACACATTCCAACAACTTTCATCTATCGATTGATAATGTTCATCAGTCGACTGATAACATGCACAAGCACAATTCAGATATGAAATTTGAGTTTTGAAATTCCTTTAAAAATAGTAAATAAGTTCAAAAAATATAAAACTTTGAGAAATGATTATAAACATGAAAATGAACATGTTTTCAAATAGCACTTCCCATATGTGAGAACTCATCATTTTGAAAAATAGTCCAAAACATGAAAACACAGTACACTTGAAATTTTGACAAACAAACATACATATTAATTTTGAATGGATTAATGGAATTAGGAAAAGATGTAACGTGATGTAATTGAGTCTTTAATCCATAAACACATAATTTTGCAAATAAACATGATTTCATAGATTTTAAATTTGTTAATTAATGAAATCATTTTAAGTACATATAAACATGAAACGAATATGTGTGTATGTAATTATATTCATGTGTTTCATATTTATATAGCTAAACACATTATTTTCTAAAACAAAATCGATAAATAGAAAACTAGTATATATGTATATGTATATAACTATTTGTTTCATATTTATACAATTTAAACTCAAAAGCTATAAAAGGAAAATGTGTATGTGTGTATAATGTTTGAGCTTTAAGTATCAACACACAAAGTATAAATCTAAAACATTATACCCAAGTTATAGATCTTCAATAAAGTTAGTTTTGGTTGCGGATGAAGCTTGATCTTGAATTTGACTTTGAATTGCAAATGGCTTCATTCCGATATTCTTGTTAGACCCTAGAGGGAGGGGGGGGGGGGGGTTATTAGGGTCTTATCCTAATCTAATCCGATTTTATGTCAATTAAAACTAACAACAAGTTATCCTAACAAGTATGAAATACAACAAGATATATGAGCTAGGATAAGCAATATGAACAATAAGAAATATC
The DNA here is from genome assembly GCF_001876935.1 of Asparagus officinalis. Taxonomy (NCBI): domain Eukaryota; kingdom Viridiplantae; phylum Streptophyta; class Magnoliopsida; order Asparagales; family Asparagaceae; genus Asparagus; species Asparagus officinalis. The sequence continues at coordinate 36,493,141 of NC_033799.1, read as the reverse complement.
CTAGCAATAAGATATAAGTAATATATGTGTAAGGATATATAAACAACACAAGGGTGATATAAACAAACCACACTAGATAGTAGAAGATATAAATAATGAGCAATGAACAATGGCGACAAGAAATATAAACATAGAGTAAGTGCGCCAAAGAAAAACTCAAACACACGATATGATCACGGAGTTCGGACATTCCGTCCTATGTCTCCGCTCCCCTCTCCCGGGGAGAAATCCACTATCACAACCGGGTTTTCTATGGTTACCCGAATAACGTTTATAACCATACTATGTCGGTTTTCAGCGATCACCGATCAATGTATACACTCACACTCACAATGTCGGTTTTCAACGTTCATCGATCAACGTCCACTCCTCACACTCGGTTTTCTAGTTCACCGAAAACTTTACAATTTCACAATTGTAACAAATAATAAATTTGTTCTTACAATAGATGAGAACTCAATATAGCTCACTCTTAACTGTTACAACTCTCCACAACCCAAATTATACTATGAATGTAAATACAATAAGCTCAATGGTTGTGTGTGTAAACAATGAGTAAAATCAAATCAACTAAACTCAAATAAAATCTAGCATATAGAAATTATGAACAAAATAATAAATTGCTAAAAATAGAGTTTAGAAATTCTTCTCTAAAAAAGAAGATGGAGAGATGGATTAAAAGGAAGCTCAAACAATATAGATGATCTCCTCCACTTGTGAACCAACCAAAACAGCTTTAAACCAAACTTAAACCCCCTGTTAAAACTATTTTAAACTTGTTTAAAATATCCCATTTGTTACTGAGATAGAAGGGGGTTTGGGGGTTTATATAGGAAGAGAAAACAACAGCAAAAACCCCAAAGAAAAAGACCAAAAAGCCCACAGAATCGAAAATCAGATTCTGTACAAAATAGGTCGACCGTGGAAAACTCACAGTCGACCGCGAGCCATCTTTGAAACTTAGAAATCTTCCAGATACTTACGCGGTCGACCATGGCGGTTGACCGTGGGAATTTTTGAGCTGACGGTCGACCGCAAAATTTTATGTTGGCTCCGCAGGCTAAAAACAAAGGCACGGTCGACCGAGATGGTCGACCGTGAACTGATATATGAAATTGACAGTTTGAAAGTTGTTTATCTGATTTTGAAACCCTATTTAAAAATATCAAACAAATTCTAAAAAATATAAAACTTTGAAAAATGATTGTAGACATGATAATAAACATACTACAAAAACTGGTTTACAAAAAGGACTTCCCAAATAAGAAATATCATCATTTTGCAAAATAGTCCAAAACACGAAAATGTAAACATATGAATTTTAACATTTAGGCTAAACCATGTTTTGAAACTTTGCACAATGATTATGTAGACTTAATAAAATATGTATATGATTATTGTTAAGTCCAAAAACTAAGAATATAATATTTTTACAAATACAATAGAAAATAAAATATATGAGTATGTATATGAAAATATATTTGTTTCATATCTAAGTAGTTAAACCAAATCACAATAATAAATATGAAATATGTAATTTCATATTTATAAATATAAAAACCAAAACTTGTGCTGTATATATATATGACTATATATATATACAAGGAAACCAATAAAATGTGTGTGTATATGATATTGAGCTTAACGTACTTAACACACATAATATAACACCTAAACTAAATTACCAAAGCTTGATCTTGATCTTCATTGTAGCTTAACTTGGTAAACTTGGATGAAACTTGTAAATGGATCTTTAACTTGAATTGTATAGGCTTAAACCACTATTCCACCAACCTCCATTGGATATGTTCGTTGAAGCGCAATTCTATCCATCCTCCAATAAGTTGTTTGTCTACAATAAAAAGAATTATACAAACACTAGACAAATAATATTAGAAGTAAATTGTTTGTTAAACATCATCAAAACAAGAAGGCCAACAATTCTGCCAACCTCCATTAAATGTCATCATTAAGGTGCAATACATCCAACCTTCTACATTGGTATTTGTCTAGAATACCTAATAAACAAATATAAACACTAGACAAACGATGTTAAGGATTGTTTGTAAATCATCAAAATAAGATTATACTATAGGCTCATAAACATGAGACCTAACATCTGGTCTTATTCAAATCGACACCCCGATCACGCAACATCACCTCCTCGATGTATGCTAAAAATAACTTGATAATCATATTTTTATTATAATTTTATACCCTCATTATCTATTTTACATGAATAAATATACCACTAAAAATTATTTTTATCTTAAATTTTAGGTTAATGAAGAAATATTAAATAAAAGCCCAATATCAAATCTCTCATCAAAAGCCCAAGATTCAAAGCACAAAAGAAAAATCGACCAAAAATATGAAGAAGGCTGGCTATCGATACTGCTATCGATAGCGGTATCGATACCGCTATCAATAGTTGGTTGCTATCGATACTGCTATCGATAGCGGTATCGATACCGCTATCAATAGTTGGTTGCTATCGATACTGCTATCGATAGCGGTATCGATACCGCTATCAATAGTTGGTTACAGTAGTGAAATTGAAGGATTAAATTGTTTGGCTTGGGGATCAAGTTTAATCTAATGACTCTCATTCATTGCTGTAAGCTATAAATAGGAGTAGAGAGTGATGAGTTCAGGGTGTAAAAAATTTTGTAGTAGGGTTAATCTTAATTGTGAAAACCTTCCAAATTTATAACTTTTTGTTGCAATTAATAAAAGATTTTTTTTCACCTCTTCATATTTTTCTTTTCTTTATTTGATGATGAAGGTGAAGACGGAGACTAAAATAATGATGAAGATCAAGATGGAGGTTTGCTTTCACTTTGAGGCTAGAACCCTCTTGGGATGTAAATTTCCACTTTGTTAATAAATTTATCTTTTTGTTTTATTTTCTTGTTTAAATAGCCAAGAGGCTAGAACTCTTTTACCTTACATTTATTTTCATGCTTATAGATTAGATTTATTTTCATACTTATAGAGTAGATTTACTTTCATGTCTTTATTTTCTTGCTTTAAATTCTTGCAATTTATTTTGTAGTTTAGATTTTTATTTTCTTGTACTCTTCACCTTGCTGCTAGAACCCTCTCGGTATTAGTTTTTATTTTTGTTTATTTTTATTTTCTCTGATTCGACTTGAGGCTAGAACCCTCTAGGGAATTACCTTTTCTTTAGATCTGGAATTAATACTTGTAGGAACTCTAAAAATTGCATGAAACTAGCTTTATTTTTTTAATAATTTGTTAATCATTCTCTTATGCTTAAAATGTTCAAGCTTAGGATATTCAACTAAAGAACTAATTGATAAAAGGAATTCTAGCATTACTATTTAGTTGTTATTCTTTTTATGAGTATTAATTTTACTTGGATGATAATTTATTAATAGGTTATGCTTTACTTAAGTGGTTTGATAGTCTATAATTAATAAATCTAAGATAGAATATGAAAAAAAGAGAACGGTTCATATTTTATAAGTGAGATTAGCTAGTGAATTCAATTCTAGATTCCTTATATCTTTAATTGAATACTCCGTCTCTTACTTTCTTAATTTTTCCTTTAATTCTTGATTTTTCTCTTATTTGTTTCTTGACTTTATTTCTTTCATCTTTCTTTCTTTTATTGTTGATTATATTTATTCTTTATCACATCCACTCTTTATCTGTCCACTCTCAATCTCATTTTATGCTTATTTATGGACAATCACTCTCGCTCTCTCTATCTCTCCATAATCATATTCATCACTCCTAATTGTCACACACAACATAAGAACCGATTTAGATATTCTCCTAGAAACACCTTTCTCGTGGGATTGATAACTTTTTATACTATAACTTGATTGGTTGTGCACTTTTAACTTTAGAGGTATACATTTATGGCCCCATCAAGTTTTTGGCGTCGTTACCGGGGAAAGTGCTATTAAGTAGGATTTTAATTATTTTTGTTCTTTAACTTATGTGTTTTCTTGTGAAGAAACTACATGGAACTTGAAGATCACGGATTGGAGATCAAGGATTCAAAGATTTTCTTTTGATAACTCTTTTTTTTAGTATTTTCAATTCCACCCTTTTAGTTAGGTTTTCATAACTAGAGACAATTAGGATCTTTAAAAAAATTATTTTTGTCGACAATAATAAAAATTTACTCTCTACTTGAATAATTACTAACAAGATAATAAATTCAAATAAGAGCTCTCTTCTCACATTTGTTTGATTGTTGACCATAATTAAAAAAAGAATTTTCTTTTACCATACTTTTTTAGTCGCTTTTAATTTCTAGGATTGCACTGCATACAATAGTAGAAATTCACCAAAGTAATTTGAGCATCTTGATTTGGCACACACTTGAAAACACTCTTCAGGGTAAAAACCCACCTAATTAAGATAAGGTGAGGGATTTCATCACCTTTCCTTAGCCCACAAATCATTAATTGCTCACTACAGAAATCCAAGCCTTTTAAAACTCATTAGACGTTTGCACCTAAGGACTCAAGCTCATTAAAGAACAAGAAATCCTTAAGTGAATCAGATTAAGTTTACTTGAATCGGTTAGTGTCTAAGGCAAGGTTTAGGGATTGCGTAAAATGCTTTGCAAGGAACGAGGTACTTAACTGATCTTTAATCTCCCTCTAGTACTATCCTTACCTGGCTAACTGACCGAGTAAACTTTAATCTTTTTACTAAGGGAGTATTTTGTTAGGAACTAGTCTAGATGAGTCTAGGCTTAACCCTTTAATTTGGAGTGATTGTCACAAGTGATTGTTTTTTTATTTTTATTTGTTTAGTTAGGTTTTCTTTTATCCTTTTTTCTCATTCACATTATCTTTTAGATTTTTAAGTATTCCTTAAGAAAAAACTAACATTTCTTTTTCATAGAATTTTTTTTCAAGTAAAGAAATAAAAGTTGTTTTGGTGTATGCAAACTTGGATTAGGGACAATACCAATAGTTTAATCCATTTTGAGCTAATTTTTGAAGAAATAGTCTACACTAATCCATTCATTCTTCAAGATATGTGTTATCCAACTAGGAATGTAATCCCATCTTGTATTAAACTACCCAATGTTAATGGTACTAATTTTGAGCTTAGACCGTATTACATAAACATGCTTAAAAAATTCTTAGGAAATGAAAACGATGATGAGTATATAATTATCTTTGAGTTTGAGGAAGTTTGTCTTTTGATTAAGATTAGGGAACTAACTAAGGATGCGATCAAGCTTAGATTTATTACATTTGCTCTTAAGGATAAATCCAAGAAATAGTTGTATAGCTTACCCACAAATTCTATCTCAACTTGGAATGAATTTGACAATCTTAGATGAAACTAGAGATGTCAAACCTGTCATGCACCCACACTGTGCAATAACACGTTTTACCAACACAATAATATCTCTATAGTAGAATCAACAATAAGTGTAGGTACAATAAAAAAAATAAGGGAAATAAATATATTAGACATGATGTAGAAAGAGATATCTAATAAATATAATCATGTCTCAACTAGATAAACTGAATACAACTGAAGTATGAAATAAATGTGAAGTATCTCAATATGAGTCAACTAAAACTAAACTATAGCACACAACCTTTACAAGATGAAATACAAAACTCTAAATGTCTGAAAGAAACTATCAACTATGATGGAGTTTCATCTACAAAAAACATGTGGCATCAACTATGCTGGAAGTCCTCATCCCGCGGCTCTCCTGAACTCTGAGTTGTTGCCTGAAAGGAGTTAAAAAATAAAAAGAAAAAACAACAAAAGTGTAAGAGAGCTACAACAAGATCATCTCCATCCGTCCCCAAGGGAAGGTTTACTAGATATGATGGAGGCTTTATCTATTAAGCATAGTCTACCTAGATCATTTATCCTATATCTACATGGAATTAATATTTATAAATGTACAACACGAGATGTAATATGTAGAGCAAAATAATTCAAACAAGAAAACCCTAATGTATATATTATATGTCTCAAATTATAGATAACTAAATATTAATACCAAACTAAGAATAAACAATCTAAATAAAATTAATCCACATAAGGAAACCCTCATGTATATATCATATGTATCAAATTGTGATCGCTAATTATCAATTCTAAACTAGGAATAAAAGAAAGCAATACAAGGAAGTAAAGTCATCACAATATCGGACCAAAAATATCTTCCACTATCCCTTGGAAGATAATATAAACAACAGTATATAATCCCGCGTACCCATAATAGTAAAGTACCTCGATCATATATAACTCAGCGATGAGTCATCTTCACAATGATGTCAAGACTCAGGCTATCAGATAATTATAACAATGCAAATCCTTGCAAAGTTTATAATTCATCGTATTATTATGCGGGATGAACAACAAAATCGACATCCTAATAGTGTGCACGGCTCATTAGTCTCATCGCATCAATGTCTAGGACGGACTACCAAATCAAGGCATCCTAGGTATACGGCTCACAAGCCTCATCGCATCTACATGCGGGACGGACTACTAGATCAAGCATCCTAAACCCCGACTCAATAGCCTATACTTATGGTATATTAACGTACTATCCCAAGTAGTGCAGAGCAGTGCTTATCAATGATATCCATACATATATATATAATGTTTAAGTAACACATATCCCAAGTGTGGGTAAAACAATACCTATAATAATCCTCTCTACGATAACTGTAAGGGTGCAACAACAATATTCATGTATGCTCATGATTGTACGTGTGTTATCGTGCGCCTCGAACCCTATGTTAAAAAACAAAAGGTGTAATAAAAAAACAATAATTCAAAACAAAAGAGAACACAGGTCGGTCGGCCGCCCCTAGGGCGTCGGTCGACCGAATACAAACATGCACAAAGTGCACTTGTAGGATCTCAGGGGTTGACCGGCTAGCCCTAGTCAGTCGACCGGCTAGAGAAGATCTTCACATATTTAAACTCAACATGATGCATATAACAAGATTTAACCATTCATATTTGCTTAACAGGGATTAACTCAACATGATTTAAACTCTTGAATTTATCTAGTTAGGGTTTAGCATCTCAATTAACCAAAATTTCTCAAATAAAATATAAATTATCAACATGATTAATTAAGCATGATTGAGACTAATCAATGAATAGATATAAAATAATTTAAACATGTTCACATCACTTAGGTATCACAAACATAGGGTTTATACATCTTAAATTAACAAGAAAACTCAATTAATTGTTAAACTAGGGTTTAAATATGATTTAAGAATGATTAATAAATTAAAAATAAATTAAATACAACCCTAATGATCATGATCATCAAACTAATATAAACAACAAGTAAAACTATATATTTTTACATTGGTTTAAAGATTAACATCATAAACTATGATTTTAAAACATCGGGTTAAGCATAAATGTGAGATTCATCAATTAAACATATTAAATCTTGAATTAACTACAGGGAGAGGTTTATAGGAAGATGATCTTGCCTCAAATGTCATGTTGAACAGTTGAACATGTGCGTGCAAAATCCTCTTCACCAAAGTCAAAAAATCCCACCGTCCTCTCGACAAAAACCTCAAGAACTCTTCCAAATCTCACAAATTATGATTAGGGTTTGAGAGAGAGGAAGAGGGGCTGCTAGAGTTTGGAATAGTAATGAAAAGATGTATTTTGTGTGTGAACATGTATATATATAATTGCAAACCCAAAATAAAACAGCCCAAACCCGAAACAGGGAATCCAATCAGACTGGGAAAATAGTCTTTTGTCTTTTGTCTTTTTTCGTTGGATAGCTATTGAAGATACATACAACTTTTATCTTTTAAAGATGTGTTGGAAAGCTATTGAAGATATCTACAACTTTTGTCTTTTATGTTTTTTCAGATTCGAAATATATTGGTGTGTAATTCATATATACTCTTAATTGGTTATTTTTCCAGATTTATTCTTTGTGCATGATTAACCTTTGTATACTCTCATATATACTCTTAATTGATCCCAAATTAATTGTTAGCATAATCATTCATCCATAAATAATTTCTATCATAATTAGAGCTCATTTATCAATAAGCACATACTTCATGAAGAAATGGGGATAAAACTTCGCACTCGAAGAAGGTCTTTGTTTTGGTCGATGTCCACGGGTTCCACCTCATCCGGCCTATGTACGTAAAGAAATACCCAATAATTATTATGGTTATAAAAGGGGTCTAGGCTATGTCTCTTTATTCGATGATGAATGTTGCTGGTAAGTTATCGAATGATTAGCGAATAAGGACGGATTCTCATCCGATTCTTCAAATTAGGACTTCGACGACAGTCTTGGAGAAATGTTCAAAGGCCTGTTGAATATGGAAATAGTAAATCCTACCACAATAGATAAATACAATCAATTGTCAACTTGAGAAGATCCTTGGATCCATCACCTGAATATCTAATATGATGATAGATTCGAACAAAGAGAACCTCCTACCGAAGACAAAGTGGTCCAGGTGAACATGTGCGACGAAGTTAATCCGAAGCCCATATTCTCCAGCGATAGCCTTCCACCAGACGAGAAGGAAGAGTTAGTTGCCCTCATTAGGGAATACATAGATGTTATCTCCTGGAACTACGAAGATATGTCAGGACTTAATCCAAACATGGCGATGCATCACCTCAACATCAAACGGATGCCAAACCTGTCAAGCAACAACAAAGTCGGTTTTGTTTGCAAATTATGAAAGCAATCGAGTCTAAAGTTAAAAACCTGAACGATTCGAGTGTTTGCAGTGAAAATTGATTGTTTCATTGCGGGATTCATTACAAACTTCAGACGTTTACAACGAATACAAAAAATCAGTCTTTTTATAAGACTTTTACACAATGAAAACAAAAAAAATACAATTCTCTTCAAACAAACGAAACGAGTGTTTATCGCCCGCTGCTTGCGTAGGATCTTGGCCTGTGACGGCAACACCGTGGACCACCGAACGATCAATATTTGGACAGAGTTTCATCTATCCGCGAAGGGATCGAGAAACCGTAGCTCTTATCTCGACGAAGCGAGATAATCACTCTTCTTAAGATTACCGCAACGGGATAATCCTAAGAAACGAACCGGGCTGCAGATCTAACTCCTCCTCCTCTCTAAAATCTGTGTACTTTATGTCTTCAATCCGGCAGGGCTTCGATGAGGCACGAGAATTCCAGATCTAAAAAAAATGAGGACCCGGGGCTGTATTTATAGGCTCCAGGAGGTTTCGGGTGGTTAAAACCACCTAAAAGGCCATTTCTGCGTTACAGACACCCCAGGGTGTCTCAAACTGGTCCGAGACACCCTAGGGTGTCTCGGCCTTGGCCAAGACACCCTAGGGTGTCTCGGGTGCACCGAGACACCTCGGGGTGTCTCATTCAAGCTGAGACGCCGTGTTATGCCTATTTGATTGTTTTCGTCATAAATTCTTCGTCCGAACTCGGATTTGAACAATTCAAAGTGCGTTGGAAAGCCGACGAGGAGTTCTATAAGTTCCAATGATTAGATCATATATGGAATAAATGAGACACGAAGGGCATTTCGTCTATTGTGAACGATACGAAGTTCCCGATCGGTTCATATCTTCATCATTCCGAAGTTCCGTTGTTTCACATGGTTCGTCGGTTTACTTCAAGCGTTCACCAATATTAACCAAGCTTCTGTGAACCAGATGGTGACGTTCATCATCATTTCCTAACACTGAGCTGTTCGTGGAGACCTATAGGCAATTTTCGATGCCTACATCAAGTTCTATTAGGGAGGAGCAACATCCCGACTAGCTAGTAAATATTGTATCGGTCCTTAAAAAGAATAGAAAAATGAGGATCTACATCAACTTCAGAGACCTGAACACCACCTGCCAAAAAGACGACTTTCCTCTCCCGATCATGGACGTTATCATCGATAATACATGCAGGTTCGAGAGAATATCATTCATGGATGGATTCTAGTGTTACAATCAAATCAAGATGTACCCCGATGATGAAAAGCATACAACGTTCAGAATACCCATTGGCATCTTCTGCTATAAAGTCATGCCCTTCGGCTTGAAGAACGTGGTCGCTACATACCAACGGGCAATGACAAAGATTTTCCAGGAGCATCTTTGAAAATGTGTCGAGTGCTATGTTGATGATTTGGTCGTGAAAGGTTGTAACAAAGATGACCATATTAAAGACTTGAAGACGATGTTTGATCTCATGCGGAGTCATTGTAGGGTATCTAAAAATCATGACAGATAACTAATACCCATTGAACGCAAAGGATAGAAGTTACAATATGATGACTTCTACATTGGTATCTTGATAAGGAAACTTACAAACAAATGACTTTCATGTCAACAAAGGAAGGCTATAATTAGAGGATTCTCCTATAGATCGAGAAAGGTTACAATGCAACGACCTTCGTGACAATCGATGAAAAGCTCTAATTCAATAGTCTTTACAATCTAACAACTCTCACATTTTAAAAAGCTAAAGCAAAGATTACAGAACAATGATCTTTGCGATGCTATGATAGAAGAGATTACAAGTCAACGATCTCTTCAATCCAAGATGTAGAACTCATCCCTGCATCTCAGAGCTGAAATGCAAGTGATTACGTTCCAGAGTCAAAGCAATGTAATAACTACATTCTCATCTATCAATGGAGCTCAAACGAAACTCAAATGTAGTACAAATGTAGTGCAAATGCAGCTCCTAAGTACCACGGTCACAGCCATTGACACAGAACAAACGCCGCGCCAATTCAACCGCAGACGCAGCTTCTTATTAGCCATCGCTAACGCAGCTCATGCTCGGACGATGACACATCGTTTAAAGATATATGTTTGAATGAAGGTTCATGCCCAGAATGCAAATCAAGGCTTTGACTTGATCAAACATGATCTAAACAGTTCCAAAAACCATTTTTTCACCCACGATCTGGGGAGCAATTTAAGTGGGTTGTTATACCAGATTAACGGGGCAACTAAACCCCTATTAAGGAGCAGATTAAGGGGGTAGTTACACCCCTTAATCGCCATATAAATATCAACAAACTCAATTGAGTTTAGGAGGTTTCCAAGAGGTCAAATCAGAGATTAGGCTTTGAATAGAATTTCTTAAGGTATTCTTAAGCAACAGAGAGTTTTGACACTTGGATATTAACTGACTTACGGTTCAAACAAATCTTGGCATAGAGTTTGAACTTGTTCTGAATTCATAAAACTTGTTAAGAGTTCCTTTAATCATTCCAGTGGATTAAGACATGCGGATCGTCAACGTAGAGCAAACTCGACGCGATCATTCGAGGGAGGCACTGTATCGCCACCGTGAAGAACCCAGTTTTAAACAAAGGGGAGAATTCAGATCAATTCTTTTCTCTTTTGTAATCAAGAAATCTAAATTGTAATTGAGATTGAGAGAGTTATAAACATTCTTTTTCTAAGCAATTAGAGAGAATAAAATAAAACATAGTTCTTTCATTTTCATTTCACGAATTTTCCCCCAAACAGTCGCCAATTGAAGATGAAACCTACCATGTCTTTTTTTAGAATGTCCAGCAGTAAATTTCTTGGATTCGTCATCACCACCAAACAAAAGATGGCGACTCCGTTGAGAACTAGCTTCTCTGATAAAGAAGTGGTGGCACAATCTGACATCAAGTTCGCTGGAATGACAGTCAAAACTCTTGTCGTAGAATTTAATCAAACTAAGTACGAGGAAGCCCTTTCCTCTGGATCGCTTAGCTCCAAAGCTAGGCACAACATACATAAGATCTCCAAAGAGATCAAAGCCCCAACTGTTCCTACAGTGCTGAAGGAAGCCCTCTCCTTTGGCCTAAATTGCTCAAACAGCCCATCCTCTGAAGGAATGGGCTCAGACTTCATCAAACTCATTCAACGAGTTAAAAGTTCCATACCCGGGTCAACACGATCTTTGTCGGGTCATAAAGGTCCATGGCAGAGGAAAATCTAACAAACACCGATGATGTTGCAGCCAAGGCTTTGAAATAGGCAAAAAAGAATGCCGCTCGACGAAGGAAAAGATCCATATGCCGAGCATACTTAAAAAATAGCTGATCCCTTTCCTACACGAAATCTGCGTTTTTGAGTCTCTGCCTGAGTGCTGTGTCTCTACCTTTGAATGCACACTTCGTTGCAACGAGCCCAATTATGAGCCTAATTATGTAGTTCATTATTTTCAGATTTTAGATTGGTATTTTAGTTTAGAGTTAAGGGCTTTTTATGAGACTTTGTTTATTTGACTCATTGTATTTGAGATCCAGTTTATACTCGGAGATATTTCTATTCTATTTTAGTTGGGCTCATATTTAATATTTCTTATACTTCTTCTGTGTATATCTAGTGTTGCCTATTTCTATTTTTGCCTGTCTGTTCCCTCACCTATTTATTTTTTCCACTAGAGAGAGAGAGTGATTATGATGGTGAAATATGTCGTAGCATGGTGGTTGGTGCTTGGTAGGTTTGACAATCCGGTTTTCACCTGGGACTTGTAGGCGTATGAAATTGCTTATAGGTCCCTTAGCATAGCTCGGCACAAACCGACGAACCAACGAGGCGACGAGGTTGACGAACCGTACGCAAGCAACGGCATACATCCATTCAAGCGTGGAATCAAGCCAACGGTTCGGGAAGTCAACGAGTCATCCAAACAAGAGCGAACTCGGACGAATCACGATCGAATCAAGATCAGTTTCGGACTCGAACTCAGAAGTGGATTTACTGCCAAATTAGGATTCGGATCGACTGCCAAATCAGGACAACAAATCGAGTCCAGACAAATCAACCGCACAAGACGAAAACACGACGGAACCCAACACCAAGGGGGGGCTCGGCCTGAGCCGAGCCACCTCAGGGTGGCTCGGCCAAAGCCGAGCCACCCTGAGGTGGCCGGCCAGATCTGTGCCCGGGCACAGTAAAGGGAGCCTATAAATAGGCCATGGGTTGTTCATTTGAAAAGGTTGGAACTTTGAGAGCCGAAACTCTGCCGAATTGAAGATCGAGCTTGGAGTTTTGAAGACTTGAGGACTTGAAGATTCAGATCTGATTCTTGGCGAGCGTCCACGTCACAAAAGGCAGGAGTTCGAGAGAGGTAAAGCTCAGATTTGAGATCTATACGAAACTACACTCCGGATCAAAGCTTGGCCTTTGATCCCGAGATTTGGACGATTATTTCCTTGGTGAACTAATCCTCCCCGGCTATTATTCCCTTTGCGGAATAATACCTGTCAAATCGTGTAGATCCGACCGGATCTAGATCATGCAGTGGTCCACGGATAAATCCTGGCGTCGGCAAAGAACCCACACAAGCGAGCGACCACAAAACAGGAGCTCGCGATTTGTTCAAAATGAGAAAGTTGTAATCTTTTTTTATTTCTTGTGTTATTTGATTTTCGTTGTAACCGGATCTAAAAAAGACCGGATCTTTGTAATCGATAGACTATTACAAGAATTTGCAATGGAATCAATGATGAAGAAAGCAACGATTTTCACCGTGAACAATCTGGCGACCACAGTGGGAGCCACCGATCTCGCTGCCGAGATCGTCACGTCGCAGCCGTGGATTCCGATCCCAGTCGAGGAGGTGGTCGAGTACGAATTTGACCAGGCCAAGTTCGAGGAGTACCTTTCATCCTCGTCCGGATCAACCTCCCCCCGCAAGTCCAAGAAGTTCTCCTCCAGGAGAAAAGCTCGTTGGTTTGAAGAAGTCCCGAATACCAACGACGCAAGTCCAAAGTTGCGTCAGGTGAAGTTCCACCGACCTCCAACGAGGTCAAACCTATTCTTGTCAACGCTTCTACTGTTGAGGGCGTTGTGACTCTCTCAAAGAGAGACCGCCAGAGGCGACGTCAACGCCTTGTGCGACAACTCGCTAAGGCAATGGAGTCTACGGACGGAGTCTGCTACAACGCGGATCTGACGAATAGGAGAGGCAAACAGCCTCAACAACTGAAGAATGACGGTTCCTCCAAGCCGCCGATGAACGAATGGATCCGGGTCAAACGGAACCGTTCGACACTCGAAGAGCGGATTCACAAACGCCGCACACTGCTTGCACAAGCAAGAATCCTCGTGCAGAAGGCCGAGGAATTGAAGAAAGGAAGAGTGGCCAAGAAGCCGCCACCAACCCGCCAAGTGTGGAGGCCGAAGCAGCCTCCTACCAAAATTCAACCACCGGCGAAACAACCCATATCGTCGATAATTCCAGCAGCTTCTCCAGGAGATCATGCAGAATCGTCCCAAAGGAAGAAGCCAGTCTTGGGGCGCCTCAGTCCGATTCCCGACGAGAGAGGCAAAGCTCCTGTCCAAGATCATTTGGGCCCGATGAAGAAGCCCCGGACGACGCAACATGCTAGGGGTCACCGTCACCTCCAACATGACAAAGAGACCAGGGCAGTCATGCGCACCAACTTGAGCATTGAAGTCCAGGAGCCCGCCGAGAACTCACACCCAAAAAGGTATGTTTCGAGGCGCGTGACTTTTGAAAGCCCTAAGAAGGCAGTTCCCCCTCAGAAGGACCCGAACGAGTTTCGGTTTTCGAAAGGCTCAGTACTGAAATGCCGAAAACAAGGCCTAAGCGTTTCTGACGAAGAAAAACGGTGGTTGAAGAGGGAGAATTTTCGAGGGTCACCACCAACATGACCAGCAGAGGGACGTCGGCGCGGGACAATCTCGAATCGATTTTGAAAGCATCCCGGCCTAGAACCCGTCTGCAGTCCGGAACCATCAAGCGAGCAACCTATGGTAGGGTTCGAACAAGGCTCCCTTCAGAAGATGAAGAATCTGATGCCGGCTCCGCGGTCGCATCAGATAATACGATATCCAGCGAGGAACAACCCCGTGAGGCACTCATGATAAGTGCGGAGCAAGTGGCCAAAATGCTTGAAGACGCCTTAGCTAAGCAGCAGGAAACCTTCAGGTTTGAAATGCAGATGGCCATGCAAAACATGAGAGAAATGCATGACCAACAAATCCAGGCATTGACGAACTAGCAAGGCGAGCCAAGTCGTCGTAACCCGGTTAATCTGGAAGACGAGGATACGAATGAAGCTCGTAATACAAATAATCCTCCTATCAATGCAGGGGGTGGTAACGAGAATGCTAGTGAAAACACAGATGAAAATATGAAAATTAAAACTCTCGAGAGCAAAATCAATACATTGATTTCCGCTCAAGAGATGAAAAAGACGGGCATTCCTTGTCCATACCCAAGAGAGTGGGAATCAATCCCATATCCGGCGAAGTTCAACTTAATTAACTTCACGCCGTTTAATGGGATGGGTTCCCCCACTCAACATTTGATTTATTTCAAATCGCACCTGGGAGTTATCTCCGGCAATGAGCCTCTGATGGTGCGGTCATTTGTCGACACTCTTCGCGGAGCCGCCTTCGATTGGTATTGCCGCCTCAAGCCAGGTAGTGTGAACAGCTGGGACGACATGGAGACCAAATTCCTCGCCAACTTCTTCGACGACGACACAGAGGTATCCATTGGGTCGTTGCTTGATGAAAAACAGAAAGACGGGGAATTGGTGGACACCTTCGTCAAGAGGTTCCGGAACAAGGCGATGAACTGTCGGGACCCGATCACCGAGGAATTCATCCTCCAGACTTGCCACAACAACCTCTCCCTGGACGTGTTGGAAGCAATGGGGACAGCACCGTCCCAGACATGGAAGGATCTAAAGGTCCAAGGAGAGCAAGCCGAGCGATTCCTCAGAAGGAAGAAGGCGGAGAGAGGCCAACAGGTGACGAATGCTCCATAACAGAATTTCGTCCCACGGGGGAAAGGTAAGGCACACGCTAATGCAGTTGATGCTAATCAAACCTTTCAATTGCAACCTCAGCAACAGCAACAGCAGCAGCAGCAACGAGTGCCACAACAATCGCAGTCACAATGGCAACAACGGCCTCAGAAGCAGAAGTCTTCAGAGCCAAGATTTCCCAAAGTGTACTCCTTCAAAGATGACGAAGTTCCCGGCATCTTTAAGTACTTGTTGGAGAACAAAAAAATTCAGCTGCCAACGATTGTGGATCAAGAAAGGGCTAGCAAAGTGACGGATCCGAGGTATTGTGCATACCACAGAGCGGTCCATCACCCTACGAAGTCATGCTACGACCTCAAGGACAAGATCCAGGTGCTAATTAATGTAGGCGTCATAACCCCGAAGCCGTCCAAGAATGTTGGAGCAAACGCGGTTTCAATTAGTTTTGGATCAGTGCCCACGGCGTGGTTTGGACCAAAACGCATCACCAAAGTGGGAATGAAAACAGTAAACGACGACCCGCATGGACAGCGCCAAAAAGGACTTGTGCCACATACAGCTCCAAACGGCGAAATCCTCTGGGTTCACCCCGACCTGATTGAAGATGAACAATGGGCCGGGTCATCATCCAAGAAGAAGTCCAAAGGGAAAGTAAAGTCTTGCTGCGGAGTCTCTGCTATCCCAGGAGAAGATGACAAAAGAATCCTAACTTTTCCGCTCTTTGAAGAAGAACAAGAAGTTTTTGCAACCCGAAGCGGAAATGAGTTATACTACAATTATCCACCACCTAGTGAGCAGGGGGTGAATAAACGGGGACCAGCCAAAACTCTCACGGAGATGAGCAGGGGGTGAATAAACGGGGACCAGCCAAAACTCTCACGGAGATGGGGGTGATTACAAGTCCTACATCGGGCGAAGAGGCTCGACGAGGGACCAGCCAAAACTCTCACGGAGATGGGGGTGATTACAAGTCCTACATCGGGCGAAGAGGCTCGACGATAGCAGGTGAATAAACCGAAAGAGAAGAATCCCCAGGAAATTCAGAATCCGAAGCAGTCTCGTTTCAGTCACCCGATTGGAAAAGACAAACCGGAAAGCTCGAAGACTCTACAAGTCTTCGATATAATGGCTCAACTAGCCAATATTCCAGCACGGATAACGCTGTATGAGCTGCTGCGGTTGTCCAAGGAAACCAGGGAGGCCTTGCAAGAAGCTTTGGCCAATTCAGAGGTGTTACTGACTCAAATCAAGCCGGTGCCTGAACAGCCAGAACCACTGAGTCAGCAGTGCAACAACGAAGAATTCGAACCACGATCGACCGTTATACTTCGTCGGGTACATCGGCTCCGGCAAAGTCAACCGAATCCAAGTGGATCCGGGTTCTGCTGTGAGTATTATGCCGCTTCGCTTGATGCATTTCCTCGGGATTCCAGTCAGCAAGTTGGCGTCCATAGGCACTGTTATTTATGGATTCAACACTAGCGGGTCAAGACCCTTTAGGTAAAATCCGGATAAGGTGTCAAATGGGAGATTTGAAGACAGAAGTCACATGTTATGTGATTGATGCTGAGATGTCATATAACTTACTATTGGGTCGGCCTTGGATCCATAGTAATGTTATAATTCCCTCAACTCTCCATCAGTGTTTGAAATATGTCGACGCTGATAATAGGGTTAGAACGGTGGTTGCGGATAAGCAACCATTTAAAGGGTATGAGAATTATTTCACTGATTCTCTCCTTTATGGTAACGAATCCGATACTGAATCATCGGCCCAAGGCACGGACAGCGGAGGAGAAGCTGATACCGAAGCCGGATTTGATTACAATGGAGGTTATGTTTTAAACGACATTGTACCCTTTGTAATCAACCTTGACGACGATCAAACGTCAGAGGGCAGTTGTAACTAGCAACTTGCCATGATTTAGAGTACTCCCTGTCTCTTGATGATGTGATAACAGAATTGTATGATAATCCTGATTTGTATATGCCGCTTCGGTCGTCCTATGTAACAAAGGAACGCCTCCAGCATTCTTTCGGAACAACCATGATCATCCCGAACAAGATAGGAGGTGCAAAAGAAGTGATCTATGGTAAGGGAAAAAGCTCTCCGTTACCAGATCATTTCCTAAGTGAAGATGAAGATGACGACAAACCTAGTCAACATTTATCTAAGTATAGTCCGGAAGCGCGCAAGCTCATGGAAAAGCAGGGGTACGATTTCACACTCGGAGAAGGTCTATACTTTGATCGAGGTCCTCGTAATCCAGCCAAAGCGGTATATGTACCAAAAGGGAAATCTGAGGATTATTATAAATACGGGCGAGGCTTAGGCTATGTTTCCTCGTCTGATGAGGAATGTGGTTGGCAGATCATCGATCAAATTGCTAACAAAACTTAGAATGGATACTCTTCTGATTCTTCAGCTGGGAATTCCGACATAAGTCTAGGGGAGGCATTCAAAGCCCTAATGGTAAACATGGCTACAGCTGATCCGTCTACAATGGAGGACGATGATCAAATGCCAACATGGGAAGACCCGTGGGTTCATCATCTGAATATGCAGTATGGTGACAGGTTCGAACAGAGAGAACCCCCCACTGAGGATAAAATAGTCCAAATTAATATGGGCGACGAGGCCAACCCAAAGCCGATATTCATCAGCGATAGTCTTCTCCCAAATGAGAAGGAGGAGTTAATTGCTCTCATCAGGGAGTATATTGACGTCTTCGCTTGGAACTACGAGGATATGCCAGGGCTCGACCCCAATGTGGCAATGCACCGCCTCAATATCAAGCCGGACACCAAACCTGTCAAGCAACAGCAAAGATGGTTTCGTCCGCAGATAATGGAAGCCATCGAGGCAGAGGTTAAGAAATTGATTGAATCAGGATTTATCCGAGAGGAACAACATCCAGATTGGCTAGCCAATATCGTTCCAGTCATGAAGAAGAACGGTAAAATCAGGATTTGCATTGATTTTAGAGACTTGAATACGGCATGTCCAAAAGACGATTTTCCTCTCCCAATCACGGATGTTATTATTGACAATACATGCGGATTTGAGAGAATGTCTTTTATGGATGGTTTCTCAGGATATAACCAAATCAAGATGCACCCAGATGACGAGAAGCATACAGCATTCAGAACGCCCCTCGGTGTATTCTGCTACTAGAAATCTTAGAGAGCTCAGAGGATTGCAAGGGCGGCTAGCTTACATCCGGCGGTTCATCTCAAACCTTTCTGGGAAGTGTCAGCCATTCTCTAAGCTAAACAAGAAAGGGGTGTCATTCATCTGGGACGATGCTTGCCAAAAAGCATTCGAAGATATCAAAACGTATCTGACGAATCCTCCTGTTCTTGTTGCACCGAAATCGGGTAAACCGTTCTTGATTTACATCAAGGCGATGAACCACTCAATAAGTGCTTTACTGGCACAAGACGACGATAACGGTCACGAACAGGCAGTTTATTACCTAAGTCGGACCTTGATAGGCGCTGAGTCTCGATATCCGATGATTGAAAGAGAATGCCTCTCATTGGTATTCGCTATGCAAAAGATGCGGCATTACTTGGTTGGACAGACGATTTACGTCATTTTCAATGTTAATCCAGTACGGGTGTTTATGACGCAACCAGCCTCTATGAATTGGCGGTTAGCGAAATGGGCCCTTCTTTTGTCTCAATATGATTTGCACTTCAAACAGCAGAAGTCGATCAAAGGACAAGCGATTTGAGATCTTCTGGTGGCAAACCCGACCACAGATACGGCAGAAGTATATGATGACTTGCCGGACGAAACCCACGAGGTTAACACTACGTCGCACCAACAAGTATGGCAATTATATTTCGATGGTGCTTCAAGGTCAGTTAATAGGGTAATAACCCCGGGAGGTTCTACAGTTTCCTCCGGGGTTGGAGTTGTCTTAATCTCCCCGGGAAAGCATGTGATGCCTCGAGCTTATTCATTGACTAGTCCGTACTCCAATAACGTATCCGAATACAACACGCTTCTCATTGGACTCAGTTTCGCCAAGGAGCTGGGGGTCGAATATCTCGAAGCTTTTGGGGATTCTCAATTGATAGTCAACCAAGTCCGGGGAGAGTATGAAGTCAGGAACCAGGACCTGATCCCATACCACCAGGAGGCCATCAAAATGGCAGAATCTTTTGAAGAATTCTTCATTGAATATATCCCTCATCTCCAGAACGCTTATGCGGATGGACTGGCAGTACTAGCAGTATCACTTGCGCAGCCTCCCAAAACTGAGCAGTTAGTCACAGTGAGGACTCATCAACTCTGCATACCCATATACGATATGGATATTGAAGAAGAAGATGACGGAAGCATTAACGCCAAGGAGGTGAATTCAACTCAAATTGGGTCTAAGTCCCGAGATTGGTGTTTTCCCATCATTGACTACGTCCAGTATGGTATTTTGCCAGAGAATGTAAAAGAAAGAGAATCAATCCGCCGAAGAGCGCCAAGATTCTTTTATAATGCCGAGACCCATACGTTATACCGTAGAGGGTACGATGGTTTATTACTCCGATGCCTTTCGAACAAAGAAGCAGAAGAAATTCTTAAGGAAGCACACGAAGGAGAATGTGGGGCACATCAGCCTGGTCCCAAACTGTATGATCGCATCAGGAGAATGGGATATTTCTGGCCGACGATGGTTCGAGATGCAATCGAATACGCCCGAGAGTGTCATGCTTGTCAAATACATGCAAATTATATGCATCAGCCGCCAGATCAGTTGCACACGTCAACCACATCTTGGCCGTTCGAAACATGGGGTATAGACATTGTCGGTCCTATATTCCCCCTTCAGTCAAAGGTGATCGATTCATCCTCGCAATCACAGATTACTTCTCAAAGTGGGCTGAAGCAATTCCGCTTAAAGAAGTAAAGACGAGCAACGTCATCAATTTCATCAAGCATCATGTCATATACCGACACGGCGTGCCAAGACGGATCATTCATGACAACGGTCCACAGTTCATAAGCAACGCCTTCATCAGGTTTTGTGACAAATTCAAAATTGAAGATGTTTCGTCAACAGCTTATTATCCCGCTGCGAATGGAGTAGCTGAGGCGTTCAACAAGACAATCATTAAGATCCTGTCAAATCTCGTGAAGACCAATAAACGAGACTGAGACGATAAACTCGGTGAAGCACTCTGGGCTTATCGCACCAGCATACGCACACCTACAGGGGCCACCCCGTACTCGTTGGTATACGGATGTGAAGCTGTGCTGCCTTTGGAGATTCAAATCCCGTCACTTCGGATCGCTCTCGCAACTGAGATGACGATAGAAGAACAACATCAAAAACGTCTCGAAGAACTCGAGAGGTTGGATGAAAAGCGCTTGGAGGCTCAGCAACAAATTAAGACTGGGAACACCAAGACCTGATTCCGTACCACCAGGAGGCCATCAAAATGGCAGAATCTTTTGAAGAATTCTTCATTGAATACATCCCCCGTCTCCAGAACACTTATGCGGATGCACTGGCAGCACTAGCGGTTTCACTTGCGCAGCCTCCCGAAACTGAACTATTAGTCACAGTAAGGACGCATCAACTCTGCATACCCATATACGATATAGATATTGAAGAGGAAGATGATAGAAACATAAACGCCAAGCCTTTCGAACAAAGAAGCAGAAGAAGTTCTTAAGGAAGCGCACGAAGGAGAATGTGGTGCGCATCAACCTGGTCCCAAGCTGTATGATCGCATCAGGAGAATGGGATATTTCTGGCCAACGATGGTTCGGGATGCAATCGAATACGCACGAGAATGCCACGCTTGTCAGATACATGCAAATTATATGCATCAACCGCCAGAGCAGTTGCACACGTCAACCACGTCTTGGCCGTTCGAGACATGGGGTATGGACATTGTCGGTCCTATTTTTCCCCCTTCAGTCAAAGGTGATCGATTCATTCTCGCAATCACGGATTACTTTTCAAAGTGGGCTGAAGCAATTCCGCTCAAAGAAGTGAAGACGAACAACGTCATCAATTTCATCAAGCATCATGTCATATACCGATACGGCGTGCCAAGACGGATCATTCATGACAACGGTCCACAGTTCATAAGCAACGCCTTCATTAGGTTTTGTGACAAGTTCAAAATCGAAGATGTTTCGTCGACAGCTTATTATCCCGCCGCAAACGGACTAGCTGAGGCTTTCAACAAAACAATCATTAAGATCCTGTCAAAGCTCGTGAAGACCAATAAACGAGATTGGGATGATAAACTCGGCAAAGCACTTTGGGCTTATCGCACCACCATACGCACACCTACAGGGGCCACCCCGTATTCGTTGGTATACAGATGTGAAGCTGTGCTACCATTGGAGATTCAAATCCCATCCCTTCGGATTTCTCTCGCAACTGAGATGACAACAGAAGAACAGCATCAAAAACATCTCGAAGAACTAGAGAGGTTGGATGAAAAGCGCTTGGAGGCTCAACAACAAATTGAGTTATATCAAGCCAGAATATCTAAGGCTTTCAACAAAAGAGTCTGACAGAGAAGCTTCAAGGAGGGAGATCTGGTCCTCGCTGCTCGCCGACCGATAATCCTCAATTCCAAGAAGAAAGGTAAATTCGAACCCAAATGGGAAGGACCGTTTGTGATAGAAACAGTCTACTCAAACGGTGCATATCGCCTGATTACTCAAGAAGGCACCAGGCAATTAATGCCAATAAATGAAGTTCCTAAAAAAGTACTATCCCTAGTACATTCAGGATAATCCATTTACCTGGAAGTTCCTTGAAGAATATCACACTTAATATTCTAGAGGATAACCCAAAATCTTTTTTTTTCACCACCAAAATCCCTCACTGATCAATTTCAGTTGACAGTGAGTCCACCAAAAATGTCTTTCTGGCCCTCTTGACTCTTTCCATGAACAAGAGGTCCACTTTCATTTCGGAGTCCCCTTTCGATAAACGAAAGAACTCCCTTCTCCTTCTCTTTGGTTAAGCCCTCTCATTGCTATGACCAAAGTTGAAGTTTCACTTCGATAAACGAAGAACTCCTTTCACATCTTTAGATAACCAATCCTATAAAAGGAAGGTTTATCTAGATTTTCCAGATTCTCGGAGTGGAGATTCCACTTCTAGTTTCTTTTGTGCTGGAAATAGAATATAAAATTCTTCCTTTCCAGGATCAGGGAATAGAATATAAAATTCTTCCTTCCTTGTTTTTCGGGTTCGCCTTCACCCTAAAAGAAGACCGGGAAATAGAATATAAAATTATTCCTTTCTCGCATTGATCTTTTCCAAAATTTGTCAATTTAGGATTCATCCTAGGAAGTTTATCCCAAATCCTAAGCAGGGATAAGTCTGCGCCTAACACGCGTCGCCGGTTTAGTCTTTCTCCAAAGAAAAAGACACCAGAGTTCGATTCTGGGGTATTTTATCCTGAAACCTAAGCAAGGATAAGTCGGCGCTTAACCCGCGCCACCGGTTAGTTCTTAACCGTCAAAAAGAACACCCGTTCACATATTCAACATTGTGACAAGTTGTTATTAATAACACCAAAATCCATGCCTTACACGCATGGGGAATTTCACCCTGAATCCTAAGAAAGGATATGCCGACGCCTAACACGCGTCGCCGGTTTAGTCTTTCTCCGAAGAAAAAGACACCAGAGTTCAATTCTGGGGTATTCTATCCTGAAACCTAAGCAAGGATAAGTCTGCGCTTAACCCGCGCTGCCGGTTAGTTCTTAACCGTTGAAAAGAACATCCGTCCACATATTCAACATTGTGGCAGGTTGTTATTAATAACACCAAAATCCATGCCTTACACGCATGGGGAATTTCATCCTGAATCCTAAGAAAGGATATGCCGACGCCTAACACGCGTCGCCGGTTTAGTCTTTCGCCGTAGAAAAAGACACCAGCTAACACGTGTCGCCGGGTAGCCTATTCCCGTAACAATGGCAAAGTCTATGTATTCAACATCATAGCACAAAAGTCTTAGAGAATTCACTCTCTTAGCACAACGTGACATGCAGAACGGATTTAGACAATCCGCATGCTAGCCCGATTCAAACGGTAGTCGGTAAAGGCTAATCAAATCCGTTGATGGCTGAGGGTTTGCCAAAAATCCTAAAAGTATTATGGTCAATCATTTCAAACGGAATGAGGAATCATAATAAAGATAAAGACAAAAACCAGTTCCACTAAAAGGATCAAAAGTCAAAACATTCAGCAAATGAAATTGGCGGCAGCATTGGCGGTTACGTCTTCTCGGCGCAACGCGTGAAGAACCTCCAGCTCTCCTCTATAAAAATTTTGAACCCTGGCGCTCTCGAGCTCAAAATCTTTTAGAGTCCTCTCCCCTTGGATGGTCCTGACCCCCGTCCTATCAGCAATGTCATTATAAGCATCCATCTTACTCTGCAGACGACGTTTCCGTTCGTACAAGTTCGCAACGATGACTTCTTGCTCCGATATGCGTCTCGCTCGGGCCTTACGTTCTCGCACCCTCTGAGTCTGAGCATCGATCATAAGCGGCATGGCCTCATCATGCGGGTCGAAGTCTACTAGCTCTTCCAAAAGATATATGAGTTCCTCTAAGCAGGTCAACCTGACCTCACATCGTCCAGCTAGCCAGATGCCACCTACACGCTCAATGTCTTTAAGACTATCTGCTATGAAAGGAAGCAAATCATAATCTCTTCTCCGTCCGGAACTAATGGCGGTGAGCGTTTGTTGTATAACCTTCTCTACTTTTTGGAGGATGTCCTGCAAGGATTCGGAGACCAGGAAGACAGATTCTTGGTCAGACATAATTGCAGCAATGGGATCCTTTTCCCCTTCATCGTCGGATATTAGGATGATTTCGGGACTCAACCGAGGAAGTGGACCGATAGCCTGTCTGGTGGAAACCGAAGATAAAACATCCCCACGACGTCCGTTCACCGCATGAGATGAAAATGCTCCGGAAGGATGCTCAACTGAAAACAAGCAATGAAACGTTCGTTAATTCCAGTTATAAAAGGAAATTGAACTCATCTTACGAATGGGTAAGATAGAGTCGTTCCCTTATAAAGGGTGAGACGATTTGGCCACGTTGTGCATTCATAAGATAGGGTATATCGACAATATATCCCTGCCATATAAGGCACAATGCAGCGTCAAAAAGCTCCCTTTATTTTGAGGTATGGTTTTGACCAAGCAAAACACAACGTGGAGTAAAAAGGACCAATTTGCAAATTTCCAAGAAAAAATGGACTAATTTGTAAATTTCCAAAAAAATAGCTCACCGGCATAAGAGGGAGGCGCGCCATCAGCCGACGCGGTAGAGGATTGACCCCTCGCAGTACGAGACATGGCAATCTGCAAAATAAATTAAGGGATCAGACAAAAAAAAAGTTCTTCCTTTTATTGTAATTCTTCCCCCTGAGAGGTAAGCTTGAGGCGCCAAATCTTAATCCTAACCCTCGCATGCGACCCCATAAATTCATAAATTTAATTAAGCATAAAAAATGCTAAAATAGTTGAGGATTTACCTGAGGGAAAGCTCGTGGATTTTTGAGGGATTTTTTAGTCTAAGATCCAAGGGAATAATGGATCTAGGGTATTTATAAAGATTTGAGGGAAAGAGAATGCAAGAGGGAAGAGGGAAAATGAATCCAAGAAGGAGGAGGAAAAGGGGGCCGGCCCTAATGAGGGGAAAGAAACCCTCTTTTATAATGTTGAACCAAAGCCAAGTTGAACCGGACCAGACCAAGGTGAACAGGACCAGACCTGGTTTGAACCAGAATTCAAATTGAAGCTGAATCAAGCATCGAAACAACTTCAAATCGACCGAGGGTTCAGTTCTTGGTTTATTCTTGCCTCTCCCACATATTCGGAAGGATCGGAAAATTTTTTGAGCCGAATTACTGCCTTTTTTCGCTCATTATCAAGCCGGTTCAGCTCATTTGGGCACAGAAAATACTCCAATAAGGTATATGAGTATAAACTATTCCCTATTTTTGGTTGAGAAGTTCCTGGAGAATATTTTTTATAAATATTCTTAAGGATAACTTAACAACACTATGCCGGACAACGCGTCGCAAATAAAAACTCAACGCCAACAATCGATGGTCAGCTAAAGATTAGAAAATCAGGAGTCGACTTCAAGTTTAAAATTCCAACAACGGTCAGACAATAAATGCAGCACCGGAACTCTCACAGACCTGCTTCTTAATACTCTGAAAAGTATACGAGTATAAACTGCTTCTTAATACTCTGAAAAGTATACGAGTATAAACTGCTTCTTAATACTCTGAAAAGTATACGAGTATAAACTGCTTCTTAATACTCCGAAAAGTATACGAGTATAAACTGCTTCTTAATACTCCGAAAAGTATACGAGTATAAACTGCTTCTTAATACTCCAATAAGGTATATGAGTATAAACTATTCCCTATTTTTGGTTGAGAAGTTCCTGGAGAATATTTTTTATAAATATTCTTAAGGATAACTTAACAACACTATGCCGGACAACGCGTCGCAAATAAAAACTCAACGCCAACAATCGATGGTCAGCTAAAGATTAGAAAATCAGGAGTCGACTTCAAGTTCAAAATTCTGACAACGGTCAGACAATAAATGCAGCACCGGAACTCTTACAGACATTCGACAAAGCACCGAATAGCCTGGAAGATTGAAGGAATCAAGAAAAGAAGCCATTCCAAAGTCCCGTTATACCGACTAAAGGTTGGGACAATTATATCCAAAGTATTCCAGACTCTTCTATAAAAGAACGAGGCTGAAATACTTTGGAGGGGGTATCTGTAGGCGTATGAAATTGCTTATAGGTCCCTTAGCATAGCTCGGCACAAACCGACGAACCAACGAGGCGACGAGGTTGACAAATCGCACGCGAACAACGGAATGAATCCACCCGCGTGCAGAATCAAGCTAACGAATTAAGGAATCAACGAGTCATCCAACACCTAGGGGTGGCCGGCCACTTGTGGCCGAGCCACCTCAGCCCAGATCTGTGCCTGGGCACAGATCTGGGTGCATATAAATAGGCCATGGGTTGTTCATTTAAAAAGGTTGGAACTTTGAGAGCCGAAACTCTGCTGAATTGAAGATCGAGCTTAGAGTTTTGAAGACTTGAGGACTTGAAGATTCAGATCTGATTCTCGGCGAGCGTCCACGTCACAAAAGGCAGGAGTTCGAGAGAGGTAAAGCTCAGATCTGAGATCTACACGAAACTACACTCCGGATCAAAGCTTGGCCTTTGATCCCGAGATTTGGACGATTATTTCCTTGGTGAACTAATCCTCCCCGGCTATTATTCCCTTTGCGGAATAATACCCGTCAAATCGTGTAGATCCGACCGGATCTAGATCGCGCGGTGGTCCACGGATTAACCCCGGTGTCGGCAAAGAACCCACACAAGCAAGAGACCGCAAAACAGGATCTTGCGATTCGTTCGACAAATAAGGAGAAAGTTGTAATTTTTTATTTCTTGTGTTATTTGATTTTCGTTGTAACCGGATCTAAAAAAGACCGGATCTTTGTAATCGATAGACTATTAAAAGAATTTGCAATGGAATCAATGATGAAGAAAGCAATGATTTTCACCGCGAACAGGACTGTAGCGTTGTGTGAACCCTGGGATGTCACAGTTAGTATTAGAGCTCTAGTTCCAATATACTTAGGATCATCCATGTGTAATATTATGGAGTTAGGATAGAGTTTCGTGGGGATCATGTACATAGTCCGCTAGGAATCCTTAGTATGAGTGAGGACGTACTATATATGTACGCGGAAAATCTAAATTTTTTTATGATCTATTTGCTTTGAATAATAAAGCACGATGTGAGATATATGTGATACGATTTACTTATTAGTATATGTTATATCCTTCATGCTTGATATCCTTTTTACTGTGTAATAAGCTTTATTTTGAGATTATATATGTCAGGAAGAGGTCGTGGATGCCGAGTTACTCGTGTTCAGGGAGTTTAGCAGGATGATAGGGAACCCGAGCCATAGCAGGCTCCGCAGTACTTAGTGGATCTTATATCACCCTTGGCAGCTCGTCTGGTAGCTATTGAGGAGCAGCTAGTAGACCAGGTTCGACAGGAAGCTTGGCTTACTAACCGTGCGTGAGGAGGCACCCATTCAGAAGTCATCCGTTCGGGAGGAGATACCAGAGAGGACACCAGCAATTACACAACTACCCCCAGTTGATGATGAAATTTCTGATCAGGAAGCTTGGCTTACTAGCCGGTATTCCGAGATTATATATCAATCGGAGTGACATGATACTGACAGCGGAACCCGGATCGACTTGGATCCGATTAACAACGCTGGAGCCAATGTGCCCGGTGAAATACAAGGGCCGGTCATGTTTTAAATTCTTTGTCTGCATGTCTTCTTTGGTGAAAGCAATGCAGCGAAAACGGTGCGCCGCGAGGTTACAATGTTGGACCGGTGGCTCTACTTCTTCAGGAGATGACTTGATCTGAGTCAGAAAAACTTCAGAATTGGCCAAGGCTTCTTATAAAGCTTCACTCGTATCTTTTGATAGACGTAATAGCTCATATAGAGTTATTGTAGTCGGTATATTGGCTAATTGCATCATAATATCGAAATAGGGTGGAGTGCTTGAACTTCCTGGTTTGTCTCTCCCAATCGGTAGATTGAATCGAGACTGCTTCGGGTTCTGACCCACTTGGTATAAGGGTTCTTTCCCTTTTTGCTTTTGTTGGGTCTTCTCCGCAACCACGGGTATTGGGGGAGTTGTGACAACTCCCATTTCTGCTAACATCTTAGATGGAACGACCTTGGTTACCCCCTGCTTAGCTAATTGCTCGGAAGCATCCGTAGCAGGACTTCCCTTTTCCTTTTGATTTCCTTTTAGATGATGATCCGACTCATTGTTCCTTTTCAATTAGGTCGGGGTGAACCTAGAGAATCTCGCCATTCGGGGCCGTGTGTGACACACTCCCTTCTGGCGTTGTTTGTAAGGATCATCGTTGATGGTCTTCACGGCTATATTCACTATGGGCTCATGTTGAAACCAATTTAGAGGAACATATCCGAAGCTGATCGACACTGCATTTGCACCCACTTTCTTCTCTTTAGGTTGCTTCATAGTGATGACCCCAACATCAATCAAAGCTTGGATCTTATCTTTGAGAGCATAACACGACTTGGTAGGGTGGTGAACCTCTCAGTGAAACGCGCAATACTTCGGGTCATTAACCCTTTTGGCGTCTTCCTGATCTTGGACCAGAGGCAACTTCATCTTGTTGTTTTCTACAAGGTATTTGAAAATACCGGGAACCTCGTCTTCTTTAAACGAGTAGACTTTTTAGAATTTCGGCTCCGAAGTCTTCTGTTTCTAAGGCTATTGTTGCTATCGTGACTGCTGAGGCGCCTTTTGCTGTTGCTATTACGGTTATGACTGTACTTCAAAGGTTTGGTCAGCGTCCACTGCATTCGCTTGCACTTTTCCTTTTCCTTTAGGGACAAAATTCTGCTGTGGAGCACTTGTCATCGTTTGACCTCTTTCGGCCTTTTTCTCTTAAGGAAACGCTCGGCTCATTCTCCTCAGACTTTCAAATCCTTCCAAGTCTTGGACGGTGCCATTCCCATGGCTTCGAGGATATCCAACGAAAGATTGTTGTGACAAGTCTCCAGGATGAAGTCCTCGCTAATCGGATCCCTACAATTCATGGCTTTGTTCTGGAATCATTTGACGAAATTTTCCACCAACTCTCCGTCCTTTTGCTTCTCGTCAAATAACGTTCTGATTAAGACCTCTGTGTCGTTGTCAAAAAAATTCGTGAGAAACATATCCTCCATGTTATCCAAACTACTAATACTCCTCGGCTTGAGGCAGCGATACCAATCAAAGGCTGCTCCACGAAGAGTGCCGACGAATTACCGTACCATCAGAGGTTCATTGCCGGAGATTATCCCCAAATGAGACTTGAAGTATATTAATTGCTGAGTGGGGGAACCCTTTCCATCAAACGATGTGAAATTGATTAAATTGAACTTTGCCTAATATGGGATTGACTCCCAATCTCTTAGGTACGGTCACGGTATTCCGAACCTTTTCACTTCCTGAGCACTCATCAACACATTGATTTTGCTCTCCAAATCCCTCATTTTCTTATCCTCGCTCGTATCTTTCTTCGGGCGATTTCGGGGAGAGGCAACGTGGTCCTCCTTCGTATTGTTATCCTCCGAAGGGCCACCCCCAGTATTGTTGTCGACGGGAGGGGTGTTCATGTTGGCATTCTCCTCCAATTCCCGATCATTATCAGATTGGTCGGGATTATTTCGACGGTTGGACTCTCCCTGCTGATTTGTCAGCACCACGATTTGCTGGTCATGCATCTCCTTCATTTACTGCATAGCCATTTCCATTTCAAATTTAAAATTCTCCCTCTGCTTAGTTAAAGCATCCTCAAGAATTTTACTCATCTGCTCTGCGTTGATCATGAACGACTCATAGGATTGTCTTGTGCTTGATGCCGTATAATCAGAAGCCATTGCTGAATAGGCACCTGAGCAAGCATTTGACATTTTATCATCTGAGGGTAGTCCCTTTTGTATTCTCTGATAATTCTTTCGTCTACTGGTTTATGATTATAATCGAGTTATCCGTTGGGATACTCCTGAAAACTAGTCAGGTCTAAAGAGTCCTGTTGACTTCCCTCTACCTGTCATGTTGACGGATACTTCTGAAAACTCATCATCTTGAGGAGTTGCTCTCTTCTTGCAGAAACGCCTTGGTTTGGATTTAGGCGTTCTGGTGGAGATTCTTTTAAATACTAAAACTCTCTCCGGGGCGGCCTTAGAACAACAACATTCTGACAACACCACCTTAATAATTTTGGAACACGGACAATGGGAGTCTGGTTCTTGGTGATTTCTTCTCTGAGACCTATTCGTACCTCAGACCTGATAGTATAACTCATCGGTCAGATGACCGGAGTAACCCATCGTGTGTTGGCACGAGTCCCTAGGTGTAACGTCCTCGTCTGACAAGTACGTTCTCTTTTGGGAATTCAACGCCTTGTTAACGTCTCCAGGAGTCGCATGTTTGAAGCTACATTTTCGTGAACGTAGGCTTTCAACAGGCTCCTAGACATCAACACGTAGTCCAATGCGGTCAGTTATAGGACTTTTCTCGTTATGCGTTCTCCTCCACTTCTTAGGAGGACAATCACGACCTCCAGCATGAAAAACTGCTCGAGATCCGTTCAACGGGCTTAAGCGTTCTCTAACTGGAGCTTTGCCTCGATCATCGTATGACAGGCCAAGACGATCTTTGAAGGTTATCTTAAAAAGGGATAGATCCACACTGTCGCGGATCTCTACTCGAGGTGTGGAACTTGATGAAATCGAAGAAACAAGTGCAGGAGATCTTCAATCTTGACTCTGACACGGGTCAGACTTGAGTGACCTGCGGGTTGGAGGGTCAGATCTAAGTGACCCGCGGGTTGGAGGGTCGGATCCGGATGACCCGCAAACTAGAGGGTCGGATCTGGGTGACCCGCAGACTGGAGGGTCAGATCTAGGTGACCCACGAACTGGAGGATCGGATCTGGATGACCCACAGACTGGAGGGTCGGATCTGGGTGACCCGCGAATTGGCGGGTCAGATTTGTGTGACCCGTGTTTCGGCTGTCGTTTGAGTGACCCGTATTTTTCAATATTTTTGGCCGCCGTCTTAGACTTTGGCCTCCATACTTGGTGTAGTCTTTGTGGCTTCTTTTCCACTCCTTCATCTTCTAATTTATTGGCCTCTTGCATGAGAATTCTTGCATGTGCAAGTATTGCACATCGTTTCTGAATCTGCTCTTGAAGAGTCGATCGGGTCCTTTTGACACGGACCCATTCGTTCTTCACTAGTTTGAAGGAGGAGGGGTTGTCCACCCTCTGTTGTGGTAGTTGGTGCCTCCTGGACTTCAGATCCGCCTCATAACAGATTCCATCAACTGGTTCCATGGCTTTGCCAGTTGGCGTGCGAGGCGTTGGCGTCACCTCTGACGTGCTCTCTTTGATAGAGTTAGCACGTCATCAACAGTCGATCCCTTGCTCAAGGGGTTCAAATCTATAGTTTTAGCCTCGTCGGATGCCAGCGGGGCGTTGTAGCCACAAGTGCAGCAGTGACGGGAAGATCTTCTTCATGGGCTTCTATAGCTGAAGTCCAACGGGGCTTCCTGAAGTAGGGCTTCCTGCATCTGTGAGGAGAGGTCGATCTGAAAGAGGAGGACAAATATTCCTCATACTTCTGCTGGTCGAACTCATAATCGACCTCCGTTTCAACCGGGATAAGGATCCGAGGTTGCGACACGTCAGCCTTCGCAGAAAGGCTGTCGGCTCCTACCGTGGTCGCTAGTTTGTTTTCGTTGAAAGCTGCCTTCATCATTGATTTCATTAAACATTAGTCATTTACAAAGAATTCAAATAACAAAAATAAAAATTACAACTTTCTTGAAAATAAACACAAGATCCGTTTATCAGCTCTTGCTTGCGTGGGTTCTTCGTCGGTGCCGGGGTTTATCAGCTCTTGCTTGCGAATCAGATCCGGTTGATAAAAAATTCGGCAAAGCTTCGCCTTCGCCGAGGAAGTATTTGATTTGAAGCGCTGAGATCGACCAAGCGAAATCAGGGCTCTTCTCGAGATTAAGACCAAGCCTAATCTTAAGGAACGGACGTACGAGCTTCAGATCCTTCGAATGACTTCTCCTTTGTGCCGAAGTTCGTCGAAATCTCGTTGGCCTTTGTTGAAAATTCGTGCTCCTTGACTCCTCAATCCAGCAGCCCCTCGTCCTCTTGATAAAATTCCAGCCCTCGAAATGGAGGCCTTGGGCTGATATTTATAGGCCTTGGGTGCGGTTATTTGGATGAGAACAAGTGATTTTGCTCTATCTTCAGTTAACAACAACCTAACCATATTTGGGGATAATATCAAGTCACTTAGGAACCCCTAGAACAGATAAATCCTACGAAAACAATTTTAAAACCGCCAAAACGTGTGATTGGGCCTCAGACTGCGCGATGCGGGTCAGACAGGTTTGACCCGTGCTTGCGCGGGTCGAATCCCATCCAACCCACGCTTGACAGGTCAGACAGATCCAACCCGTGCTTGCACGGGTCGGTTTGTTTCGTCTTCCGCTAGCGCGGGTTCGTCGCTTCTGCCAAACTTTTTGGTCGATTCGCCGATTTGTTGTACGATACGCGTTTCTTTCCGAGACTTGTATTTTTTTGCCATTTCACGAATTTGGTCAACTTGCTGACTTGTATGCTTCATTGCAGAACTGACCATCGAACGTGCATTGGTTGGCGCGCATGTTGACCGACGCGTGCGAGCTGATTAACGCGTGCGTGTTGGCCGACGTGTACGAACTGGTTGAAGTGCGCGTGTTGACCGACACGCACGAACTGATTGATGAGCATGTGTTGACCGACACGCACGACTGATTGACACACGCATGTTGACCGACGTGTGCGAACTGATTAACACGTGCATGTTGACCGATGCGCACGAGCTGATTGACGCGGGCATGTTGATTAACGTGAGTGAATAGATTAACGCGCGCATGTTGACCGACACACGCGAACTGATTGACGCGCGCATGTAGATTGAGTGAGCCTTCTTGACTCGTCCACTCTTTGTTTTGAGTTGCATGCGGGAACTTATAGGCAATTTTAGACGCCTACAGTATCAGCACCCGAGGAGTTGGGGTTTGAATGATAGTCTTCCCATGTGATTCCAATTTCTTAAAAGCAACAAATTCAAAGGCTAGCTCCCGTAGGCCACTCTGCAAGCAACATACTATGGCTAAAAGGAGATTCAAAGGTCGTCCATGAGCCAGAAGAACAGCTGGATATAGTACCTCTAATGTGATAGCGTCTACTAGCCTAGTTAGTACTACGCAACGCTTCAACCAAAGGGTAAGGAAACCGACGAACAAGGTCATGTCGGAGATTGGGATTTCTACCTGATAATGGAAGCTTTCAAATGTAGTGAAGGCTGGAAAGACGTCTTCCTCTGCCTCACAAGTATAGTGGGAGGTTGTATCCTTGATGCGCTCGTTGATTTCCTCTAGAGTACTGAAAATTAAACGAGCCACTTCTGTATCTTTGTCCCACAAATTTTGGAAAAGATACTCTGCCCATTGCCCCCTTATTTTACACTGCTAGCTCTCTTCCTAATAGTTTGTGCACATATCTTGAAATGACACATCAATTCCTAGTAAGTGTCATAGAATTTCGGGGCACCATGTTTCAGAATCTCTAATTCCCTATTCCCGAAAACAAACTCCTCATAGGGCAATTCTCCAAAAGATAATCCAAAAACTTTGGAGGGGGTTTTATAGGCTATCTATAAATTATGACAGCTAGCTAATACCCATTGAACGCAAATGATGGAAGTTACAACTTGATGTCATCTACATCAGCATCTTGATAAGGAAAGTTACAAATAGATGACTTTCATTTCAACAAAGGAAGGCTGCAATTGGAGGATTCTCACATAGATCGAGAAAGGTTACAATGTAATGACCTTCATGACAATCGATGAAAAGCTCTGATTCAACAGTCTTTACAATCTAACAACTCTCACATTTTAAAAAGCTAAAGCAAAAATTACAGAACAATGATCTTTGTGATGATATGACAGAAGAGATTACAATTCAACGATCTCTTCAATCCAAGATGTAGAACTCATCCCTACATCCCAGAGCTGAAACGCAAGTGATTACGTTCCAGAGTCAAAGCAACACAATCACTTCATCCTTAGCTATCAACACAGCTCAAACGCAGCTCAAACATAGCACAAACACAGTGCAAATGTAGGCCCCACACACCGTGGTCACAACCTTTGACACAAAACAAACAAGGCACAAATTCAACCGTAGACGCACCTTCTTATCAGTCGTCGCAGATGCAGCTCAAGCTCGGACGCTAACGCATCATCTAAAGACATATTTGAATGCAGATTCATGCCCAGAATGCAAATCAAGCCTTTGACTAATTCAAACATATCTAAACAGTTCCAAAAACTATTTTTTCACTCACGATCTGGGGAGTGGTTTAAGTGGGTTGTTATACATGATTAATGGGACAACTAAACCCCTTATTAAGGAGCCGATTAAGGGGGTGGTTACACCCCTTAATATCCATATAAATATCAACAAACTCAACTGAGTTTGGGGATTTTTCGAGAGGTCAGATCAAAGATTGGGCTTTGAAAAGAAATTCTTAAGGTATTCTTCAGCAACAGAGAGTTCTGACACTTGAATATTAACCGACTTATGGTTCAAACAACTCTTGGCATAGAGTTTTAACTTGTTCTGAGTTCATAAAACTCGTTAAGAGTTCCTTCAATCATTCCAGTGAATTGAGACGTGTGGATCATCAATGGAGAGTAAACTTGAACCGAGCATTCGAGGGAGGCACTACATCGCCACCGTGAAGAACCCAGTTTTAAACAAAGGGGAGAATTCAGAACAATTCTCTTCTCTTTTGTAATCAGAAAATCTAAATTGTAATTGAGATTGAGAGAGTTGTAAACATTCTTTTTCTAAGCAATTAGAGAGAAAATTAAAACATAGTTCTTTCATTTTCATTTCACAAAATTTCCACCAAACAATCACCAATTGAAGATGAAACCTACTAAGTCATTTTTTGGAATGTCCAGCAGTAAATTCCTTGTATTCGTTGTCACCATCAAGCGTATCCATATTGATCCCAATAAAGTAAAGGCGATACATAAATTACAACCCCTGAGAAATCTTAAAGAACTCAGAGGATTGCAAGGACAATTGGCTTATATCCGTCGGTTCATCTCGAACCTCTCCGGAAAATACCAACCATTCTCCAAACTCATGAAGAAGGGTGTGTCATTTATTTAGGATGACGCTTGTCAGAAGGCATTCGAAGATATCAAAGTATATATGATGAATCCTCCTGTCCTCATTGTACCAAAGTCGGGTAAACCGTTCTTAATTTACGTCAAAGTGAAGAACCACTCGTTAAGTGTTTTACTCACATAAGATGATGACAACAGTCACGAACAGGCAATATATTATCTGAATCAGACTTTTGTTGGTGCCGAATCTCGATATACAATGATTGAGAATGAATGTTAAGCCCTGGTGTTCGTAATCCAGAAGATACGAAACTACTTGCTTGGACATTTGATCTATGTCATCTCTAATGTTAACCCAGTTCAAGTATTCATGATGCAACTGGCTTCCATGAATTGACGGTTACTAAGATGGGCCCTGCTCTTGTCCTAATACGATCTGCACTTCAAACAATAGAAGTCGGTCAAAGGATAAGCGATTTGTGACATTTTGGCAGCTAACCCTACAATGGATACAGTTGAACTATATGAAGATTTATTGGATGAAACCCATGAAGTCAACACTACGTCACATCAGTAGGTGTGGCAATTGTACTTTGACGGTACTTCCTGAACAACCAATGTGGCAAGTGCTCCTGGATGTTTTAAAATATCCTCAGGAGTTGGAGTTGTCTTAGTTTCCCTAAAGTAATATGTGCTGCCTCAAGCCTATTCACTCACCGAGCCGTGTTCCTACCACTTAGCCGAATACAACACGCTAATCATTAGGCTTAGTTTTGCTAATGAACTAGGGGTCGAGTATCTCGAACCTTTTGGTGATTCTTAACTGATAGTCAACCAACTTTGAGGAGAATATGAAGTCAGAAATCAAGACCTAATACCATACCACGAGGCGGCTATTAAGATGGAAGACTTGTTTGATGAATTCTTCATCGAGTCGCGTCTCCAGAATGTATATGCAGATGCATTAGTAGCATTGACAATATCACTGGCACAACCTCCTGAAACAGAACAATTAGTCATTGTGAGAACTCACTGACTCGTCGTACCAATTTACTACCTAGATGTCAAAGTGGTGCACTCAGCCAGAATGTAACTCGAGTCTTGAGATTGGCAATTTCCCATTATTGACTATGTCTTGCACAGTATCTTACCGGAAGACATAAGAGAAAGAGACTCTGTTCGACGAAAAGCATCGAGATTCTATTATAACATAGCGACCCAGACACTGTATCGTCGCTCATACAATGGTTTGCTACTCCGATGTCTTTCAACCAAGGAGGTGGAAGAGGCTTTTAAAGAAGCACATAACGAAACCTATTGTGCGTACAAGCCTGGTCCTAAACTCTGTGATCGTCTCATAAGGATAGGAAATTATTAGCCAACCATGGTCAAGGACGCAGTTGTGTACGCTCAACAGTGTCACGTGTGTCAAATACTTGCAAATTACATACACCAACTCCCGGAGCACTTGCACCCTTCGACCACATCATGGCCATCGAGACATGGAGAATGGACATTGTCGGACCTATCTTTCCACCGTCAGCCAAAATTGACCACTTCATTTTGGCAATCACTGATTACTTCTCAAAGTGGGCTGAAGAAGTCCTACTCAAGGAAGTAAAGATGAGCAATAATATCAAGTTTATCAAAAACCACATTATCTACCGATACGGTGTTCCAAGACGAATCGTGCATGACAACCGCCCTAAGTTTGTCGGCAACGCCTTCATTAAATTCTGTGAAATGTTCAGAATTTAGGATGTCTCATCAATGGTATTTAAATCCCACTGCAAACAGATTGGCTGAAGCCTTCAACAAGGCAATCATTAAGATTTTGTCAAAGCTCGTGAGAACCAATAAACGAGATTGGGACAACAAACTGTGCGAAGCTCTCTAGGCCTATCGCACCATAGTCCACATGCCTACGAGAGTAACCCTGTACTCTCTAGTGTATGGATGTGAGGCTGTCCTTTCCTTAGAAATCTAAATTTCATCCCTTTGCATCGCTCTCGCAACGTGGATGACAATGGAGGAACAACATTAGAAATGTCTCGAAGAATTTGATATGTTAGATGAAAAGCACTTGGAAGCTCAGCAGCAAATTGAGTTTTACCAAGCTAGAATCTCCAGGGCCTTTGACAAGAGTGTCCGACAATGGAGCTTCAAGGAAGGAGACTTGGTTCTTGTCGTTCGGCGACCAATGATACTCAACTCTAAGAAAAAGGCAAATTTCAATCCAAATTGAAAGGACCGTTTGTGATAGAGATAGTCTACTCAAATGACACATATCGATTAATCACCTAAGACGGTGATAAGCTCATGATGCCAATAAATTGGAAGTTCCTAAAAAGTACTATCCCTTGTATGTTTGAGATAACCTATTTAACTAGAAGTTCCTGGAGAATGCTATGCATGATATTGTTAAGGATAACCCGATATCAGATGATTATTCAAGATGAAGACCAGTCATCTGAATGATTCATACTTAATCATGATAAAAAATAATTAAGAACCTCCTACTATAGCTATTTAATCATTTCCAAGATGATTAAAACCCTCCTACTGTAACTTTCCGAGCACTCTTTCGTCAAGATGAGATTTATTGACTTCATCGAGTAAATCTTCCCTCACAAAACTCTCACTGTAACACTAAAATCCTTCAAGGATGAAGCACATCCTATCTGCTTCAACCCAGTTAAGAACAAGCCGCCAAAACCCCTTTTCGATCACTGGCATCTTCCTGATAACCAGGATCCTCTTGAAGTGAAAGATAACAAAGTTTATACTTTCCTTCATCTAATCCTTGGTTTGTTTCAATCACTAAGATCAATCTGATCTACTCCCACTATGTTTTGGAGCACTCGTTTGTTGATACGAGATTCAATGACTGCATCTAGTCAATCTTTCCTCACGAAACTCCTACGGTATAATTGTGGAGTACTTAATGATTCATGGTTCTTTACCACAAAATCTCTTATTGATATAATTAATTGACGATGTGTCCACCAAAATTCTTCATGGTTAAATCTATTAAAACTCCCACTGTGTCTAAGCCTTTAACACTCCTACTATTGAAGTCCTGACATAACATTCAAATTTCAATCTGTTGATCCAAGGCGATTATCAAACTCTCTTCATGTTAAGTCCATGCAACTTAACACCAAAAACCCCCATTGAGTGATTTTTTCAACTCAATATTCCTACTGTTATTTGGACCTCCACTCCCACTATTTCTTGGTCAAACCTTCCTGCAGTTAGGACTAAAGCTAAAATCCCCTCTCAATTCCTTCCATGAACGAGAGGTCCACTTTTAAATTAAGCGATCAAACTTTTCTACAGTTAGGGTAGTCTCAAATCCCACATTGGTCAAACGTTCCCACAGTTAGGACCAAAACTAAAATTCTCTTTCGATAAATGAAAGATTTTCATCTATTCCTTTTCAGTCAATCCTTTCTATAGTTAGGGCCAAAGTCAAAATTTCATCTCAAGAAACGAGAAATTCAACTTCAGATTGGGTAACCAATCCTACAAAAGTTAGGGTTATCCGTATCTTTTCGTTTTTCGGAGTGGAGATCCAACTCTTGGTTTCATCTTCCAGGATTCTAAAAGTGGAGATCCCATTTTGAGTTTCTTTTTCAGTAGGAGATAGAATATAAAATTCTTCCTCCCCAGCATCGGGTTCATCTTTGCCCCAAGAGAAAACACAATCTTACAACATCCGAAATCCATGCCTTTCACGCATGGAGGACATTATCTCGATCCATAAATAGAGATAAGTTTGTATCTAACACATGCTGCCAAGTAGCGTATTCCCGCAAAAATAGCAAAGCCTATGTATTCAATATTGTAGCAGGTTATTATTAATAACGCTGAAATCTATGTCTTACACGTATGAGGAACTTTATCTCGATCCCTAATTAGAGATAACTCTACGTCTAACACTCGTTGCCGGTTGGTCTTTTATTGTGAAAAGACGCTAGAATCCATGTATGGGGGACTTTATCTTGACCCTAATTAGAGATAAATCTACGCCCAACACACGTTGCTGGTTAGTCTTTTGCTGTGAAAAGAATACCAGAATCCATGTCTTGGGGACTTTATCTCGATCCCTAATTATAGATAAG
The DNA here is from genome assembly GCF_001876935.1 of Asparagus officinalis. Taxonomy (NCBI): domain Eukaryota; kingdom Viridiplantae; phylum Streptophyta; class Magnoliopsida; order Asparagales; family Asparagaceae; genus Asparagus; species Asparagus officinalis. Next base: position 36,453,371 of record NC_033799.1, on the reverse strand, counting down.
TTTATGCCTAACACGAGTTACTGGTTAGTCTTTTACCATGAAAAGGACACCAGAATCTATGTCTTGGGGACTTTATCTCGATCCCTAATTAGAGTTAAATCTACATGTAACACGTGTTGCCGGTTAGTCTTTTCTCGTAAAAATGATAAAAGTCTATGTATTCAATATCATAGCACCAAAACTAAAAGAATTTATTCTTTTAGTGCAATGTTACACGTGAAACGGACTTAAATAATTAACATGATAGCCTGATTCAAACGGTAATCAGCAAAGGTATATCAAATCCGTTAATGGTTAAGGGTATGCCAAAAATCCTATAAGTATTATGATTTATTTGTTCCAGATGGGATAAAAATCAAGATAAAAGAAATACGCTAAGCAAAAAACCTTTTTTTAATAATGAAGTCAAAGGAAGATACAAAAGTGGCACTACCAATTCAAGTAAATTTTATGGTCAAGAATTCAAATTTCCAGCAGAGAAAGCTTCTCCGCATAAGTCTGCTCAAGCTTATCCTGCAAATCAGCCTGGACAGGGTCTTCGTCGCATCCAATATCCCCATACCTTCAACTCTCAGATTGTTCAACTTCTGTTATGCAGGCTCTAGCTTCTCAAGTGTGTGTTTTCGAGATGATTCTATGTCGGTTAATTCACCTTCAAGAACGGCACATGAATCTTTGGCATACTTCAGGGCCTTTTCAAGATCGGTTATCTTCACGTGGGCCGAGGATAAAGAGCTAAGCAATTTAGCCCTACTCTTGTCCTTCCTTAATAGAACCACCCTCATCTGTGTAACATAACCCTCCTTCATTTGAAGCTCATTCCCATGAGACATTCGGGAGTCACGCCACTCCTTTAGCTGGGACTCCAACTGAGTAGCCATATATGAAGAAGCGCCTGTAGCTTGCAACTCCCCTAACTCTCAAAATTCACGCTCTAACGTGACTAAATTTGTGGTGAGAAGATCAACCAAATCTAGGTATCCTTCCTCGTTGATCATCATCACTTGACGATTAAGAGACTACCTAAACTGATCAAAAGAAAATCCTCAGTGAAGGATCTTATCGATCATTCCGCTCACAAAAGAAACAAAATGACCGAGGTCCACACGAAATATCTCTTTGCTTGGGTCAATATCAGACAACAAGGCCATGACGAGCTCATATGGACACATTAGGAGCTCTACAACAAAAGAAGGGGAGAATAAGAAATCCTAAAATATTTACTAAAACTTCAAGGCAAGTCATGAAGCAGAACTTACTAACGCCAGTGAAGGACCTTCTAGCTTGAGACCCTATGCTTGGCCCGACCAACCCAACCTCGTGAATCAATGGAATGGTGTAGGTATAACAGTTGGGTTTTCTCTGATAACATATCGTCGAACAACCTATCATCATCCTTAGAAGAGCTCAAAGTCGGATCGAGTGTATGTCCACCTGACACCTCGATGTTAGCATCATGAAGGGTTTCATCCCCCCCATAATGATATCTACAAAAAATAGAAGTTAGGCAGAAGAAGGAAAAGCTAGAATTAACAATGAGTGAAGATCAAACTTACCTTCTGTGGCTGCAGCAGTTCCCTCGATTCTGACACTTAGGCTTGCTCCTTTCATTATCTCTAAAAGAGCATGAAGTGCAAAAATGATTAGAGGCGGCAAGAAATTTGAGTCGCTCAATTCCCGTAATTGCCACTTGAATAGTGTATTACTAGTGTTAGATATACATGGGCTTAAGATTCTCATAAAAGGATCAAGCTTGCCACCCTCGTCAGCATTGGCATGCGCAGGCTCTTCATCAATAGTCTCATGTGTTTGCTACACGAAGCCCGGGCCTTTGAAGTGAGCAATGTTGGGAAAGAGAGAGTCGTACAGGAATACACCTCCTTCGCGACCCCCTGAGAACACAAAATGTAATTAGGTCCAAAGAATTCACAAGTAAAATGATTAAAGGTTATGTAAAGGTGAACCGTTACCTTTTTTTCCCGTAGGTGCATTGCCGAATGACTCCACCTTAAAAGCACGTGGATCAATATGTGATTTGTGCAATATTTTCTTCCACTTCGAGGATCGAGCCTCCTTGTGAATAGCAGCTCTCTCCTACCCAAAGATGTCATGCGACTCGACCCGTGAAGAAACCTCAGCAACGGATCGAGATCTCGTGCGACGGAAGGGATGAGGCTCTTCTTCCTCAACCGTTTCACAAGGAAGGAAAATTGACATTTTGTTAGGACATGTAAATAAGACCTCCTGCCTCATCTTCTTTGGAGTCGTCAGGGGGTTTAAACAAAGAAAATGGACGAGTCTAGGTGGATAATCATCAGGCTCATAAGTGATCCTGGGGAAAAGAAGGAGACCAACACACCTGTCTCGATGGCCTCCTCATCATCATCAGTCCTCATGTCTCCAACATCGCCGACACCTTCATTGGAGGTCTCCTCATGGTAATCAGTAGGAAGGATCTCCTCTTCATCCTCCACTATCCGTTTTCCCTTGCCAGAAGACTCGGCAGACTTCTTCCCTCTGGTGGCAACTCAAACTTCTTCTTCTATCTCCAGCTCCTTAATATGCTTCAGCTTCGCGAGCTCGTTGGCAGTGATGAGCCACTTGCAGCAAAGAAAGGTAAGCTGTGATTCAAGCCCTGCCACGGGGAGATTGAAGGTGGCACCTGTGCAACCCGCCATGCTTGGGCACCATCTTTAAGACCTCTATTAGTCCTCAACTCTCGACTCGAATTCCTAATGTATAGTTGGTGATAACCAAACTGACGAGCGAATCGACACGGTAGGTAAGGCTTTATGTGATAGCACTCCTTCACATGAAGGATGAGATATCCAGGCCGGATATTCATCAACCACCAAAAACAACCCACATGAAGGATATTATGCCCTGTCCCTAGCCTCTCTTCATTAATTAGTAGATCATTATAATGGCCAGAGAAGCTGGGGAAGCATTTGAAGAACTCCGAGCATTTGTGGATGTTAAGCTCTCGCCTCGCCTTAAGGAACTGTTCCGCTCCCTATTTGCTATCTTCTAATAGCTATAGGAGGGGAACGGAGGGATCTGCGATGCTTGGTGCTAACATTAAATCAGGGCAATGAAGGATGATCCACACCATCAGATAAGTAAATGGAAGCTTGACCTTGATAGGAGGAATCTCGTTCGATGGCTTATGCCCCTTCTGTGTGAAGCCAGAAACTAAGTATCAAAGTCCACTGTGTATATTGGCAACCATCACCGAATGTAAGAAAATGTCCTTCCCATAAGCAAGCTGGACGGTGGGGAAGAGAACCTCTATCTATAAGGCATCGAAAAACTCATACGGTACGACACACTTTTTCAACCAAATGGCGATATATCCTGCATGAAGAGTCATGGGCCAAATCCGTTTTTGTGCATGCCATAGGAATGTCCGAAAGTTAGTCCCCATGGGAACCTAGCCCTCGGTAGTAGGAATAATGGATGATTGAGCACCAATCTTCTTGATCATGTTATTGATCTCTGAGGGAGTCAAAGGATCTAACTCACAGACCATCTCACCAGAACAAGTAGTCAGCAAATTGCTTCAATCTTAGCTGTGGAGATTTCTTCTTCGCCATGACACCTATGCCGATTAAAGTCGTCTGATAATGAAATGTAAGATCCCACAATATGTCGTAAATGTCAGCTAGGAGGAAAGTATTCTTGATATGGAAGATCGCCCATCGGAAGTCCAGAAACCTTCTACATCTCATGTACAACCAACCTTAACTCTCCATGGCAAGTCAAAAAGGTATTGGAGTCGGTGTTATAAAGCTCCAACAAAGCCAGGAAATGGTGCAAGCAGATCTGCAATCTATACATGCTTGTGCGTATCAGGGTATATAATCCACTATTCTTCAGCTCCTCGCCCTAGCACCTAAGAACGTAACTCATCATACGGGTCGACCACTTCTTCGCCAATGCGTGCACCCAGCCATAGCACCTATATCCTAGCATAGGGAATTTCCTCCACAGTCTGGAAAGTCGATTCCTCGCCATTTGGCAATTATTGGCAGCTCATTCGGCGGTGCTACATCTTGTGCCAGAAGATCAGGACGGGGTAAACGAATAGAATTTCTATCACTAGAACTTGAGGTCTTCTGATGAGTAATGAACCCATAGTGGACTCGCTCATGATCATCTTGTTAGCCCTTATGTTTTAAGGATTATTTTCAACCACCACTATCAGTACTAATTGCTTGTTGAGTGATATTATAGTTAATATGTATATCAAGCTTGTTAGTATCATTTATGGAGGATTGGATAGAATATAAGCTACAACGTTAATATCTAAAGGAGGTGGAGATAAAGTGGTGAAGCAATGTTTATCAAGAACACTATATACTTTAAAAAACTTCATCAACTCTAAAGCAATATCAAGACTCAAGAAATGTATTTCTATGTGAAAGGTATTTGCTAATTTATTTTTTCTCTAGTACTTAAATGTAGGTAAGTAGTTGTAGATTTCATCTGAAGCTATTTGGGATATCACACACACTTGCACTATTTCAAAACACGTATTTTGGTACTTGTGTTAAATGATGTTTCTCACAAATACGAGGACCATTTTGCAAAATTCTTTTTCAAACAAGTTTGTCAAAATGTTTATAAACTATTCCCAAAGTTTTATATTTTTTGGAATTTATTTACTATTTTTAATAGAGCATTGAAACTCATTTTCAAAATCATGCCAGGCTGATAACCTGTTATCAGTGGACTGATAAGTCGACTGATAAAGTCAGTCGACTGATAAAGTCAGTCGTCTGATGAGTTGACTAAAGTAAATGCCTGGAGTCTTCATTTAGTCTCTGTTCTGTTTTGGTCGACTGACTAATCGACTAACGAGATTGTCAGTCGACTGGAATGATCGTTAGTCGACAAATAAGCTGGAAATCATATATAACGATCAGCTCATCAGTCGACTGATGCTTCTCGTCAGTCGACTGATGAGTACTGTAATGGCTATTTTTGTATAGTTTCAGAAATCTAGTTTTTGGGGGATTTTATCTGATTCTTCAGGTTTTGGCTTGCTGTTTCTTTCCCTATAAATACCCACTCTCCAACTACTTCACTCCTAAGCTTTAATTGCAAAACTCTTGTTTTCAAGTTTATTGTTTTCAAAGAGCTTTAACTTTCATCTTCTTATTCATTGTTTCGTTTTCACATCCTAAGCTTTAAGTGCAATATCTCTTCTTGCCATAGGGCTATTGTAAAGAGTGAGTCTTTCCTGCTATTGCTACTGTTGTGAGTGTGATCTCGTAGAGATCAATTGTGTGGTTGTGAGATCTCATGGAGATCGTTGTGTAGAAGAAGTTTCGGCTTCCAAACTAGGTTATGCAGTGGATTCTTCTCGAGAGTGAGGAGCGGGGACGTAGGTCAGCGGACCGAACCTCGTGAACACATCACGCGTCACTTGGATAATGATTTCTAACCTTATTTCTTTTACTTCAGCTTTTTATTTTGTGGTGTATTGCATTGTCTTAATTTTATTGCAAAATTATTACCTTAAGACCCTAATCACCCCCTCTAGGGTCCAATAATTGGTATCAGAGCTTGGTCTCTATAGTTATTTTTAGTCTAACCACCTTAGAGGAAAGATCAAATGGAGGCTTCATTGAATGTGCATATGATTGAGGGACAACCTACCACTAGACCCCCACTTTTCATCGGTAGCAATTTTGTCTATTGGAAAGCTAAAATGAGGATTTACCTTCGTTGCATTGATCTTAATATCTTAGATATCATTGAGAAGACATATGTAGAAAAGCTCAAGACTAGTACCATGACCGATGGAGAAAGACTCCAAGCTAATCTCAATCTAAAGGCCATGAATGCCTTAATTTGTGGTCTTACTACAAATGAATACAATAGTATCTTTACGTGTGCAACCGCACATGAAATTTGGGAAAAATTATATATTACACATGAAGGAACCCCCCAAGTTAAGGAGTCCAAAATTAGTGGGCTTATGCATGACTATGAGTTATTTAAAATGCTTCCTAATGAATCCATTGATGCTTTGTTTTCTCGCTTTACTAATATCATCAATGAATTACATAGTCCTGAAAAAAATTGACTATCCAAGATATGAACTACAAGATCCTTCGATCATTGACTCCGGTGTGGAAGCTCAAAGCTACGGTCACAGAGGAAGCTTACGATCTTACTACTCTAGCTCTTGATGGCCTCATCAGCAAGCTTAAGGTTGATGTAAAGAAGCTTAAAGGGAAGGAGAAAGAGGAAGTGCCCCCACGGGAAATTGAGTAGTCATCCCCAAAAATAAAGACCATTGCTCTCAAAGGAGCTAGTGATAACTCCTCCTCTTCGAATAGTGAAGTTGACATTTCTAGAGAAGTGGCTCACCTCTCTAGAAGAAAATCAAGACTAATAAAAATACATAGGAATTCTAATAACCAATCTAATAACAAGTTTTCTTCACATATCGGAAAATGTTTTGAACGTAATGAACCGGGTCATCCTGCCAAAGATTGCCCTATGCTCAAAGGGAAATATTTGAAATACAAGAAGAAGAAAGCAATGTATGCCGGATGGAAGGAATCCGAACCAAGCGATTCGGATAACAATGAAGAAGGAGCAAAGATTGCTCTTCATGATTCCAACATTTGCTTTAGAGCTCAAAAATTTAAGGTAATATCTGATACCGAAAGTGAATCCTTTTACATGCAATGTGATCTAGCAACCGCATTAGAATAGTTAAACCTTGAGTTTAAAAGACTGACAAAAGAATATTCCTCTTTTAAAAAGTTACATATTTCTCATGATTCCAAACTTGAGCAACTACAATCCTTACTTGCTCTAAAAAGGCTAGAAATTGAAAATGGAAGAATTAAACCCACTCATGCATATTCTAGTCATCATCATTTTGAAAGAAATAGGTTTCATAGATCTTATGCTTCTATACACAAGAAAAATTTTATGTGCACATATTGCATGAAACATGGTCATATCTTCACTCATTGTAGGATTAAAAATAACAATGATTATTATAGAATGACATGGGTACCCAAAGGTACCAAGTATACTAACACCCAAGGACCCAAGATTTGGGTACCTAAAGTTGCTACGTCTTCATCTTATGTAGGAAATATTACGAACACGATATAAAGAGATGTGGTACCTTGATAGTGGTTGCTCACATCATAAGACGGGCAACAAAGAGGTTTTTGCAACCCTATCAAGGATTAAAGGAGGTAACGTCTCCTTCGGTAGCAGTAAGAAAGGTAAAATTATAGGTATTGGATGCATTGATAAAACACATTCTCCCGTAATAGAGGATGTTTATTTGGTTAGAGGCTTAAATCATAACCTCCTTAGTATTAGCAAATTAGGTGATAAAGGATTTGATATTTCTTTTAAACCGGATAAGTGTATTGTTAGCTTAAATGAAAAAATTATTTTTATTGCTAATAGATAATCTAATGTATACATTTTTAAGATGAATGAGCTAGTAGATGAAGATGTTAAATGCCTTACGGCGGTTGATAAAAATCCTTGGATTTAGCATAAGAGGCTTGGTCACGTCAATATGGAGTTGATATCCAAGTTATCCAAAAAGAATCTTGTAAAGGGGTTACCAAACTTACATTTTATCAAAGATACCATTTGTGAAGATTGTGCTAAAGGTAAGCAAACCCAGTCTACCTTCAAATCCATTGATGAGGTATCAACTTCTAAACCCTGACAATTATTATATCTAGATCTCTTTGATCCTATGCGTGTTACATCACTAGGAGGTAAACACTATGTTTTTGTCATCATTGATGATTTCTCCCGTTTTACATGGACAACCTTTCTTGGTAGTAAAGATGAATGTTTTGAAGATTTTTCATATTTTGTCAAAAGAATTGAAAACAAAAAAGTATTGAAAGTGGTTAAAATTAGAAGTGATCATGGTGGTGAATTTCAAAATAATTTTTTAATAATTTTTATGTCCATCGTGGTATAACACATGTATTTTTTGCACCATATAAGAGATGGCACAAACATTGATAAATACCTTTGATTTACTAAAATATTTTTGGGCGGAAGCCGTCAATATGGCTTGTCACATTTTGAATCGTGTTTTACTTAGACCAAAGCTTAAGAAAACTCCTTATGAACTATTTTATGGCAAAACATCTTTTATTGGATACTTCCGTATTTTTGGTTGTAAATATTTTATCTTGAGCACTAAACATCACCATGATAAATTTGATTCAAAAATTAACATTGGTATTTTCTTAGGATATGCACCTAGAAGTAAGGCTTATAGGATCTTCAACAAATGAACTCTTCTTATTGAAGAATCTATAAACGTTACTTTTGATGAGATTAATATCGGTTTACAAGTTGATTTTCCTTGAAAAGATGATGATGATATTGAGGAAGGATTGGAACTTTTGCAACTAAATGAAACACCTTCAATATATGCACAAAAGGATGGGGAAAGCAACAACATTCAAGAGCAAGAAGAACTCTCCAAAGCATGGAAATTTGCACCAAATCATCCAAAAGAGCAAATAATTGGGAACCCTCCACAAGGAGTTCTAACTCGCTCAAAAGCTTTAAGTGAGTATGGTAATATTTCCTTCCTATCTCAAATAGAACAAAAAAAGATAAATAATGCTTTAAAAGACGAGTTTTGGGTTCTAGCAATGCATGATGAACTAAACAATTTTAAAAGAAATAATATTTAGAAATTAGTTCCTAGACCTAACAATGTTCATGTTATTGGAACTAAATGGGTTTTTAGAAACAAACTTGATGAACATGGCATAGTCACGAGAAACAAAGCTCGTTTAGTTGCCCAAGGATACAATCAAGAGGAGCGCATAGACTATAATAAAACCTTTGCACCGGTTGTAAGGTTGGAATCCATTAGAATGTTCTTAGCCTTTGCAAGTTTTAAAAATTTAAATTATTTTAAATAGATGTGAAAAGTACCTTTTTAAATAATTTTATATAAGAGGAAGTATATGTTGAGCAACCTCCCGAATTTATTGACCATTCATTTCCTAATCATATTTACCAGGTTCAAAAAGCTTTATATGGGTTAAAACAAGCTCCTAGAGTTTGGTATACCCGCCTCTCTAGTTTTCTTCTTGAAAATAGCTTTTCTAAAGGAAAATTTTATAATACACTTTTTGTGAGAAAAAGAGAAAATAATTTTATTTTAGTTCAAATATATGTTGATGATATCATTTTTGGTGCCACTAATGAAACTTTGTGCAAGGCATTTTCTAAACTTATGCAAGATCGTTTTGAGATGAGCATGATGGGAGAGCTCACTTTCTTTCTCGGGCTCTAAGTCAAGCAAACTTAGGATGGGATATTCGTCTCTCAAAACAAGTATGCTAGCGAATTGGTGAAGAAATTCAAATTGGAGAATTCTAAGCATGCACCAACTCCCATGAAAACAAGTATCAAACCTTATGCAGATGATAGTGGTAAGGATGTAGACTAAAAATTTTATCGAGGTATGATAGGAAGTCTTCTTTACGTTACCGCTAGTAGACCCGATATCATGTTTAGTGTGTGTGCATGTGCATATTTTCAAGCTTCTCCTAAAACGTCTCATTTGATTACGGTTAAAATAATTATTAAATATGTAAATGGTACAATTAATCTTTGTTTATTTTATCCAAAAATCTCTTCTTTTGAACTTTATGGTTTTTGTGATGCCAACTTTGCCGAATGTAAGGTAGATCGTAAGAGTAGGAGTGGTACATGTTAATTTTTGGGTACCTCTCTTGTCTTTTGGGCCTTCAAAAAATAAAATTGTGTTGCCTTGTCCACTACGAAAGCAGAATACATTGTCGCTGGCTTATGTTATGCCTAACTTTTATGGATGAAATAAAGTTTAGTTGACTATGATTTGTATTTTCAAAATACAAAATTTTTTTGTGATAACACTAGTGCTATAAATGATTTGTATTTTCAAAATACAAAATTTTTTTGTGATAACACTAGTGCTATAAATATTTCAAAAAATTCTGTTTTGCACTCTAGAACTTACAAAATTTTTTTGTGATAACACTAGTGCTATAAATATTTCAAAAAATTCTGTTTTGCACTCTAGAACTAAGCATATTGATGTGCACCATCATTTCTTATATGATCATGTAGAGAGACAAGATATATCCCTTGCTTATATTGATACTAAATCTCAATTAGCGGATATCTTTACCAAGCCTCTTAGGAAAGAAGATTTTTATCGCATAAGAAATGGTTTGGATTTATGAATTATGTAAAAGTTTTGCTTGTTTGCTTGGTTAGTTAAACTTCATATGCATTCACTAAAAGATTTTTGCATGTTTATTATTTCATATACCCCTTTTTGATGGACAAAGAGTGATACGAGTTGCCGTGTGAGCACCTTTGATCGTGGAATTATCAAAGGTGGGTTGAGGAGAAAACAATAAGAATACAAGAATAACTCAGATTTGGACGAAGAAAAATACCTTCTCTAGATTATGAGTATGCAATTTACAATCTCTCACAATCTCACTCTAGAATTGAAGAACAAGCTCTCTAAATCTCAATTACAAGTTAATCTCCCTTGATTCAACTCTCTCTGTTTGTTTTAAACCCTAAAACAATCCCTTATATAGGTGTACAAACGAGGGTGGCAAAGTGGTAAATAACCAAGCCCAACCCACACAGGAAAACGCGTAAACAGAGTCCTTAGCAAATCTAGAAAACTCCGATGAGTCGACTCATGAACAGTTATGAGTCGACTTATGACCTCATATGAGTCGACTCATAACTGATGAGTCGACTGGTCAGAAACTTTTGCTAACAGGACTTGATTTCTTGAATCGACTCAAAACTGTATATGAGTCGACTCATGACTGATGAGTTGACTTATAAGGTGATGAGTCGACCGAGTAGAAACTTTTGGCAAAACGGCTGAGTTTCATGAGTCAACTCATGACAGGCATGAGTCGACTCAACCTGATGAGTCGACTCATGTACATGTATGAGTCGACTCATAGGTTGAAATCTGGATTCTTTAAATCTTCGATTCTCTACCTCGTTCCTCGCTCCAACTTGCGTTCCCTTGTACTGTTTGACACCTCTATTCTCATTCTATCATGAGAATCATCTATCCTCAAACTCTCATGAGGATCGCTAAGTTCTGAAAAGAAGATACACCTGTATCATGGGTCCCCTCTTTAAGAACTTGAAGTCACGTTCAAGTTAGAACTTCAGCTGAGGAAACTCGTGAGCCCCTCCTTCCTTGTTGAACCACTTAGCCTTGCTAGGAATTTGACCTTGACGTCCAATGAGAAACGACTCCTTCATTCCCCGTCTTGTTGTGGTCGTTTTTCGCTCCAAAATGCAGTCTTCCTTAAGCGGCTCCTCTTTATCAAGCCACAAGTCATCAACATGTGGTAAGATCACCTTGTCATCACCTTCATCATACAGCAATGGAGGCTCAAACAACTTCAAGTACTCGACATTGATCACCGAATACATGCCTAAGTAAGGTGGTCAGCAATGGAGGCTCAAACAACTTCAAGTACTCGACATTGATCACCGAATACATGCCTAAGTAAGGTGGTAAATCGAGCTTGAAAGCGTTGTCTTGATCACCGAATACATGCCTAAGTAAGGTGGTAAATCGAGCTTGAAAGCGTTGTCGCCAATCTGATCGTGAATCCGAAATGGACCATAACGTATCGGTTTCAACTTTTTCCATTCACCCTTTAGCCTCTCCTTACTCAATTTAAGCCACACCATATCGCCTATGCCAAAGTTACAAGAAACCCAATGTTGATCATGCTTCGCCTTTTACTTTGCTTGTGACTTCTTCAATTGTGCTTTAACCGTGGCATGAATATGCACAATCTTCTCCAGAAATCACTGAGCACGTTGTCTTTCACTCCCCTCCTTGCCATCCGTCATAGCTTCACTTGAAAATACGAGATCAAACGGACTCGGCGGTAAGAATCCATAACAAATCTCAAACGGTTACTTTCCCGAAGATCCATGAATCGCCCGATTAAAAGTAAACTGCAAATATGGTAAGCTCTCATCCCAAGTCTTAGGATGCCTGGAATTATACCCCCGCAACATATGCACCATAGTTCGGTTAATTACCTCTGTTTGCCCGTCTGTTTTTGGATGAAAGGACGTGCTCTTCTTCAATCTAGTGTCTATCAGACTCCATAAATAATCCCAAAAATGCCCGAGAAACCGGCTGTCCCGATCTGAAATGATCGAACTCGGCAACCCAAAATGCTTCCACACATGCTCGAAGAACAATTTTGCTGTACCCGCTCCTGTCATGGTCTTCTTATAAGGAATCAAAATCATCATCTTACTGAACCGGTCTACCACAACGTACAAATAGTCATGCCCACGCTTGGTAGTCGGCAACCCTCCTAGAAAATCCATAGATATGCTCTCCCACGGCCTAGAATGAACCGGTAGTGGTAGGTACAATCCCATCTTCCTGTTAGAAGGCTTCAAAATACAGCATAACTTACACCCTCCAACATACTTTGTCACATCATCAAGCATCCGTGGCCAAAACACATGTCGCTGTAGATTGAGAAGCATCTTATAAATTCCAAAATGCCCTTGCACCCGCGAGGTATGTGCTTCCCGAATCTACTGCAACCTATCACCATCCTCCGGAATACATAGTGATGTTCCCCGATACATTAAGCCATCTTCTCCAAGTGCATACTCCCCCCTTTGACCAGCTTTTGCCTGCTCGAACATACTACCGAAGTCTCTACTGGATGCGTACAGATGTACATACTCTAAAGGAACCAAGGGCTGAATACGCGTCGCCACCAATAAAGCCCTTACCGACGGACGAGATAACATATCGGCCAACTTGTTTGTCGCCCCCTTCTTGTACCTAATAATGATGTTGAAAGCCATCAAATAAGACATCCACTTCATGTGCCGTGCTCGCTGTAGCTTCGTCTAGGCATGTAAGAACTCCAACGGCTTGTGATCTGAGTGCACAACTACCTCCTTTCCCAACAAATATACCCTTCAATGCTTAATCACCTGATAAAGTGCATAGAACTCCTTGTCATAGGTCGGGTAGTTCATAATAGCACCCGTTGTAGGCATATAAAATTACTTATAGGTCCCTTAGCATATCTCGACGCGATGATTCGACAAACCATCGAGTGACGAGGCGACAAGGTCAACGAATCGCACGCAAGCAACGGAATGCATCCATTCGCGTGCGGAATCAAGCCAACGGTTCGGGGAATCAACGAGTCATCCAAACAAGAGCGGACTCGGATGAATCACGACCTAATCAAGATCGGTTTCGGACTCGAACTCAGAAGTGGAGTTACTGCCAAATCAGGAATCTGACTTACTGCCAAATCAGAACAACGAGTCAAAGACTGGATAAATCAACCACAGAACCGAATCACGGATAGAACCAAAAACGGAAAACGACGGAACAACGCCTAAGGGGGCTCGGCTTAAGCCGAGCCACCCATAGCCTATAAATAGGCCTAGAGATGTTCATTTTCAGAGGTCGAACTTTCAAGAGCCGAAACTCTGCCGGATTGAAGAGTGAACTCGGAGCTTGAAGACCAGAAGACTTGCACCATTCAGATCTGATCCTCGGCGACCATCCACGTCAGAAAAGGCAGGATCTCGAGAGGAAGAAAGAACAGATCTGAGATCTACACGAGGCTACACTCCAGATCTAAGCTTGGTCTTAGATCTCGAGATCCGAGCGATTATTCCCTTGGTGGATTAATCCCTCCCGGCTATTATTCCCTTCGTGGAATAATACCCGCATACTCGTGTAGATCCGACCGGATCTAGATCGCGCGGTGGTCCACGGATTAACCCCGGCGCAGGCAAAGAACCCACCAAAGCGAGCGACCGCAAAACAGGAGCTCGTGATTTGTTCACAGAGGAGAGTTGTAATTTTTCTTTATTTTCTTTGATTTAGTTGTAACCGGATCTATAAAAGACCGGATCTTTTGTAACTCGAAAAGTTGTAACTCAAGATGACAATTATCTCATTAATGAAGAAAGCAACGGTTTTCCACGCGAACAATCTGGCGACCACAGTGGGAGCCGACGATCTCGCTGCCGAGATCGACGCGTCGCAGCCGCGGATCTCAATCCCGGTCGAGGAGGAGGTCGAGTATGAGTTCGACCAAGCCAAGTTCGAGGAGTACGTGTCCTCGTCCGGATCTACCTCCCCCCGCAAGTCCAAAAAGTTCTCCTTCAGGAGAAAAGTTCGTTGGTTCGAAGGAGCTCGAAAAGCCAACGAAGCTCTCACCCCAGCTGACGCCAAAGTTGCGTTAGGTGAAGTTCCACCGGCCTCCAACCAGGTCAACCTTACTCCCGCCGACGCATCCACCATTGAAGGTGTTGTGACTCTCTCAAAGAGAGCCCGCCAGAGGCGACGTCAACGCCTTGCGCGGCAACTCGCTAAGGCGATGGAGTCTACAGACGGATTCCGCTACAACGCGGATCTAAAGAATAGAAGAGGCAAACAGCCTCAACCACCAATGAACGGCGACTCCTCCAAGCCGCCAAAGAACGAATGGGTCCGCGTCAAACGGAACCGTTCGACACTTGAAGAGCGGATTCACAAACGCCGCGCATTGCTTGCACAAGCAAAAATGTCCGCGTCAAACGGAACCGTTCGACGCTCGAGGAGCGTATTCGCAAGCGCCGCGCGATGTCAGCGCAGGCACGGGCTCAAGCTCAGGAAGCCCGTAGAAAGCTGCAAAAGGAGGTGGAGAAGAAGCCACCACCAACACGCCAAGTCTGGAAGCCTAAGTCTGAAGTGGCGACTCAGGCCAAAAAGCAACCAGTGCAGCCTTCTAAGGAAGGTCAAACTCCGGCGAGTCAACCAAAGTCGCCGTTAATCCCAATAACTTCTCCGGGAGATCATGCAGAGTCATCCCGCAAGAAGAAATCAATTTTGGAGCGCCTCGGTCCAGTTCCTGACGTGAGAGGCAAAGCTCCAATTCACGAGCGTTTGGGCCCGATGAAGAAGCCCAGAACGACTCAACATACTGGGGGTCGCCATCACCTCCAGCATGACAAAGAGCTCAAGGCAGCTGCGCGCACCAATTTGCGCATTGAAGTCCAAGAGCACGCCGAAAATTCACGCCCAAAAAGGCATGTTTTGAGGCGGGTAACCTTTGAAAGCCCAAAGAAGGCAAGTCACCCTCAGATGGAAACATTATCATCTGATAGTGATAGTGTTATACCTGAGAAGTCGTGCCCGCACACGATAGGTTACTCCGACTGTCAAAATGACGAGTTGTACTATCGTGCTGGGGGTACGAATAGAACCAGGAAGAGGAGTCCCCGAGAACAGGAAATTCAATGCCCCTGTTCCAAACTCATTCGGGCGGTATTGTCTGAATGCAACTGCATCAAGGTGGTCCCCGAAAGAGTTTTAGTTTTTGAAAGACTCGGTGCGGAGACACCAAAACCCAGGCCTAGGCGTTTTCAATGAAGAAGAAGGATGATTGAAGACGGAGAATTTCCGAGGGTCACCACCAACATGACCAGCAAAGGGACATCGGAACGGGATGATTTCGAGTCGATCCTGAGAGCCTCCCGGCCTAGAACCTGTCTGCAGTCCGGAACCATCGAGCGAGCAACCTATGGTAGGATTCGGACAAGACGCCCTTCAGAAGATGAAGAATTTGATGCCGGCTCCGCGGTTGCATCAGGTAATACGGTATCCAGCGAGGGACAACCCCGCGAGGCACTTATGATAAGTGCGGAACAAATTGCCAAGATGCTTGAAGACGCCTTAGCTAAGCAGTAGGAAACCTTCAGGTTCGAAATGCAAATGGCCATGCAAAACATGAGAGAAATGCATGACCAACAAATCCAAGCATTGACGAACCAGCAAGGCGAGCCAAGTCGTCGTAACCCGGTTAATCTGGAAGACGAGGTTACGAATGAAGCTCGTAATACCAATAATCCTCCCGTCAATACAAGGGGTGGTAACGAGAATGCTAGTGAAAACACAGATGAAAATATGAAAATTAAAAATCTCGAGAACAAAATCAATACATTGATTTCCGCTCAAGAGACGAAGAAAACAGGCATTCCTTGCCCATACCCAAGAGAATGGGAATCGATCCCATATCCGGCGAAGTTTAATCTAATTAACTTCACGCCGTTTAATGGGATGGGTTCACCCACTCAACATTTGATTTACTTCAAATCGCATTTGGGAGTCATCTCTGGTAATGAGCCTCTGATGGTGCGGTCATTCGTCGGCACTCTTCGCGGAGCCGCCTCCGATTGGTATCGCCGCCTCAAGCCAGGCAGCGTAAATAGCTGGGACGACATGGAGACCAAGTTCCTTGCCAATTTCTTCGACGACGACACCGAGGTATCTATCGGATCGTTGTTCAATGAGAAGCAGAAGGACGGGGAATTAGTCGACACCTTCGTCAAAAGGTTCCGGAACAAGGCGATGAACTGCAGGGACCCAATCACTGAGGAATTCATCCTCCAGACTTTCCACAACAACCTCGCGCTGGACGTGTTAGAGCAAGCCGAGCGGTTCCTTAAAAGGAAGAAGGCAGAAAGAGGCCAACAGGCGACGAATGCTCCAAAGCAGAATTTCGTCCCACGGGGGAAAGGTAAGGCACATGCTAATGCAGTTGATGTTAATCAAACTTTCCAATTGCAACCTTAGCAACAGCCACAACAACAAGCACCCCAAAATCAACACACTAATTTCCGCTCAAGAGACGAAGAAAACAGGCATTCCTTGCCCATACCCAAGAGAATGGGAATCGATCCCATATCCGGCGAAGTTTAATCTAATTAACTTCACGCCGTTTAATGGGATGGGTTCACCTACCCAGCATTTGATTTACTTCAAATCGCATTTGGGGGTGATCTCTGGTAATGAGCCTCTGATGGTGCGGTCATTCGTCGGCACTCTTCGCGGAGCCGCCTTCGATTGGTATCGCCGCCTCAAGCCAGGCAGCGTAAACAGCTGGGATGACATGGAGACCAAGTTCCTGGCCAACTTCTTCGACGACGACACCGAGATATCTATCGGATCGTTGCTCGATGAGAAGCAGAAGGACGGAGAGTTAGTCGATACCTTCGTCAAAAGATTCCGGAACAAGGCGATGAATTGCCGGGACCCGATCACCGAGGAATTCATCCTCCAGACCTGCCACAACAACCTCGCGTTGGACGTGCTAGAAGCAATGGGGACAGCACCATCCAATACATGGAAGGACTTGAAAGTCCGGGGAGAGCAAGCTGAGCGATTCCTCAAGAGGAAGAAGGCGGAAAGAGGCCAACCGGCGACGAGTGTTCCAAAGCAAAACTTCGTCCCACGGGGGAAAGGTAAGGCACAAGCTAATGCAGTTGATGCTAATCAAACCTTTCAATTGCAACCACAGCAACAGCAGCCACAGCAACAAGCACCCCAACAATCTCGAGGACAATGGCAACAACGGCCTCAGAAGCAGAAATCTGCGGAGCCGAGGTTTCCTAAAGTGTACTCCTTCAAGGATGATGAAGTTCCCGGCATCTTCAAATACCTGTTGGAGAACAACAAGATCCAGTTGCCGGCGATCGTGGATCAAGAAGGGGCCAGCAAAGTGACGGATCCAAAGTACTGCGCGTACCACAGAGCGGTCCACCACCCTACGAGATCATGCTACCACCTCAAGGACAAGATCCAGGCGTTAATCGACGTAGGAGTCATAACCCCGAAACCAGCCAAGAATGTGGGGGCCAACGCAGTGTCAATCAGTTTTGGGTCGGTGCCTACAACTTGGTTCGAGCCAAAACGCGTCACCAAAGTCGGGATGAAGACGGTGAATGACGATCCGCACGGACAGCGCCAAAAGGGACTTGTGCCGCACACAACCCCAAATGGCGAAATCCTTTGGGTTCATCCAGATCTGATTGGAGATGAACAATGGGCCGGTTCGTCATCCGGGAGGAAGTCTAAAGGAAAAGGGAAGTCTTGTTATGGAGTCTCTGCTATCCCAGGGGAAGATGACGAAAGAATCTCCACTTTCCTGCTCTCTGAAGAAGAACAAGAAGCTTTTGCGACACGGAGCGGAAATGAATACCACTACAATTATCCGCCACCTAGTGAGCAGGGGGTGAACAAGCGGGGACCAGCCAAAACTCTCACGGAGATGGGAGTGATTGCAAGTCCCACACCGGGTAAAGAAGCTCTACGACAACCGGTGAATAAACCAAAAGAGAAGAATCCCCAAGAGGTACAGAATCCGAAGCAGTCTCGTTTCAGTCGTCCAATTGGAAGAGACAAACCGGAAAGCTCGAAGACTCCGCATAGCTTCGACATTATGGCGCAATTAGCCAACATTCCTGCACGGATAACGCTGTATGAGTTGCTGCGATTATCCAAAGAAACCAGGGAGGCCCTACAAGAAGCTTTGGCCAATGCAGAGGTATTTCTGACTCAAGTCAAGCCGATACCTGAACAGCCAGAACCGCTGAGTCAACAGTGCAACATAGCGACTAAGAACCTTCCCTGCATTACTTTCACCAAAGAAGATATGCAGACGAAGAATTCGAACCACGATCGGCCGTTATATTTCGTCGGATACATTGGCTCCAGCCAAGTCAACCGAATCCAAGTGGATCCGGGTTCTGCTGTGAGTATTATGCCGCTTCGATTGATGCATTTCCTCGGCATCCCAGTAAGCAAGTTGGCGTCCACAGGCACTGTTATTTATGGATTCAACACTAGTGGGTCAAGACCCTTGGGTAAGATCCGGGTGAAGTGCCAGATGGGAGATCTGAAGACAGAAGTCACGTGTTATGTGATCGATGCGGAGACTTCGTACAACTTACTATTGGGTCGGCCTTGGATCCATAGTAATGTGATAATTCCCTCTACTCTCCATCAGTGTTTGAAGTATGTCGACACTGACAATGAGGTTAGGACGGTGGTCGCGGATAAGCAACCATTCAAGGGGTATGAGAATTATTTCACCGATTCTCTCCTTTATGGTAACGAATCCGATACTGAACCATCGGCCCAGGGCACAGACAGCGGAGAAGAAGCTGATTCTGAAGCCGGATTCGATTACGATGGTGGTTTTGTTTTAAATGACATTGTACCCTTTGTAATCAATCTTGACGATGAACAATCGTCAGATGGAGGTTGTAACTGGCAACTTGCCGATATTGCAATAAAAGATGATTTAGAGTACTCCTTGTCTCTTGATGATGTGATAAAAGAGCTATATGATAATCCTGAGTTGTATATGCCGATCCGATCGTCCTATGTAACAAAGGAACGCCTCCAGCATTCTTTTGGAACAACCATGGTCATCCCGAACATAATAGGAGGTGCAAAAGAAGTAATTTACGATAAAGGAAAAAGCTCTCCATTACCAGATCATTTCCTAAGTGAAGATGAAGATGATGACAAACCTGGTCGACATCTATCTAAGTATAGTCCAGAAGCGCGCAAGCTCATGGAAAAGCAGGGGTACGATTTCACACTCGGGAAGTGTGCAAGCTCATGGAAAAGCAGGGGTACGATTTCACACTCGGAGAAGGTCTATACTTCGATCGAGGTCCTCGTAATCCAGCCAAAGCGGTATATGTACCAAAAGGGAAACCCGACGATTATTATAAATATGGGAGAGGCTTAGGTTATGTTTCCTCGTCTGAGGATGAATGTGGTTGGCAAATTATCGATCAAATTGCTAACAAAGCCAAGAAGGGATACTCTCCTGATGCTTCAAAGTGGGACTCCGATACAAGTCTGGGACAAGTTTTCAAAGCCCTAATGTCAAATAGGGAAGACCCGTGGGTTCATCATCTGAACATGCAGTATGGTGATAGGTTCGAGCAGAGAGAACCCCCCCTGAAGATAAAATAGTCCAAGTCAACATGGGTGATGAGGCCAACCCAAAGCCCATATTCGTCAGTGACAGTCTTACCCCAGATGAAAAGGAAGAATTGATTGCTCTCATCAGGGAATATATCGACGTCTTCGCGTAGAACTATGAAGACATGCCAGGGCTCGATCCCAATGTAGCAATGCATCGCCTTGATATCAAGCCGGATGCCAAACCTGTCAAGCAACAACAAAGACGGTTTCGTCCGCAGATCATGGAAGCTATTGAGGCAGAGGTTAAGAAACTGATCGAATCAGGATTTATCCGAGAGGAGCAACATCCAGATTGGTTAGCCAATATCGTTCCAGTCATGAAGAAGAACGATAAAATCGTCCAAAAGACGACTTTCCTCTCCCAATCACAGATGTCATTATCGACAATACATGCGGATTTGAGAGAATGTCTTTTATGGATGGTTTCTTAGGGTATAACCAAATCAAGATGCACCCAGATGATGAGAAGCATACAGCGTTCAGAACGCCTCTCGGTGTCTTTTGCTACAGGGTGATGCCATTCGGTCTGAAGAATGCAGATGCCATATACCAGCGAGCAATGACTAAGATTTTCCAAGAACATCTCAGGAAGACAGTCGAATGCTACGTTGATGATTTCGTCAGGTTCTGCGACAAGTTCAAAATTGAAGATGTTTCGTCGACAGCTTATTATCCCGCTGCGAATAGATTAGCTGAGGCGTTTAACAAGACAATCATTAAGATCCTGTCGAAGCTCGTGAAGACCAACAAGCGAGACTGGGACGACAAACTCGGCGAAGCACTCTGGGCTTATCGCACCACCATGTCTAGCGGAAAATTCCTTGGATTCGTCGTCACCACTAAAGGTATACATATCGATCCCGATAAGGTGTTCATGTAAGCAATACATGAACTACAACCTCCTAGAAATCTAAGAGAACTCAGAGGATTGCAAGGTCGTTTAGCTTACATTCGGCGGTTCATCTCGAATCTTTCTGGGAAGTGCCAACCATTCTCTAAACTAAACAAGAAAGGGGTGTCATTTATTTCATATCTGGCGAACCCTCCTGTTCTCGTTGCACCAAAATCAGGTAAACCGTTCTTGATTTATCTCAAGGCGATGAACCACTCGATAAGTGCCTTACTAGCACAAGACGATGATAATGGTCACGAACAAGCAGTCTATTACCTAAGTCGGACCTTGGTAGGCGAGGAGTCTTGATATCCAATGATTGAGAAAGAATGCCTCGCATTGGTATTCGCAATGCAAAAGATGCGGCATTACTTGGTGGGACAGACGATTTACGTCATTTCTAACGTAAATCCAGTACGGGTATTTATGACGCAACCGGCCTCTATGAATTGGCGGTTAGCGAAATGGGCCCTTCTCTTGTCCCAATATGATTTGCACTTCAAACAACAGAAGTCGATCAAAGGACAAGCGATTTGCGATCTTTTGGCAGCAAACCCGACCACAGATACGGCAGAAGTAGAGTAATAACCCCAGGGGGTTCTACAGTTTCTTCCGGGGTTGGGGTTGTCTTAATCTCCCCGGGAAAGCATGTGATGCCTCGAGCTTATTCATTGACTAGCCCGTGCTCCAATAACGTAGCAGAGTACAACGCACTTCTCATTGGACTCAGTTTTGCCAAGGAGCTGGGAGTCGAATATCTCAAAGCTTTTGGGGATTCTCAACTGATATTCAACCAAGTTCGCGGAGAGTATAAAGTTAGGAATCCTGACCTGATCCCATACCACCAGGAAGCCATCAGAATGGCAGAATCTTTTGAAGAATTCTTTATCGAATACATCCCTCGCCTCCAGAACGCTTATGCGGATGCACTGGCAGCGTTAGCGGTATCACTAGCACAACCTCCCAAAACTGAGCTGTTAGTCACAGTGAGGACGCATCAGCTCTGCATACCCATATACGATATGGATATTGAAGAAGAAGATGACGGAAATATGAGTGCCAAAGAGGTGAATTCAACTCAAATTGGGTCTGAGCCCCGAGATTGGCACTTTCCTATCATCGACTACGTCCAATACGGTATTTTGCCAGAGGATGTAAAAGAAAGAGAATCAATCCGCCGAAGAGCACCAAGATTCTTCTATAATACCGAGACCCATACGTTATACCGTAGAGGGTACGATGGTTTGTTACTCCGATGCCTTTCGAACAAAGAAGCAGAAGAAGTTCTTAAGGAAGCACATGAAGGAGAATGTGGTGCGCATCAGCCTGGTCCCAAATTGTATGATCGCATCAGAAGAATGGGGTATTTCTGGCCAACGATGGTTCGTGACGCAATCGAATATACCAGAGAGTGTCATGTGTGTCAAATACATGCAAATTATATGCATCAACCACCAGAGCAGTTGCATGTGTCAATTACGTCTTGGCCGTTCAAGACATGGGGTATGGACATTGTCGGTCCTATTTTTCCCCCTTCAGTCAAAGGTGATCGATTCATCCTCGCAATCACGGACTATTTCTCAAAGTGGGCTGAAGCGATTCCGCTTAAAGAAGTGAAGACGAACAACGTCATTAATTTTATCAAGCATCATGTCATATACAGACACGGCGTGCCAAGACGGATCATTCATGACAACGGTCCACAGTTCATAAGCAATGCCTTCGTCAGATTCTGCGACAAGTTCAAAATCGAAGATGTTTCGTCGACAGCTTACTATCCCGCTGCGAACGGATTAGCTGAAGCGTTTAACAAGACGATCATTAAGATCCTGTCCAAGCTCGTGAAGACCAATAAACGAGACTGGGACGATAAACTCGGTGAAGCACTCTGGGCTTATCGCACCACCATACGCACGCCTACGGGAGCTACCCCGTATTCGCTGGTATACGGATGTGAAGCTGTGCTACCGCTGGAAATTCAGATTCCGTCCCTTCGGATCGCCCTCGCAACGGAGATGACGACGGAGGAACAACATCAGAAGCGTCTCGAAGAGCTCGAGAGGCTGGATGAAAAGCGTTTGGAGGCTCAACAACACATCGAGTTTTACCAAGCCAGGATGTCAAGGGCTTTTAACAAAAGAGTCCGACAGAGAAGCTTCAAGGAAGGAGATCTGGTCCTCGCTGCTCGCCGACCAATAATTCTCACCTCCAAGAAGAAAGGTAAATTCGAACCCAAATGGGAAGGACCGTTTGTAATAGACACAGTCTATTCAAACGGCGCATATCGCCTGATTACTCAAGAGGGCGCCAGGCAATTAATGCCAATAAATGGGAAGTTCCTGAAAAAATACTATCCCTAGTATGTTCAGGATAACCCATTTACCGGGAAGTTCCTTGAAGAATATTACACTTAATATTCTAAAGGATAACCCAAAATTATTTTCTCCACCAAAATCCCTCACTGATCAGTTTCAATTGACAGTGGGTCCACCAAAAATGTCCATCTGGCCCTCTTGACTCTTTCCATAGACAAGAAGGTCCCCTTTCAGATCAGAGTCTCCTTTCGATAAACGAAAGAACTCCTTTCTCTTCTCTTTGGTTAAATCTTCTCACGGTTATAGCCAAAGTTGAAACTTCACTTCGATAAATGAAGAACCTATTTCTCATCTTTAGATGACTAATCCTATAAAAGGCAGGTTTATCTAGATTTTCCAGATTCTCGGAGTGGAGACCCCACTTCTAGTCTCTTTTGCGCTGGAAATAGAATATAAAATTCTTCCTTTCCAGAATCAGGTAATAGAATATAAAATTCTTCCTTTCTTGTTTTTCGGGTTCGCCTTCACCCTAAAAGAAGACCGGGAAATAGAATATAAAATTCTTCCTTTCCCGTACCGATCTCTTCCAAAGTTTGTCAATATAGGATACATCCTAGGAAGTTTATCCCGAATCCTAAGCAGGGATAAGTCTGCGCCTAACACGCGCTGCCGGTTTAGTCTTTTTCCGCACAAAAAAAACACCAGAGTCCGATTCTGGGGTATTTTATCCTGAAACCTAAGCAAGGATAAGTCTGCGCTTAACCCGCGCTGCCGGTTAGTTCTTAACCGAATGGCGAAGTCTACATATTCGAAGTTGTAGCATCAAGTCTAAGGGAGTTCATTCCTTTAGCACAACATTACATGCGGAACAGATTCAGATAATTTGCATGCTAGCCCGACTCAAACGGTAGTCGGTAAAGGCTAATCAAACCCGTTAAAGGCTGGGGGTTAGCCGAAAATCCTAAAGTCAACACCTAACACGTGTCGCCGGGTAGCCTATTCCCGTAACAATGGCGAAGTCTATGTATTCGACATCATAGCACGAAGTCTAAGGGAGTTCATTCCCTTAGCACAACGTTACATGCGGAACGGATTCCGATAATCCGCATGCTAGCCCGACTCAAACGGTAGTCGGTAAAGGCTAATCAAACCCGTTGAAGGCTGGGGGTTAGCCAAAAATCCTAAAGTCAACACCTAACACGTGTCGCCGGGTAGCCTATTCCCGTAACAATGGCGAAGTCTATGTATTCGACATCATAGCACGAAGTCTAAGGGAGTTCATTCCCTTAGCACAACGTTACATGCGGAACGGATTCCGATAATCCGCATGCTAGCCCGACTCAAACGGTAGTCGGTAAAGGCTAATCAAACCCGTTGAAGGCTGGGGGTTTGCCAAAAATCCTATGAGTATTATGGTCAATCATTTCAAACGGAATGAGGAATCATAACTTCAGCTCATCTGATAAAGCGGTGTGTGCCTGCTGATCCTGTGTCTTCGTCATCTGAAGAATACCAAATGTCTCCTCTTTTTCACGGAGTTCTCCTCTGAGCTTGTCTATCTCGGTCGCACAGCAGGCAAGAGAAGAGTCAAGCTCGGTGAGTGAAGATGATTTAGCAGCAAGGTGGGCCTCAACTCGGTCCACTCGATCCCGCTGCGCCTGAATTTCGAACTCAGCAAGAAACCTAGCATCACGCCATGTCTGTAAGTGAGTATTCAACTCGGCAGCGATGAAGGAAGAGGCACCTGCATCACGGAGCTCGCGAAACACCTGAAGCTCACGTTCTAGGCAATCAAGGTCATCAACTATAGCCTTCGCCAGATCTGGATATCCTGCGTCCCTTATCGAGCTTATCTTAGAATCAAGGAAAGGCTTAAACTGATGAAAGGAAAGTTCGCCGTGGAAGAGCTTGTTAATCATGGCATTCAAGAAGGAGAAGAAGGAGCGGACTTCTATGCAAATGACAATCTTCTCAGGGTCATCGTCTGATAATAACTCCCTCACAAGGACATGAAGCCGAGAAGAAAGCCCTACGCGAAAAGGACCGTCAAAAGCCTTAAAAGAAGAAATAAATGATAATTCCTCAGTTGTTCAAGTTATACCTTCTTCCCCTTGAATCACCGGGGGTGGTGGAGGTGTAACGGCTAGGGGTGTATCAACTGGTGTAGTTGGTCCCACAGCCGGCTCAACAGAATCGGTCTCAATAAAAGCTCCTGTTAAACACAGAACAGAATGTTCAGATGCATTACATTATAGCTGCATTAGTCAAAAATTGGCTAGTCCTATAATTAACTCGAGAAGAGGCACGTACTTTCAAAAGAACCATTCTCGGGATCCTGAGGGAGTACGGGCTCAGGAAACATATCCTCGGGCAGCGGGCCATCGATCTGAGGAGAGTCATACATGAAGTGGAACATAGAAGTGTCTGCAGGCAAACCTGCCTCGTCGAAATCGTCAATCGAAAAATCTGACACAAGGAAATGTAAGTACGAAAGAAGAATGAAGAGAATATGACCAATGGAAATAAGTTACCTCTCGTAGATGTATCTGGATTCACTGAATCTGGTCCTACATTGGTAGCCTCCCTAAAGTCGGCGGCTTCTGCAGGGTTTTCAACCTGGTAAGGTGAGTCAGGCTCACCAGAAGATACAAACTCATGAGGAGCAGGATCGAAACTCATCTCCCCTTCCTCGCACTCTCCTGCATAGAATGGGAAAGCATGAGCCTAAAAATCTAAACGATCAAGAGAATGATCTATAGAGTAGATGTTACCTCTGTCGCTAGCAGGATCATCACCAGCCAAGTCCATATCAGGTGCCCGCGAATCTGCAGGCAGCTTATGGGCTAATCTCTTCTGCCTATCAGCACGGACAGTAGTCGAAGGTCTTGCCCGGCCAAAAGGACGGAATTCCTCTTCACTGTTTGTCACTGTCCCTGAAATATCAGATAGTGGTCAGGACTGGCAATTCGGAAATGCAGAAAGAAAAGATGGGTGACTAACCTCGCTCGAAATCTGCCTCGTAGTCTTCAGGATCCCCGCCTGAAGCCTCTTCAGCAGAACTAAAAGCCATATGACCTTCTGCATCAAGTCGGCGGGTCTTGCCCCGCACCCTCTGTGACCGAGCACCATCCTGAATCACATGAGAATCAATCTGAGAGGCTTCTTCGGCCACCAACTCTTCAATAGGCTTCACAGGGACAGTCTTATTAACTGCTAACAACCACCTGCAGCTCAAGAAAGTGAGGTTCAACTGTCGCTCAACACCCGGGAGACTGAACCTAGCACCAGTGCAGCCTGTCACGGTCCACAACCATGCACGAAGACCGTCCACCAAACCTCCATGAGCCCGAAGCTGCTGGCGCGGGTTCCCGACATAAACTGGTCATAACCAAACTGGCGAGCGAATCGGCAGGGTAGATATGGCTCTATAAAACACTGATTCCCTACCCGGAAAGTCAGGTATCCCGGCCTGATGTTCACTAGCCAATTAAAGCAGCCGATATCTAAATGAGTGTGATACTCCCTCGGCTTCTCCTCATCAATCAAACATTCGCCATACCGGCTGGGGGACTGCGGAAAACAAGTAGAGAACGCCCAGCACTTGTGGACCTGTAGCTGCCTCCTGATATCAGAGAATCCTCGCCCTTCCCACTCGCCATTCTCAAGCAGCTGTAGTAAGGGAACAGAGTGGTCCATGGCATGCGGTACCGACATCATGTCAGAACGATGAAGGACGAACCAAGCCATCAGATAAATATACGGAAGTTCCACCTTAGTGGTAGGAATCTGAGTCGGCGATTCCTTCTCCTCCCGTGTAAAAGCACCGGAAATCTGTCGAAGCCCTCGATGAATGTTAGCCACCATCACCGGAAGAAGGGAAAGTTCCTTCCTGTAGGCAAGTTGAACCGCAGGGTAGAGCACTTCCAGTGACAGAGCGTCACCAGACTGATACGGGACCACGCATTTCTTTAACCAGATAGCGAGGTAACCGGCAAGAAGGGTCATCGGACGAATCGGCACAGTCGCATAGAATAAAAATGATCTGAACTTGGTCCCTGCAGGAAAGCCGCTCTCAGGACTGCTATTGGTATAGGAGCGAGCGTCAACCTTCTTCAGGCTCACATTTGATTTGGTCATAAATAGTTTCACCAGAAGGAGTAAGCGGTGCCAGTTCACAAATAGTTTCACCAGAATTGCTCTCCAAATTCCTGAACAAATAAGATGCGAACTGCTTCAGGCTCACATTTGATTTGGTCCTCTTCGCTAAGGGCCTAGACTGCACCAAAGCAATGTGATAGTGACAAGTGAGGTCCCATAAGGTCTCGTAGCGGTCGGACATGCGATCCTTCAGCTGACTCAACTCATGGTTGGACATACGAGCCCACCAAAACCTGTCCAAAGAATGGACCCAACCATAGAATCTGTGGCGCGGTGCAGGCATCTCCCGTCCTAAGTTAGCGAGGCGATTCCTCAAAGTGGAAGCAGAGGCAAGGAACTCGTTACGGGGCGGTGCATCTAGTCCCAGCACTCCAGGACGCAGTCCAACACTATGATTCCTGCTCGAACCAGGAACTGCCTGATGAGTAATGTAGCCGCAGTGAACGCTCTCATGCTCCTCTGTCAAGTGCCACGACATCTCCCGTTTCACAGCCTGACGCCTGAGCTCAGTCAAGGAACGGTGCCGAGGAATCTTCGGTAAATAGAAGAAGCCATTGCCAGTCTTATGAAGCCACTGCTCGGCGTCAATAAATGCTGCATCGGGATCTCTGACAGAATCGCCAAACAAGAAATCAGTCTTCCTGAGAGACTGAACGGAACTAGCATCCTTCACAAGGGGCGCATCTATAATCAGCTGACGAAGGGCTTGATGTCCACCTTCCTTCACCACTTGGGCAACCCCTGTCGACGTGCCCGGAACAAACTGGGAAGCAAGTGGAATCGGCGAAAAATTATCAGACGTCGAATAATATTCGTCACGACGTCCATTCACCGCATGCGATGAAAAGGCTCCGGAAGGATACTCCACTGAGAACAAGCAATTAAGTGTTTGTTAATTTCAGGTATAAAAGGAAATCAAACTCATCTTACAAATCGGTAAGATAGAGTCATTACCTTATAAAGGGTGAGACGATTTGGCCACATTGTGCATTTATAAGATAGGGCATATCGACAATATATCCCTGCCTTATAAAACACAATGCAGCGTCAAAACGCCCCCTTTATTTTGAGATATGGTTTTGACCAAGCAAAACCTATCTTTAAAGCGTCGATCCTCACCAAGGAGAATCAAGGCTCTTCCCGATTGCCTCACCAAGGAGAACAACGTGGGGTAAAAGGACCAATTTGCAAATTTTTAGAAAAAAGAGGGTTAATTTGTAAAATTTCTATCTTTAAAGCGTCGATCTTCACCAAGGAGAATCAAGGCTCTTCCCGATTGCCTCACCAAGGAGGACAACGTGGGGTAAAAGGACCAATTTGCAAATTTTCAGAAAAAAGAGGGCTAATTTGTAAAATTTCGAATATGCAAAAAATAGCTCACCAGCATATGAAGGAAGCACGCCGTCAGCCGATACAGCAGGGGAACGACCTCTCGAGACTCGCGGCATAATGACCTACAAAATAAATCAAGAGGTCAGATCTGGAAAAAATCCTCTTTTTATTGCAGTTCTACCCCCTGAAAGATAAGCTCGAGGCGCCAAATCATAATCCTAACCCTCGCATGCAATCTCACAAGTTCATAAATTAAATTAAGCATAAAAAATGCTAAAATTTTTGAAGATATACCTGAGGGAAAGCTCGAAGATCCAATAAAAATTAGATCTTGAAAAGTGCTCGAACCACGCGCTCGAGGGGCCTGAGAGAAATTCTAAAAATGGAAATTTCGAGGGATTTCTCAGTCAAAGATCCGAAGGAATGCTAGATCTAAGACGGATATCAAGTTTTGAGGGAGAACGGATGCTCGAGGGAAGAGAAATTCAAAAAAGAGGAGAGAGAGGTGGCCGGCCCTAGGTGAGGGAAAAGAAAAGAAAAAAGACCCCTTTTGTAGGGTGAACCGGCCTTGAACCAAACCGGCCTAGAACCGGACCGGACTAGTTTTGAACCGGAATCTAAATTGAAGCTGAACCGAGTGTCGAAACGACTTCAAATTCGAAATTCCGACAACGGTCAGACAATAAATGCAGCACCGGAACTCTTACAGACATTCGACAAAGCACCGAATAGCCTGGAAGATTGAAGGAATCAAGAACGGAAGTCATTCCAAAGTCCCATTACACCGACTGAAGGTTGGGACAATCATATCCAAAGTATTCCAGACTCTTCTATAAAAGAACGAGACTGAAATACTTTGGAGGGGGTATCTGTAGGCATATAAAATTGCTTATAGGTCCCTTAGCACAGCTCGGCACAAACCGACGAACCATCGGGTGACGTATCTAAACACGAGCGTCAGTCCACAACACCGAAGCCAAGTGACACGCAACGAAGCGGATTAATGAGGCGATGAGGTTAACGAGTCGCACGCAAGCAACGGAATACATCCATTCGCGTGTGGAATCAAGCCAAGGGTTCGAAGAGTCAACGAGTCATCCAACCAAGGGCAGACTCGGACGAATCACGATCGAATCAAGATCAGTTTCGGACTCAGATTCAGAAGTGGATTTACTGCCTAATCAGGATCCGGACTTACTGCCAAATCTGGAATCAAGTCAACGAGTCGTTTCCAGGTCAATCAACCACCTGTCTTGCCTTCATGTTAAAACATCTCTAGCTACTATCAAAAGAAATTTCATTTTTCGTGGCATTGCTTACCGAGTAAGTGGAATTTAGTTCTCATATGAAAATAAATAGTTTTCTTCTTTTCTATCACAATTCAAAATTATTTCATCTATTTCATTATTTAGGCCCATTTTTATTTTCTTTATGTTAACAGCAAGGCAGCTAGGAACCATTAGGCAAATAAGAAGTGTGTTCAGGAGGAAGCAGACCCTTGATTTTTAAAAGAGATAGACTAGTTAATTTATCAATTTAATTTATCGCTCTTTCTATTTCTTTGGATGTATAATTACTATACTCCTGCATGGATTTCCAATGAGATGCATGGAGAGATGTAACCCATGTTCCATTTCTTCTCTGAAGAGAGATATATCTAGCTATATCTTTTCTCTTGAGTAAAAGGAGGAGCTAGATGGAGAGAAGAGGAAAAATGATACAAATTGTTCAATTTCTCATTACGAAACCTCTTTCTCCCTCTAAACTTCTAAATTTTCTAATCTTCTTTATTATACCATTATAGAATTGTAATATGTTATGTGCTTTTGATACGTGCAGGCTAGTCCCATGTTCGAATCTCCCAATAGTTAAAAAACCATTGGGCTAGCGCTAGTCACGAAGCGCAAGCAGTGATTGGTCCTATTCATAATAAGGTATGGGGATATCTCGTCGGAAACCAAAAAAACCAAAAAAAAAATAGAGAGAGAGAGAGAAATTCTAGTAAGGCTTTTGCCTTTTGTTATTTGCATATAATAATATACCCTTTAAATCATGGGTATTAAGAAAACTACACCTCAAATCTCAATATTTGTAAAACTACTTCTCAAATCATCATTTTTTAAAAGAAAATCCAACTCAATCAATCGTCAATCTTGATGTACTAGCTTGTAACTATAATACAAAAAATATCAGCAAATAATCAATTCTTTACTCACCAAGTTGATGAGTTGCTGATTTAGAGGTATTTTCCCCCAAAGTTGATAATTTGGGTGGTGATTTTACAAATACTAAGATTTGAGGAATAGTTTTGTAATTACTCATGATTTAACATGTATATATGCAAATAACCTTTTTTTTAATAAAGATCAGTTTGAAAAATAAGCGTTGTGAAAATTTATGATGAGCATTTCATGTATCATTTTGTTTAAAACCCTCATGAGCTGAAGTGGTTCGACAATTAAAGAATTCATGTCACAATTTATCAATTTTCTTGCTTAATTACAACCTTAGAATGACTGAAGCACCCCTCTGACTAGCTTAAAGTTGTTCCCATTTAACCCTTCTTTCTTCCTTAATTACTAAAATACAGTGAAGTACCTTGTGGTGCCGGTTGAAGAATGGATACAACACAATGCTGAGATCTTGTCTCAAGGGCGCATCATGTGGAGCATGCATAGATCACAACCGTTAATTCCAATCAAATCCAATCCATTGGTCTCCGCCAATTGGAAAGGGACAAATGACCCAAATTGGGGACCTTTGGCAATTGAACAAGCAACTCAATTGGATATATACCTTTAGATTTATTGTCAGGATTTTCAAAATCTAACTTGACCATGATGCAAACAAATTGCTATCAACTTCTTAATTTTCATCCTTCATGGTTATTTCAAAGAAGAAAGGGGATTAAGACAAGAAGATCGTATCTCATCATACTTATTCAACTTAGGTATGGAGTTTCTCTCTAGGAAACCGGATATGCTTAAGGAAGACATATCTTTTAAGTTTCATCCTGGATGTAGTAATCTCAAAATCTCACACCTAATTAATGTTAGCTGATGACCTCCTACTATTCTCCAAGGGTGATCCTCATTCAGTTAAGCTGCTCTTTAATTGTTTTAAGGATTTTTGCACTGTGTCTGGGCTAGAAGCTAAACCAGGCAAATGCAAAGTATTCTATGGAGGAGTTGATGATAACACTAAAGGACTTGTTGACAGACTTTTAAATTTTACTGAGGGTGTCTTACCTATCAAATATTTGGGAGTTCCTTTGATATGCAAAATGCTATCTTACAATGAGTGCTCTCCTCTGTTGAACAGAATATCTGGCCAGTTCCAGACCAGTTTAAAAAACAAAATGCTTTCTTACGCAGGCAGATTACAGATTATCAGAAGCATTATACTTGGTATACAAACCTATTGGTTATCAAATTATGTCCTGCTTGTTAAGGTCCTAAAGAAAATTGATGAAATGTGCAGATTCTTTCTGTGGAGTAAAACTGAACACACTCATAAAATGTCTCTTTTTTCCTGGGATAAGATTTGTTTGAGCAGGAAGCAAGGTGGCTTTGGTATCTATTCGACCTCTATATGAAATTTAGCTGCAACTTTAAGAACTCTTTGGCTCATTCATATTAACAAGGAAAGTCTTTGGATTAAGTGGATACATGACTCATACTTAAAGAACAACGATATCTGGCATATTCAAGCAAAAAGTAGAGATTCGTGGATGTGGAATTTTTTTTGAAAGTCAGAGACAAGGATCTGAGAATATATGGTGGTGCTGACAACCTGATGCAACTAATTCAAAGTTGTATCAGGAATTCAAAAATTCAACTCTCTGTGCTGTATTCTGCTCTATCTCTTGCTGCCTCTGTTGTGTCATGGTGCAATACAGTTTGGGCAAATTCAAATCTGCCTAGACATTCTTTTGTCAGTTGGTTAGCAGTTCAGGATCAGTTGCTCACACAAGATAGACTGATCAAGAGAAGGATTGTGAGTGTTAACAAATGTTGCTGGTGCTATGGTTCTGAGAGTAGGGACCATCTATTTTTTGATTGTCACTACTCAAGGGATGTTTGGGGCATGGTTATGAATTGGTTACAATTTAGATGGAGATCTCTTGCATTTGGAGCTAGATTATAAACTGGTACTGCTTTCGTTTGAGGGGGAATGGTTTCAAGCAAAAATTTAAGAAAATGGCTCTCACCTCAACAATCTATTGCATTTGGTTAAAAGGAACTCTAGAATTTTCAGATAGGAAAGAAAAACTGTATCTCAACTTGTAGGCATATAAAATTGCTTATAGGTCCCTTAGCACAGCTCGGCACAAACCGACGAACCAACGAGGCGACGAGATCGACGAATCGCACGCGAGCAACGGAATGCATCCATCCGCGTGCGGAATCAAGCCAACGGTTCGGGGAGTCAACGAGTCATCCAAACAAGAGCGGACTCGGATGAATCACGACCGAATCAAGATCGGTTTCGGACTCAAACTCAGAAGTGGAGTTACTGCCAAATCAGGAATTCGACTTACTGCCAAATCAGAACAACGAGTCAAAGACTGGATAAATCAACCACAGAACCGAATCATGGATAGAACCAAAAACGAAAAACGACGGAACAACGCCTAAGGGGGCTCGGCTTAAGCCGAGCCACCCATAGGTGGCTCGGCCCAGTGCCGCCAAGGCACAGTGAGGGTAGCCTATAAATAGGCCCCCTTTTGTTCATTTTCAAAGGTTGGACTTTTGAGAGCCGAAACTCTGCCGGATTGAAGATCGAGCTTAGAGTTTTGAAGACTTGAAGACTTGGACATCCAGATCTGATCCTCGGCGAGCATCCACGTCACAAAAGGCAGGAGTTCAAGAGAGGGGAAGAACAGATCTGAGATCTACATGAGATCACACACCGGATCTAAGCTTGGTCTTAGATCCCGAGATCCGAGCGATTATTTCCTTAGTGAACTAATCCCTCCCGGGCTTTGGGACTTCGGGGACTCACTCTTCCAGATCTGGTGCTCAGCGATCGTCAACGCCAAAAAAGACAGATGTTAAAGAGGACCGGATCTCAGATCTACGCAGACATACTCCGGATCTAAGCTTGGTCTTAGATCCCGAGACTTGAGCGATTATTTCCTTAGTGAACTAATCCCTCCCGGCTATTATTCCCTTCGTGGAATAATACCCGTCAAATCGTGTAGATCCGATTGGATCTAGATCGCGCGGTTGTCCACGGATTAACCCCGGCGTTGGCAAAGAACCCACACAAGCGAGCGACCGCAAAAGAGGAGCTCGCGATTTGTTCTAAAGGAGAAAGTTGTAATCTTTTTATTTTCTTTGATTTCGTTGTAACCGGATCTAAAAAAGACCGGATCTTTTGTAACCACAAAAAGTTGTTATTTTGAGATCACAATGACATCAATGAAGAAAACGATTTTCCCCGCGAACACCCGTAAACATCGCAAAATGGTATTCCACTAGCTTCCCATCCTGAATCAACACTGCGACCATCGCATAACTAGATGCGTCGGTCTCCACCTCAAAAGTCCGCTGCAAATTCGGCAAAGCTAACACCGATGCCTCCGAGATCTTTCTCTTTAGCAATTGAAAAGCCTCCTCATGCGTCCTTCCCTTTTGAACTGAACGTTAGCCTTTTTGAGGCCATGTAACGATGCCGCATAAGTCGAAAAGTGTCGAATAAACTTGCGCAAATACTGGCAAGCCACCATGAAGCTTCTCACCTCAGTCACTGTCTTCGGCGTCGGCCACTTCGTGATCAGCGCCACCTTACCCAGATCTATTCTTCTCTGGCCCTTCCCCACGATAAAGCCGAGATACACCAACTCGTCCTTCCTAAACTCGCACTTCTTCCCATTGAGCTTCAGCTGTCCGTCCTGCAACACTCTAAACACTTTCTCCATATGAACAAGATGCTCCTCCCAGGTCCTGCTGTACACCAAAATATCATCAAGGTACACAATCATAAAATCTCCTCCCAGGTCCTGCTGTACACCAAAATATCATCAAGGTACACAATCATAAAATCCTCTATGAAAGGTCGCAACAAATCATTCATGAGCCTCATAAAAGTCGCCGGAGCATTGCATAACCCAAACGGCATCACCAACCACTCGAACAGGCCCTGTTTGGTCTTGAACGTCGTCTTCCAAGTGTCTTCCTCCCGAATCCTTACCTGATGATAGCCATACATCAGATCCAACTTCATGAAGAACCTCGCTCCCTCTAACTGGTCCATAAGATCATCAATCTGTGGTAGTGGGTAACGATTCTTGATCGTTATCTTGTTGAGCACCCGGTAATCCACGCACATACGCCAACCTCCATCCTTTTGGGCACCAATAACACCAGTGACCCTCAAGGTGAACAACTCGGTACTATCACTCCCGTCTCCAAAAGCTCCTGAACTTGTTTCTTGATCTCTTCGGACTCCTGTACTGATATACGGTATAGGCCTATGTTTGGCAAGGAACTCTCGCCAGTCAACATGATCTCATGCTCTACACCTCGCCGTGGTGGTAGTCCCATGATTTTCGAAAACAAGTCCGTATACTTGGCCTTCAAACTGTCAAGATCTCCCTCCTGAAGCTTCCTCAATGTGGACAAGCATATCCTACTCAGCTACTCTTCATAAGGCCGAATAAACAATAAAACGAACTTCCTGCCTGCATTCACCAACCTCTTAGCATGAGTCACCGTCACCAAACTCGTCTCCTACGGAAGAGATGCCGAACGAAAAATAAATTGCGCGCCATCTTTAGTGAACGTATACTTTTGGGCCCGCCGATCATATACCGCGTGTCTATCACACAAGTAAGGATTGCCCAAAATAACTTGGCAAACATCCAACGGAACCACGCCGCATGTGACCTCGTCAATATACGACTCATGGAGTACAAATCTGAACGTACACTGGTTCACCACACTCAATCCTGCTTCCTTCTGAATCCACCCTAATGGATAGGGCTTAGAATGCCTCACCGTCTTTAATCCCAGCTTCTGTACCAGCGCTTCAGATATCAGGTTCTTCTGACTCCCTATATCTACAATGGTATCCACCAAGCTAGTCTTGACCTGCAACTTTAGAAAAACGAGCTGCTCTATCGGGTCATTGTCTTCTTTAGTGGACTGTTTCCCGCCTTAAGATTGAGGCTGATGTTGGGCTCTGTCATCCCGGGAACCTCTTTCGGACCCTGTACTATCACGTACGCCTTTTTCTTCTCTTTCTTCTTCAACCCTTTTGGCTTCAGATGAGGGTACTTATCCTAGCAACGATTAGCCATGTGCCCTGTCTACTTGTAGTGATTACATGTCAATCCTACCTTCCCTAAATCACCCTTCTTCTTCTCTTCCTTATGTTTAGAGCTACTAGATTTGCCTCCCGATTGTTTGGAATCACCCTTCATTTTGTTGCCCTTCTTCTGTTTGCCCTCAATGGCAATTGCCTTCACGCTTGCCTCTACAATCGTCTCGACCGTGAACAGCTTCATCTCCTTACGGATGTAATCATTCAGACCCTCTATGTACTTCATGAAGATAGAGTACTCGTCCGTTGCGATGTTTAGAACCATCTCCTGTTGCTAGAACTCTGTTGTGTACTCTTGAACGGTCTGATTGAACCTTTGGCGCAAGCTGTACCACTTGTACCAACGCTCCTCAAGGAACCCCACTGAATAGAATTGCTTCCTAAGTAGCTCTTTGAATTTGTTCCACGACGTTGTCTTCTTCTCCTATTTACAACAGGATTTCCACTACGTCAACGCGTACCCTAAAAGATTCAATGTCGAGAACAAGATCTTCTCCTTGGATGAATATCCGTAGAGGGTGAAGTACATCTCCATACGCTCAATCCAATCATCGAGCTTCTCTATATTGACACTCCCATCATACATAGGAATCTCCACTTTAAAATCTATCTTCAAATTTTAGTAATTATTTTTTCCCCCTTGATGTCCAGTGCTAACAATCTCAGTTCCCCTATTTGAATCAGATTTCTTGCTCTCTTCATCAGACTTAACGAGTTTCTTCTTACCCTTCGAAGAAGATTCCTCCCTTTTGTCCTCTTTGTTAATGAGACCTATGAGCTGACTGAGCGTCGAACCGATCGTCTCGATCTTCTTCTCTATGGCATCAAGCCTTGTTGAGTTATCTATTTCAGACATATTCTCCTTCCTTAAATCTTGGACTCCTTCCAATAAAATAAGGATCTCGCTAAGCTTCTTGTATTGGGATCGAGTAAGGACCATACACAGGATGCCCCTTCACTAGATCTGATGCTCTGATACCAACTTGATACGAGTTGCCGTGCGAACACCTTTGATCGCGGAATTATCAAAGGTGGTTTGAGAAAAAAACAATAAGAATACAAGAATAACTCAGATTTCGGCGAAGAAAAATACCTTCTCTAGATTATGAGTATGCAATTTACAATCTCTCATAATCTCACTCTATAATTGAAGAACAAGCTCTCCAAATCTCAAGTAAGTTAATCTCCCTTGATTCAACTCTCTCTGGTTGTTTTAAACCCTAAAACAATCCCTTATATAGGTGTACAAACAAGGATGGCAAAGTGGTAAATAACCAAGCCCAACCCAAATAGGAAAACGGGTAAACAGAGTCCTTAGAAAATCTGGAAAACTCTGATGAGTCGACTCATGAACATAGTTATGAGTCGACTCATGACCTCATATGAGTCGACTCATAACTGGTGAGTCGACTGGTCAGAAACTTTTGCTAACAGGACTTGATTTCTTGAGTCAACTCAAAACTGTATATGAGTCGACTCATGACTAATGAGTCGACTCATAAGGTGATGAGTCGACCGAGCAGAAACTTTTGGCAAAACGACTGAGTTTCATGAGTCGACACATGACAGGCATGAGTTGACTCAATCTGATGAGTCGACTCATGTACATGTATAAGTCGACTCACAGGCTGAAATCTGGATTCTTCGAATCTTCGATTCTCTACCTCGTTTCTCGCTCCAACCTACGTTCTCTTGTACTGTTTGACACATCTATTCTTACGCTATCATAAGAATCATCTATCCTCAAACTCACATGAGGATCGCTAACTTCCAAAGAGAAGATACACTCGTATCAAAAGGAGATAGAAATCCCCTCATTTGTGCACATAGTTAGGGGGAGCTCATAGATAGGGGGAGCTACTATCTATAAGCTATATTTATTCGCTCCAATATAATGGTTAGTTGTCATCATCAAAAAGGGGGAGATTGTTAGCCCTTATGTTTTTATGATGATTTACAACCACCGTTATCCTACAACGTCAATATCTAAAGGAGGTGGAGGCAAAGTGATGAAGCAATGTTTATCAAGAACACTATATGTATTAAAAAGCTTCATCAACTTTAAAGCAATATCAAGACTCAAGAAATATATTTCTATGTGACAGATATTTGCTAATTTATTTTCTCTCTAGTACTTAAATGTAGGTAAGTAGTTGTAAATTTTATTTGAAGCTATTTGGGATATCACACACACTTACACTATTTTAACACTCGTATTTTGGTACTTGTGTTAAAATGATGTTTCTCACATATACGAGGACCTTTTTGCAAAATTCTTTTTTTAAAAAGTTTGTCAAGATATTTATAAACTATTCCTAAAGTTTTATATTTTTTAGAATTTATTTACTATTTTTAATAGAGCATTGAAACTCATTTTCAAAACCATATCACACTGATAACATGTTATTAGTTGACTGATCAGTTGATTGATGAGTCAACTGAAGTAAATGCTTGCAATCTTCATTTAGTCTCTGTTCTATTTTGGTCGACAGACCAGTCAACTGACGAGATTGTTAGTCGACTAAAATGATCGTCAGTCGAGTGATAAGCTAGAAATCGTATACAATGATCAGCTCATCAATCGACTGATGCTTCCCGTCAGTCGACTAATGAGTATTGTAATGACTATTTTTGTACTGTTTTAGTAATCTGATTTTTGGGGGATTTTATCTGATTCTTTAGGGTTTTGGCTGCTATTTTCTTTCCCCAACTACTTCACCCCTAAGCTTTAATTGCAAAGCTCATGTTTTCAAGTTTATTGTTTTCAAAGAGCTTCAACTTTCATCTTGTTATTCACTATTTCGTTTTCACATCCCAAGCTTCCAATGCAATCTCTCTTCTTTCCATAGGGCCACTGTAAAGAGAGATTCTTTCCTGCTATTGCTAGTGTTGTGAGTGTGATCTCGTGGAGATCAATTGTGTGATTATGAGATCTCGTGGAGATCGTTGTGTATAAGAAGTTTTGACTTCTAAACTAGGTTATGCAGTGGATTCTCCATGAGAGTGGGGAGCGGGGACGTAGGTCAGTGGACCGAACCTCGTGAACACATCACGCGTCACTTGGATAACGATTTCTAACCTTATCTCTTTTACTTCAGCTTTTCATTTTGTGGTGTATTGCATTGTCTTAATTTTATTACACAATTATTCCTTAAGACCCTAATCACCCCACTCTAGGGTCCAACAATTGGTATCAGAGCTTTGTCTCTATAGTTGTTTTTGGTCTAACCATCTTAGAGGAAAGATCAAATGGAGGCTTCATTGAATGTGCATATGATTGATGGACAATCCACCACTAGACCCCCTCTTTTCACTGGTAGCAATTTTGCCTATTGGAATGCTAGAATGAGGATTTACCTTCATTATATTGATCTTGACATCTTAGATATCATGAGAAGAAATATGTAGAAAAGCCCAAGAGTAGTACCATGACCGATGGAGAAAGACTCCAAGCTAATCTCAATGTGAAGGCCATGAATGCCTTAATTTATAGTCTTACTCCAAATGAATATAATAAGATCTTCACGTGTGCAACCGCACATAAAATTTGAGAAAAATTATGTATTACACATGAAGGAACCCCCCAAATTAAGGGGTCCAAAATTAGTGGACTTATGCATGACTATGAATTATTTAAAATACTTCCTAATAGATCCATTGATGCTTTTTTCTCGCTTTACTAATATCATCAATGAATTTCATGGTCTTGACAAGAAATTGACTATCCAAGAGATCAACTACAAGATCCTTCACTTATTGACTCCAGTGTGGGACTCAAAGCTACGGCCATAGAGGAAGCTCACGAACTTACAACTCTAGCTCTCGATGGCCTCATCGACAAGTTTAAGGTTCATGTAAAGAAGATTTAAAGGGAAGGAGAAAGAGGAAGTGCCCCCATAGGAAATTGAGGAGCCATCCCAAAAAATGAAGACCATTGCTCTCAAAGGGGCTAGTGATAACTCCTCCTCTTCAGATAGTGAAGTCGACATTTCTAGAGAAGTGGCTCACCTCTCTAGAAGAATATCAAGACTAATAAAAATACATAGGAATCCTAATAACCGATCTAACAACAAGTTTTCTTCATGTATAGGAAAATGTTTTGAATGCAACGAACCGGGTCATCTTGCATATTGAATTCTCCTCGAGATTGGGGAGCGGGGACGTAGGTCAGTGGACTGAACCTCATGAGCACATCGCGTGTCACTTGGATAACAATTTTTTATCTTATCTCTTTTGTTTCAGATTTTCATTTTGTGGTATATTGCGTTGTCTTAATTTTATTACACAATTATTACCTTAAGACCCTAATCACCCATCTCTAATGTCCAACACATCTTTCAGATGCCAAGACATCACCCACTTCACGGCCTACTTCCTTAAACTTGCAAGAGTGTATTGGCGAGGGATCAGGGGCAGATATAGCAAACTCCTGCCATTTTCTTTTAAACAATGTTCTTCCTCAAGGGTCAACATGGTCGGGTATTCAACATGGTCACCAAACATGTAATCAGTCTTTCTCAAAGCTTGAGTGGAGCTCGGATCCTTAGTAAGTGGGTGTCAGTAATCAGCCGTCATAGTGTACGATGATCTCCATCTTGCACAAACGGAGGAAGTTCCTCCGGCCTATCTGGATTGAATTGTCGAGAAACGACAACGAATTGTGTATCATCAACATAAGTATAAGTCTCGCAACTACCACCACTTGTCACATGAGGTGAGAACACATCCGAAGGGAATTCAACTAAAACAAATAACACGTAGTTATAGAAATATTTCTAAGGCAATACAAGGAGTTAAATTTATCTCACGAATCCACGAGATAGAGTCACTTCCTTATAAATTGGCGAGATGATTTCAAGTGTTTCACACACGAGGGATAATATACATTATCACGTAAAATAACGAGACAATATACCCCACCCTACGGAGTGTAATATAGCATGAAATCACCCCTTTTGCCTTAAGACGTGTTTTAATGAGACAAAAACACATCTTTTAAATGTCACCCCCTAAAAAAGATGATATCAGCTCTTCTTGAATGCCTCACAAAGAAGACAACGAGGATGTAATATTTAGAATATTAATTTTTAATTTATGAATGCGGTAAAAGTTGTAGAACCCCGTAAAATTTTATAAGGATATATAGATATTGAATTATTAGTGATGAATAATTCTTTTGTGAAAATTTATCATATATACATATATATATATATATATATATTGAATGTGATGAATCATGTTTAGGAGCCTAACAAGAAATTCTATGTTGGAGAAAACAAGTGGATTCACCAGGATGTCAAACAGACATAGCAGGCAGTTGTCCTGCTGTACGGTCGACCGCGACATGCGCGGCGGTCAACCGCACAGCAGTAGAGCACTCAGGGGACTTTTCTCCTGTTGTGCGGTCGACCGCGCTGGGTGCGGCGGTCGACCGCACAGCGGGCAGAGAGTTTTTCTGTGTTGGGTCTTAACGGGTTTCGGGTCGGGTTCGGGTCGGGTTGTGGGGATAGTATATATACTATTATACCCAAGAGAGCCCCATTTTCCATCTGATATCAGAACCCTAGCCCCCTCTCTCCCCTCAAACCCTAGTTTCTCACTCCTTGGTGATTTGGAGGAGCTTTGGAGGGCTTTTCAGCGAATTGTTGGTGGATTCAGCGAGAGGGATCATCTTCCTCCAGATCTAGGGCTTCGTTTTCGTCGTAGGCGAGTAACATCCCGCCCAACTTCATCCCTTTTCCTTTTTATGCTTGGATTTGAGTTTTATTCGGTTTTTATTGAGCCCAAAATCGTATTTTTGTGTAGATAAGTAGATCTTATGGCATGGGATGCAAGAATCATATATTTCAGTCTTAAAAAGTTCACTAATGATGTTTAATTAAATGAGTTTTTGATCTGAAACACTTTTATGAGAGTTAAACTCATTTTTACTATTTAAGAACTTTTAAAATCATGTTGTTTAAGGTTTGGGATTTTTGATAATGAGGTTTTAACCATTTAAACTGGTTGTGTATTGCCATAGTTCACTATAAAAAGGTAATAGTATAACGGGTATAGATAACCCCAAGTTTTTATATGAGTTCGGCAGCTGACAGAACCCAGAATGGGGTTCTGTCCACCCAGCGGTCGACCGCAGAGGACTCAATGGTCGACCATCGCGTTTTTCTGCCAGCAGAATTGTTTCTGCCCTTTGGGCGGTCGACCGGCATGACCTCTGCGGTCGACCGCCGCTCAGTTTCTGAGCCCAGTAGTTCTCGGGCCTACGAGCGGTCGACCGGAGTGGGTTCTGCGGTCGACCGCCACACAGTTTTTCCTGCCCTATTTGTTTCTGCTATATAGTACACTCGTTAGAGTGCCTGCCTCGATCACCTAACTTTGATCTTCAGTTGTACTAAGCATCTATGCATGATAGATGGCCTGAAATACTTGCTTAGAATTACACGACGAGTTGAGTGTGAGTTTTGCATAAGTAAACCACGCCTTGCATATCACTAATACTTGCTCAGTTGCACAGTCCTCGTGTTGGACTATAATCCATAGAAGTCCTCGTGTTGGACTATAATCCATTTCAGTCCTCGTGTTGGGCAATTATCCATTTATCTTATGTGTTGAGAAATCTCTATATCTAATTCATGTACTGGACATATTTATTAACCATGCAAGCGACACTTCACCTGAGTTATGACATGACACTTATGAAGAATATGACACCGCATATACTGAGAGTATGATATGACACTTATGTCAAATACGACATGGTAATTATGTGGGACGTCACATAATACAATATATATATATAT
This sequence comes from Asparagus officinalis, assembly GCF_001876935.1. Lineage (NCBI taxonomy): Eukaryota > Viridiplantae > Streptophyta > Magnoliopsida > Asparagales > Asparagaceae > Asparagus > Asparagus officinalis. The sequence goes on along the minus strand of NC_033799.1, from coordinate 36,410,654 downwards.
ATATATATATATATATATATCTTTTTGCTTATTTCTGTTTACATATTAGACTCCGGGTTTGGTACTTAAGGATTTCCAATTTGGGATACAAGGTATATACATGAGGGTTTCCTTGTTTGGATTATTTCGCTCGACGTACCTATGCCCGTGTTGAAACTTCATAAGTACTAAGACCCATTGTTTATTGATAGAGTAATTGTTTATATATATATATTTTGTGATAACTGTATTTTCTTATACAACGAGCCCTCTCCATTGGGGTTGGTTGTGATGTTGCTCGCTAGCGCTTTGACGCTCGTTGTCCCTCCCCCTTTCAGGTCACGAGCCAGGAGCCCGGAGAGTCGCAGGTTGATGGCGACACACTTTAGTGTTCGACTATCTATTCTAGCTATG
>NC_033799.1:36408276-36409882 GCF_001876935.1 Asparagus officinalis | reverse complement strand
TTATTTGACTCTACTAGAGAGATAGTAATTATGATGGTGAAACATGTTATTGCATGGTGTGGTGCATAGCAGGTTTGACATTCTTTGTTTCACCTTGGACTGCAGCCTTGTGTGAACCCAGGGGCGTCACAGTTGGTATCAGAGCTCTAGTTCCAGTATCCTTAGGATCATCCTGTGTCGAGTCGTGGAGCTAGGATAGAGTTTCCTAGGATTCATGTATAGAGTCCGTAGGGATTTCCTAGTATGAGTGAGGACGACTTATGCGTATACCTCAAAATGAGGAAATTTTTTTTTTATGATAACTATTTTGCAAATTTAAAGTATTTTGTGTGAATACTATATGTTGTGAAGATTGTATTGTGATACGCTATTTATAGAAGTTTATTTTGACTCATAAACTTTTATTTTCTTATGATCAGAGAGATGGCAGGACGTGGTAGACCTCGTACCAGGAGAGCTACCCAGGCGGAGTCACAACAGACTCCATCAGAGCAGCAGCCAGCTTAGTCCGAGCCCCAGCAGGCACCACCAGAGTCGCAGCAGGCTCCTCAGTACTTGGTAGATCTTATGGCTCCTCTCATTGCCAGGATGACGGCCATTGAGGACTTGGTGATGACTCATATAGCACCACGGACACCACCACCACTGGTAGCTCAGCAGCAGGGGATACTTGTCGTTCCTATCCGAGAGAGATCCCCAGAAGTCACGCATGCAGCCATTCCTCTAGCAGTCCCCGACAGAGCCACCGAGCAGGAGGCTTGGCTCCGTATGGTTGAGAGGTACCAGAAGATGAGAGCACCCGAGTTTCAGGGATCACCAGACCCTCTGGCAGCCCATAAGTGGAAGGAGGATGTGAGCAACATTCTCGACATACTCAGTGTGGACTCAGTTCAGAAGCAGAGGTTGGCATCCTACAGTCTGAAGGGTGATGTTGGGAGATGGTACCGACTTCAGTTCCCTCCAGAGCAGAGGATGACCCTCACATGGGAGGACTTCATATATTTCTTTGATGGGCAGTACATTTCCTCTGCAGCACGGACAGGAAAGGAGCTCGAGTTATCCCGTCTGACTCAGGAGGACATGACAGTTGCAGATTTTGAGAGCAGGTTTATGGAGTTGCTACATTTCACGGGTATGTGGCAGACAGGAGAGCGTCAGGCTCAGATGTTCTTGGCTGGGCTTCGCCCTAACCTCCGACGGTACCTCGTGTCGAGGAGATTTTATTCAGTCAGGGAGGTAGCTGAGGCTGCTACTTCTCAGGAGACTGAGACTTCTATGTTCCAGAAAGACAAGGAAGGAAAGGCCAAGACCGGACAGAGTGGGGACAAGGGCAAGAACAAGAGATCTTTTTCTGGACCTCAGCAGCAGCATCAGGGTCCTTATAAAAAGGGACCCTAACAGGATCAGAGGGCGCATCAGCAGCGCAGGTTCCAAGGGTCTTGCTTTAACTGTCGCAAGGTGGGACATAAGGCATCAGAATGCCGTAGCGTACCAGCAGGAGCCCAGCAGGGTAAGGGTCCGAACCAGCAGCAGCAGTGACAGCAGGGCAGAGGTCAGGGCCAGCAGAACAGGCTTGAGGCACCGCCAGCAGCTCAGAGGACTGAGG
>NC_033799.1:36362672-36407276 GCF_001876935.1 Asparagus officinalis | reverse complement strand
AGCGATTCTGCTAGCTAAAATCTCACGACGGTCGACCGCTGAGTCCTCTGCGGTCGACCGCGAAGTGAACAGAATCCAAGTCTAGGTTTCTGTCAACTTCGAATCTCTTATAAAATTTCGGGAATCTCTATACCCAACAAATATAAACATTTCAATAGTGATATATGACAGTAAACAACCAGTTTAAATAGTTAAAACCCCATTACCAAAAATCCCAAACTTAAATTAACATGATTTTAAAAGTTCTTAAACAGTAAGAATAGATTTAAACCTTCATAAAAATGTTTCAGATCAAAATCTCATCAATTAGAAATCATTTGTGAACTTTTAAAGACTGAAATATATGATTTTCACATCTTATGCCATAAAGCTCAATAAAACCGGATTAAAACTCAAATCTAAGCATAAAAACTAAAAGGGGTGAAGTTGGGCGAGTTGTTACTCGCCTCTGATGAAAGCAACGCCCTAGATCTGAAGGAAGATGGTCCTTCTCGCTGAATCCATTCAAAATCCACCGAAAAACCCTTCAAAGCTCCTCCCAAATCACCAAAAAGAGAGAACTAGGGTTTGAGGGGAGAGAGGGGGGCTAGGGTTTTGATTTCAGATGAAAAAGAGTCTCTCTTGGGCTAATTAGTATATATACTAATCCCCAAACCCGACCCGAAACCCGATAAGACCCAAAACCGAGGAAAACTCTCTGCCCGCTGTGCGGTCGACCGCCGCGCCCAGCGCGGTCGACCGCACAACAGGAGAAAAGTCCCCTGAGTGCCCGACTGCTGTGCGGTCGACCGCCGCGCACGTCGCGGTCGACCGCACAGCAGAACAACTGCCTGCTATGCCTGTTTGACATCCTTATCAATCCACTTGTTTTATCCAACATAGAATTTCTTGCTAGGCTCCCAAACACTATTCATCACAATTTAATATATATATATATATATATATGATAAATTTTCACAAAAGAATTATTCATCAATAATAATTCAATATATATTTATATATATATCTTTATAAAATTTACGGGGTTCTACATTCTTCCCCCCTTAAAAGAATTTCGTCCTCGAAATTCGAAAATCATACTCATCTCGAAATGTGAGATTCTAAATGAGCGTTTATGGATATTTATACTTAACCGTCCAAAATGATAACATCCTCGCTCAAGCCCTAATCTAGTGGAACTAGTACGTCGGGTGAAAAATCCAAACAAGGAACCCCCCATATATATACCATATGTTCCAAAAGATTAAGAATTAAGCAGAAATATTCACATTCTAGTGTTAAATGTAAATATAACCCAAGATGTAAACATAATATAAAACACATCTCATAAAAATTAATTTACCTGTTCAAACAGGTGTGGGTAGTCGCGACGCATGTCCTCATCGCGCTCCCAAGAAACCTCCTACACTCCTTCCTGGTTCAACTGAATTTTCATCAAAGGAAAAAAAAATATCCTGTTTCTAAATTTCTTGTCTTCTCTAGCAAGTATATATACTAGGATTTCAATCGTAGTCAAATCATCCTGAGGCTAAATCTCCGATGCGTCCAACACTCGCTGCTGCTCTTCATCATGTAATTGTTTCTTGAATATTGAAACATGAAACACTTTATGTACTCTGGACATCGATGATGGAAGGTTTAGTCCATATGAAACAGCTCCAATAAGCTCTAAAATCCGGAACGGTCCAATATATCTCAGCTCAAGCTTTCTCCGCCTTCTGAATCGCTGAACGTCTTTTATAGACGATACTTTCAGCATAACTAACTCTTCAAATCTGAAACTCTAAATGTCCTCATTTCTTATCTGCATAGCTCTTTTGCTGACTCTGAGTGGCTAGAACATGTTCTCTGATATATGTTACTTTCTCAGTAATCTATCTCATAAGCTCTGGCCCAAGCATTAAAATATCCTCCTGCTCTACCCAATATATAGGCGATCTGCAAGGCCTCCCGTACGATGCTTCATACGGGGCCACACCAATTATCACTTGATAACTGTTGTTATAAGCGAACTCTATCAGTGGAATATGATTCCTTCCATCTACCTTGAAAGTAAATGACATAAGCCCGCAACATATCCTCCAACATCTGATTTACTCCCTCTGTCTGACCATCCGTCTGTGGGCAAAATACACTACTGTAAGATGAATCTACTGCCAAGTGAATCCTGGAAATCCTTCCAAAAATACGGAATGAAATATGTTGGCTTCATTAGTATATCCGGCGGTATAAGTAGTCCTCACTGGAATGAAATATGCTGGCTTCATTAGTATATCCATTATCATCCAACTAGAATCATTTTCTTTCTTCGACTTCGGCAACCCTACAATAAGTTTGATAAAAAGGTCCGCCCACTTCTATTTCAAAATGGGAAAAGATTAAAGTGTTCCTACCGATCTCTAATGTTCCACCTTCACTTACTGACAAGTAAGACACTTAGCTATACACTCTGAAATCTTCCTAGGCATATCACTCCACCAAACGTGTCTCTTTAGGTCTTTGTACATCTTAATTATTCCTGGATGTACAGAATCACGAATTCATAGTTCTCAATAAACTCAATCCACCGTCGCTGCCTCTGGTTGAGTTCCTTCTGGGAGAAAAGATACTTCAAACTCTAGTGGTCGATGAACAACTCAAATTGCACTCCATATAAGTAATGTCTTGTGACTTCAGTACCAATACCACTACTGCTAATACCAAATCATGAGTGGGGGTAGTTCTGCTCGTGCACCCTAAATTATCATGAGATATATGCTTCTACCCTCTGAGTCTGCATCAAGATGCCTCCTAAACTTGCCAGTGATGCATCTGTGCGAACAATGTGCGTCCTGTCACTGCTCAGAATAGTCAAAACCGGCGCTGTAGTCAACTTAGTCTTTAACGTATCAAAGGCCTTCTGGCACTCTGTGTTCCAAATGAATTGTACACCCTTCTTTGTATGGCGTGTAAGTGACGTCAAAATCTTCAAAAAGTCTAGGATGAACTTCCTGTAATAACCGGCTAACCCAAGAAGTTTCGAATCTCTGTCACCATCTTCTGCGGTTCCAAATCAAGAATCGCTGTAAACTTAACCGGATTGACTGCTATGCCCTCTCTACTGTTGACTTGGCTGAGAAAATCTAACTTCTAAAAACCAAAACCTGCATTTGCTAAACTTGGCATATAACTAATGCTCCTGAAGAGTCTGCAATGCTACTCGTGTTCTGCCTCCAATCTCGAAGATATGAGAATATCAAACTGGCCCATGAAGGGACGGAAGAACCCGATTCATCATATTCATGAATACCACGGGTGCATTAGTCAACCCGAATGACCTAACTAGAACCTCTAAAGATTCACATCGAATTAGAAAAAAAAATGGTTTTGGGAAAATCCATCTCCCGAACCCGCAACTATGATATCCAGAACGAAGATCAAACTTCGAGAAATACTACTCTCTCTGCAACTAGTCGAACAAGTCATCAATGCTAGGTAATGATTACCTATTCTGGATAGTGATCTTGTTCAATTCCCGATAATCTATACACAATCTTATACTGTCGTCCTTCTTCTTCACGAAGAGGACCGGCGCTCTCCACGGAGAAAGACTCCAACGAATAAAACTCTAAGCTAACAACTCGTGCAATTGGGTCTGAAGCTCCCTCATCTCAACTAGTGTCATGCGATAGGATGCGCGGGATACCGAGGCTGTGCCCAGCTGCAACTCAATGTAAATCTCAACCTCTCACACAGGAGGTAACCCAGGTATGTCCTGAAAGACATCCTGATAATCTGAGACAACTCTAGTCTTCAACAAATCAGAACTCTGATCCCGTCACATCTCCTCATCGATGAACGCCAGGAGTGACTCCGCAAAGCGATTGCCCTGAGAAGTGGCCACAACCATCTCAGACCCGTTGGATGCTCGCAATTTGGCTATCTTCGTGAAGATAGTCAGAACTAATATGGCAGGATGACAACCAATCCATAACAAGGATAACCTTAAACTCGGACACATGCAACACTATCAAATCTATAACAAACTCCGACTCACGTAGACTAATAATACACATCCTACAAATGCTCTCCACAAGCGATACCCCACCTAAAGGGATGGAAAACCGATAATGGGATGTTTAGGGGCTGAGCTACGATTTGGAGTCTAGTCATAAAAGCAAACGAACTGAAAGAACACAAGCTCCCGAATCGAAAAGAATACGGGCGGGGAAAAAGGTTTATGAGGGACGTACCCTCCACAACTGATCTGCTTGCTCCATTATCATGCGGAACCACTGTATATATTCCACCGGTGGATAAAAACTGCTCTACTGCTGGTGTTGGAGAATATGGGACGATCTGCCCCTGGGGAACCTCCTGAACTGCTAGAACACGCCCCACAATCTTCTGCTGCTGCTGATTCGGACCATTTCTCTTCTGAGCTCTTGTTGGCGCACTGCGGCACTCTAATGCCTTGTGTCCGACCTTGCGACAGTTAAAACAAGTTCCCCTGAACTTGGGCTGTTGTTGTGCTCTCTGATCCTATTGGGATCCCTTCTTATGAGGGCCCTGTTGCTGCTGTAGAGGTCCAGACAATGGTCTCTTGTTCTTACCCTTATCTCCAGTATGCCCTCTCTTAGCACTTCCTTCCTTATCCTCCTGAAACTTAGCCATCTCGTTTTCTTGAAAAATGGCGGTTTCAGCTACTGATGGTGGTGGAGTAATATGATTCGCCACAAGCTCCTCGATTGCTGCTACCCTAGCAACTAAGGGAGCCATAAGATCTATCAGATACTGGGGACCCTGCTGCGGCTCAGGTAGCATCTGATGTGGCTCGGGTGAAGTTTGTTGTGGTTCAGCCTGTCCAGGTCTCCGGGTATGTGGTATACCATATTCCGACATCTGAGCATATAACAAAAAGAGTTCATGAGCCAAAATAGATATATGTACATACATAACGTATCACCATATGACTTTCATAACATACTATATTCATATTCACACCAATACTTTACAAAAATAGTTGTCATAAAAAAAAATTCTTAAAATTTTGAGATATACGCATATATCGTCGTCACTCATACTAGGAAATTCTTATCGGACTCTATACATGAATCCTAAGAAACTCTATCCTAGCTCCATGACTCGACACAGGATGATCCTAAGGATACTGGAACTAGAGCTCTGATACCAACTGTGATGCCCCTGGATTCACACAAGGCTGCAGTCCAAGGTGAAACCAAGAATGTCAAATCTGCTATGCACCATACCGTGCAATAACATGTTTCACCATCACAATTCTATCACTCTAGTAGAGTCAATAATAGGTGTAGGTACAAAAGCAAATAAAAAGTACGACAAGAGATAACTGATGAAATGATAGAGATAATATTTCATCATCCAACATACAGGAATACAAAGTAAATGTCTGAAATGAATAAACTGGAGTTTTTAACAAATCTCAAATACAATAAGTCTGAGTAAAGGAAATAAGGCACACTGCCTTTACAACATCTAGAATAAAATCCTCGACAGTCTAAACAAAGTCTATAGTGGAGCTCCAAAATAAAGCATATCTAGAATATATAGCCGAACACTAAAGTGTGTCGCCATCAACCTGCGACTTTCCGGGCTTATGGCTCGTTACCTGAAAGGGGGAGGGACAACGAGCGTCAAAGCGCTAGCGAGCAACATCACAACCAACCCCAAGGGAGAGGGCTCGATGTATAAGAAAATACAGTTATCACAAAATATATATATGTATAAACAATTGTCCTGAAGCAAAGGGGGGTCTTAGTACTTAGGAAATTTCAACACGAGCATAGGTACGTCGAGCGAAATAATCCAAACAAGGAAACCCTCATGTATATACCTTGTATCTCAAATTGAAAATCCCTAAGTACCAAACCCGGAGTCTAATACGGGAACAAAAAATAAGTAAAAGGAAATACAACCTATCTCAGACATGAATACAGTATTAAGTAATGACCTACCTAAATACCATGTTGTATTCTACATAAGTATCATATCATACTCACATGAGTGACGTGTCAGAAAGCGATTAAGTGTCCAAAACATAGACTATATAAATTAAATGTCCAACCCATAGACTGCATGAAGTAAACGTCCAACTCATGGACTGAATATAACCGTTGTCCAGCGCATGGACCGGATGTGACCGTTGTCCAACGCTTGGACCGGATGTGACCGTTGCCCAACGCCTGGACCGGATGTGACCGTTATCCAACGCCTGGACCGGGTGTGACCGTTGTCCAACGCCTGGACCGGATGTGACCGTTGTCCAACGCCTGGACCGGGTGGTAATGCATATCCAGCACGAGGATTAAATAGCAATGCGTATCCAACACGAGGACTAAGAGGTATGTCCAACACGATGACTAAGGGGGGTAGTGCTTGTCCAACACGAGGACTGAGTTTAACCTAGTTTTCCCACCACATGGGCCAAATAGTATTCGTCGATGAGATGTATGAGGAGATATACTTATACAAATTTCACACTCAACTCGGTGTGTGATTCTAAACTGGCATTTTAAGCCATCTATCATGCATAGATACTTAGTAAAACTAAGAACCGAAGTTATATGATCAAGGCAAGCACTCGAACAAGTGTAAGGTTCAACAAAAATGAACAGGGCAAAACAAACAGTGCGGCGGTCGACCGTAGAGACCCCTCCGGTCGACCGCTCACTGACCGAAACTCACTAGGCTCAAAATTGAGCGGTGGAACAAATATAAACATTTCAATAGTGATATATGGCAGTAAACAACCAGTTTAAATAGTTAAAACCTCATTACCAAAAATCCCAAACTTAAATCAACATGATTTTAAAAGTTCTTAAACAGTAAGAATAGATTTAAACCTTCATAAAAACGTTTCAGATCAAAATCTCATCAATTAGAAATCATTTGTGAACTTTTAAAGACCGAAATATATTATTTTCACATCTTATGCCATAAAGATCTATTTTATCTACATAACATACAATTTAGGCTTAATAAAACCGGATTAAAACTCAAATCTAAGCATAAAAACTAAAAGGGGTGAAGTTGGGCGAGATGTTACTCGCCTCTGATGAAAGCAACGCCCTAGATCTGAAGGAAGATGGTCCCTCTCGCTGAATCCACTCAAAATCCGCCGAATAACCCTTCAAAGCTCCTCCCAAATCACCAAAAAGAGAGAACTAGGGTTTGAGGAGAGAGAGGGGGGCTAGGGTTTTGATTTCAGATGAAAAAGTGTCTCTCTTGGGCTGATTAGTATATATACTAATCCCCAAACCCGACCCGAAACCCGATAAGACCCAAAACCCAGGAAAACTCTCTGCCCGCTGTGCGGTCGACCACCGCGCCCAGCACGGTCGACCGTACAACAGGAGAAAAGTCTCCTGAGTGCCCGACTGCTGCGCGGTCGACCGCCGCGCACGTCGCGATCGACCGCATAGCAGAACAACTGCCTGCTATGCCTGTTTGACATCCTGATCAATCCACTCGTTTTCTCCAACATAGAATTTCTTGCTAGGCTCCCAAACACTATTCATCACAATTTAATATATATATATATGATAAATTTTCACAAAAGAATTATTCATCACTAATAATTCAATATATATTTATATATATCTTTATAAAATTTACGGGGTTCTACATCAACTTGTTTCACGGTGCAAATTTAGTTCATCTAATTTAATTTACGAATGAATGTGATAAAAGATAATTTGGCAGTTTAAATTAATTGATTTAAATTAGAAGACTAATTTGATTTTAAGGAACTTATTTACAGTATCAACTTTTCAAAAACTCGTTTTAAAATATATGAGCTAGGGGCTAAATATCTTTTAGAAGACTAATATGAGTAACCTCCAGATTACTAATTGTATTTACACAGGTAGTATCGATAATCTCAATATTAAAAAAATAGACTCCATAATAGACCGTATAATTACAACCAATAATCAAAGAACTAGAACTATATGTGCAAATTTACAGAGTCCAAGGTTAGTTATATCATACTTTAGCCAGCTTATTTTAACTGTGGAAAATTTATTAAATTTACAAATCAAAATTTTTTTAGCTAATTTGGTTATTTTTTATATTACAATAATACCAAATTAAAGTTAAATGTCGTTGGTAGTATCATAATTTCACAAGTAAAAGGAAAAGCTTCATACTAGAAACATGGTCCTTTTACAATACAAGTATGATAAGTTGGCTGACTAAATGGTACTTAAACATCCAATTATTTTTATCATATTTATGCTTAACTATCCTAAATTATCCATCATTAGAATATTGTAAATATTAAAAAAAAACTATTATGACAAAAATACGTCTTCATATGGTAAATAAATAAAAAAGAGAGGATATGTATAGTGATGAATATGACAATAAACGAGAACAATACAATTATAAAAATGTTAAGTGCTAATTTACTCTCTGGGTCTTTATTCTCTTTTGGTTAATTTATTCTCTTGTGGTAATTACAAGTTTTATTGTGTTATATATCATGATTTATGAATCGAAAGTCGTTACCCCTAGTTTCCCGTCTAATAATGTTGGATGTGAATCTCTTCTGATATAAACTCCCTTAATTCTAGTTGGATGTGAAAATACTTTTTACATCTAAAGAGAATAACGTGATTTATGTTAGGAGCATGATATACATGCAATAATTATTAGATCTGTCCGGGGAGGAGTCCCCTTCTCGTACAGGTTAGGAATACAGTAGTGTATCATCTATCTTTGTATACTTTATGCATTTTTATTCCCTATAAATTTCGATAACACGTACCGCATTGTTCTCGGTATACAATAAGCGTATGTTGTTTTGCGTATCGATCTATAATCGATCTATTATCGATGATTGATACGCATTATAACATCTGCACAGTGTACTCGGAGAACTGCGGGTAGGTGTTGCCGAAATTTTTAAGAAATAAAAACGCTTAAAGTATATAAAGGTAGTTGTAAACACTACTATATTCTTAATGGGATAGGTCTATTTCCTATGACAGCCGTTAAATTGTCTTATTTCAAATATGAGCGTTAGATTTTACTCCCACATAATTTATGTTCTGGTAATTTTCCCTCCTAGATTATTATAATTAAAATTTCCTTGATGTCGTGAAGAAAGTTAATATCACGCAACCTTTAATTTGATGCGTTACTAATAAAAATTCACATTACCTAATTATGCTTAATATCATACAGATCTATGAGGATAGTTCCGGACAAATCATGGATCGATATTCCTCGTATTAATAGATGGAGAGATAGTCGATATAAAGATGGAATAAATCAATTCATACAGTATGCCTTGGCAGACCCACGAAAGTTAAATAGTGATGTCGTGTATTGTCCCTGCTGTTGGTGTAAAAATAGGGCGTTGGTGGATAAAAGTGATTTATAGAAACACTTAATATCAGGATTCCATGAGGAGTACAAATATTGGACGTTTCATGGGGAAGGATGTCTTGAAGAAATGGAACTGATAGCGGATACCGGTACTTCCTGTAGGAGAATAGATGATACGAGAATAGATGATACATATACGATGCTCGGGGATATGTTAACAGTTCCTAATATAGATCAATCTGATTATGCTGAGGATGCTGACGAGTCAGGAAATGCTGGAGGCGTGACTGATCATGAGGAGCTGGCGCAGATAATGAAATTAATAGACGATAATGAAAACGATCTGTACGAGGGTTGCACCGAGTTCACCAGGTTATCATTTATGCTGCGTCTTTTGCGTATAAAGTCTCTTAGCGGAATGGCGGATAAATATTTTAATATGTTGCTTGTGTTGCTGAGAAAAGTCATTCCAAATGGAAAAGATAGCATACCAGAAAATTATGATAACGCAAAGAAGATTGTTTCTGTTATAGGACTTGATTACAATAAAATCGACGCATGCCCTAATGATTGTATCCTCTACTATAAAGATAACAAAGATCTTCAGGAGTGTCCAACTTGTGGAGTATCACGGTGGGTACAACACAAAAATTATTCAACACATGGGACAACATGGTCTATGCTTAAGCAAAAGAAGATTCCAGCAAAGGTCCTGCGTCATTTTCCCTTAATACCAAGGCTAAAACGGTTGTATATGAATAAAGACACTACTAAGCAAATGAGGTGGCGCATGGAAGAACGTACTAATGATGGTAAAATCAGACATCCGGCTGATGTAGAGGCGTGGAAGCATATGGATAGAACTTTTCCTTGGTTTGCGAATGAGTGCAGGAATGTTAGACTAGGTTTGTCTAGCGACGGATTCAATCCATTTGGGATAATGAGTTCTGGTTGGTCTACATGGCCTGTGGTATTAACGCCTTACAACTTACCACCTTGGCTTTGCATGAAACAACCGTATATGATACTTTCATTATTGATACCAGGCAAGCATGCACCAGGCAATGACATAGATGTGTTTTTAGAACCGCTAATTGATGAGTTAAAACAACTCTGGACTGAAGGTGTTATGACTTCTGATACTCATGCAAAGCAGTCTTCAGACTACGTGCTATTTTACTATGGACAATTAATGATTTTCAAGCCTATGCGAATCTTTCAGGTTGGTCTACAAAGGGAACATATGCATGTCCAGTGTGTGGTCCAGAATTCAAAGGCCTTTATCTGCAGCACAGTCAAAAGTTTTGTTATTGGTTTAATAGAAGGTGGTTGAACATAAAACACAGGTACAGAACCAAAAAATGGAGCAAGTTTTTTTATGATACTGTTGAGAAGAGAGATGCTCCGCGTCCATTACGTGGGGATCAGATTGTACATTTGTTTGAGATGTTCCCCGCCGCCAGGTTTGGAAAGAAGCGCTATTCGAAAGAAGATTTACTTGGAGTAAGGAACTTGCGTATTAACAAAAGGATACCAAAACGAAAGAGACAAGCACAAGTGGTGAGTGATAGGGCTGAAGTCGTAAAATTACTTTCAGGATGGACAAAATTCAGCATTTTTTTTCAACTCCCCTATTGGAAAGAGCTAAAAATACGTCACAACTTGGACGTTATGCACATTGAAAAAAATATTTGTGATAATCTTTTGTCCACACTGTTGCAAGATGCTAATAAATGAAAGGATGATCTACGAGCTCATCGAGATCTAACTGCATTGAACATTAGAGAGGAACTGCAGCCAAAAATTATCGGAAATGACCGATTAGAGTTGCCTGCGTCTCGTATTACAATGTCAAAAGTTGAGATGCAAACATTTTGTCAAGTCCTCAAATCAATAAAGTTACCAGATGGTTACTCCGCAAACATATCGAACTATGTCCAGAATGAAAAATTTAGTAACGCAACAATACATATTGTTTTTATTTTCGCCAAGCTAATTTGCATCTATGTTATATTAATTTGTATGTTTATTCAACTTGCAGATGTCTAAAAATATTAACAGGAGGTTATTCGAAGCTAACCCCAGTCAAGACCAATCCACTGATGAAGAGCCTCCGAGTTCAGGAGAGATGTCAGGTATAACTTAGTTTAACTTACGTATTTTTATTCATGATATATGCACAATGATAATTTATTTCTTTTATTTTTATAGGTGAGGGTGAGGAAGAGCCGACTCACATGCTATTATATGCAGATCCTCCAGTTATACTTCGAGCATACATTCCTGGGATTGAGCGCGGGCCCTTACCAGCATGTGCAGAGGGATACAGACTCAAGCAGACTGAAAAATACATGCTTGAGAAAAAAAGATTGGATGAATGGGCCCCACAGATTGAGGAGATTTTTTCTGATGCAAAAAATGAAATCAGACAAAGATTTGGTGAGTTTGATCAAAAACTTAATCAATTCCAGAATTTTTCTTCTTCCTTTTTTAGTAAATTCTAAGAGCTTAAATAAAAGTGTTGATTAAATAAAAGTGTTGATATATCTATTATTTCTTTTTTGTAGGTGAAAAACTTTACCAGAAGAAAGGACGTTAAGGAAGTGACTTTAAAAAAAAGTTACCACCGGATGGTTTCCGAGCAATTGTGAGATGGGGACATTATGGGAATCCAACCGGACAATGGGCTAATAACTTCAGCTCATACCTTGGATGTTTGATACGGAGGAGTGATAATGTGAATCCCTATTATGAGGCTTGGGAGCAGCCATTTCATGTCCTGGAGAGTATATATCGAGATTGTTGGGTAAATTCTTATATTTAGCACAATTATTTTTCAATTCTATCAATTGTCCATGCTTAACTATATTTTATTTTTTAGAGATATTTCAACATCAAAGACAATCCCATAGGGTGGGAATTTTTATTTGGATACCAGGGAAAGTTCAAGCATTCTCTTCGGGAGTGGAGACATGAGATAAAGAAGAAATGCTTTGATTGTTTCACTCACAACTGGGAGAGGATATACAAGCGAGATAAGAGGGTTGAGCCTGAGCACTTAGCTGCACTTATAATATTGTGGGGCCAAGAGGAGCACCAGGTAAATATGTATAGTAGTTAATTATCATCAAGTTATTTATCTGAAACTAGTGATATATTCCATTGTATATTATACCATGCACTAAAATTCTCTTTGTTCATGTTGAAGGAAAAATGTAGGAGAAATAAACTTAATCGATGGAAAAAAGATTACGATCATCATACAGGGACTACTTCATTTGCCTAGATTGAGGATCAATTTTGTAGGACAACGGTATAAAGTCTTTTAATCTTCTATGTATATTCTCTCCGCTTCTTAGAATATTTGATAAATAAAACTAATAAATATATTGTTAAATCTCAGAACGCTCCCTTTATCCCACTACCACAACTGCACAGGAGAACAATGGTTCAATTTAAGAAGGGGTACGATGAGGATGAGACTAAGAAACAAAAGATAGAATTGGCGAAGAAAATGCAGGTTAACTAATTATCTTAGCTCTTATTAGCCTGTTATCATGTTGGGAATTTATTGTTTGCACTCTTCTTTTGGTCATCCTTAGCTCTTATTAGCCTGTTATCATGTTGGGAATTTATTAGCACTTAACACTCTTCAACTATTTATTAGCACTTAACACTCTTCTTCACATGTACTTTTATGTTGCACAAACTATTTATTACACATTATAACCAAAATTTAACTTCAACATACTACTGAGTGTTAGACATTTAGAATTTAGAAGGTCATGGTAAAAATTTATGGCTTTGTACATGCGGAAGGCATATCTTTATGGCCAAGAGTGTCTTAGACGCATTCATCTCTCGCCTAAGGGGAGGCAGCTTGAGAACCTATGCCAAACTGCAAGCATGTTTAAATTTAAAACATAATGTGTCAAGTACAAGCATGTTTTAGTTTTGTTTGCAATAAAAGAGTAGCATCACTAAGAGAATTCTAGTGCACTACTTAGACAGCATGGTTTAGTTAACAGAAAAGTGTTTTTTTAATCATCTTCATCTCTGTAGGCGTGGTGGTTTTTTCAGCCAATCTTTGCACATACAGTTTCATATTTTAAATTGTTATGCAGATAGTGAGTTAGACAGGTCGATAATGTATCCATTAGGGGAACTTAAACTCTCTGATGTTTAACCTGCTCAGTGTGGGTGTGTGCTCTGCAGTCATGTGTGCCAACTCTTGTGTTTCAACGTGTGGTCACCTGTGGGTCAACGTTGGTGTGTGCATAATGGCATGTATGCACGTACATGTTTGTGTGGGGTGGGTCATGCTTGTGTTTCATGAAAGTTGTTAACAAGGTAAATATTCTCTAAGTGTCTTTGACATGTCAAACAGTCAAAAATGTCAATTTTTAGGTTTACAAGAAGTGGGACCTCGCTGTTTTACAGCTGTAATTTCTGCAAGGCAGCTAGATGTGTTGAGAAAACACCAACTGAATGTATAGAATATAGTTTGATGGAAGGTACATATTCTAATTCATATTCCTTGATAGCCATTGCTGCATAAAAGGAGAGGGCATTTTCTAATGACTTACAAGCCAAAGCACCCTTCAACTATTTATTAGCACTTAACACCCTTCTTCACATGTACTTTTATGTTGCACAAAACACCCTTCACATGTACTTTTATTTTACTTGTTCAGGTAAATATCTTTTATTTTTGAAAGGCTAATTCTTAAATTTATTTTTTGGACTTCTAGGAAGCTCTGGAAAACACGTATTCTGAGGTTGTTGCACAGTGCCAAGAGCCCCTGACTAGAGAGCAGAATTATAATGTGAGCCATCTAGTTTGTGGACTTCCTAAAAAAAGGAGGACTAGGTGGATGGGAGTTGGAGCTTAGAGGGTGTCTACACAGTTCCAGCCTCCGCCGAGTTCCACACCCTCGACTATGCCATCGGGGCCCTCTTACATGCCGCAGGAGGATTGCACTCAGCAGGCGATGCAGCTTGTTTCCTCTGTGATGAGTATGTTAGATGGTTAGATTCCCGAGGAGATGTGGGAGGATAATCAAGAGGAGCTTATGCGAGTGACCCATCCTACTGCTACTTTTGCGATGGTTTCTAGGCAAATAATGAAATCTTATAGAAGGCGGGTTCCTACTCGGGTGCAAAGCCAGATTATGAACTTCTTGGCCACTCAAAAGGCATTTACGGCGGGTTCCTACTCGGGTGCAAAGCCAGATTATGAACTTCTTGGCCACTCAAAAGGCATTTACTGGTACTGGAGAGAGTAGCAGACAAGTATACTTATTATATTTGTAAATCATGATTACACACAATATTATGTGATTCTAAATTTAAATTATTTTGTTGTTAGATTGGAGATGATACTATTGGGAGCACGAGTCGTAGGGATGGATCCGCCACTGGTAACGCGGACGATGACATGGATAGGGCGGATGACATATCTTAGTGAGTTATATCCTAAACTCGTGTTTGAATATTGTGGACATCTTTATAGTTGAGATTATGATACTTGTGTTTGTATATTGTGGACATCTTTATAGTTGAGATTATGATACTCGTGTTTGTATATTGTGGATTTAGAACTTATGATATGTGTGTATTGTTTGTTATGAAAATTATTATTGTGGATTTGGAACTTATCGTGATAAGTGAATGTATATATTTCGATTGTTTGTGAAAATTGATTGGATGAGAGGTTTAATTGGGAAAATTTGGATTATATTCATTGCGAGATGTTTTGGAATGCGTGTGAAATGTCGTTTGGAGATTTGTACGTACAGGGAATATATATATGTATAGGGAACTGAGTATATGTCACCAGATTTTTTTAGCTACTAATACTTATCGCTGACGGGCTTCCCGTCAGCGATAGGTATCGCTGACGGGAAGCCCGTCAGCGATGTACATAACATAGCTGACGAGTTCCCCGTCAGCGATAGTTATAGCTGACGGGAAGCCCGTCACCCGATATTTACAAACATCGCCTGACGCGGTCCATTGTCAGCCCGATAAGTATCGCTGACGGCGGATCCCAGTCAGCGATGCGGAGAAACATCGCTGACGGGAATCCCTGTCAGCCGCTTTTCTCTATCGCTGACGGGTTTTGCCTGCTCACCGATACCGCCAGTCAGCTCGCATACTTCATCGCTGCACCGGCCGCCGTCATCGATAGTCCTTTCCCGAAGGGACTATCGCTGACGACGTATCCTTGACGGGACGCCGTCAGCGATACTTATCGCTGACGGGAATTGGGGCATCGCTGACGGGAATGCCCGTTAGCGATACATGATTTTCCACTAGTGCTTAAAGAGGGAACCGCCAAAAATCGTCGGATCCCCTCCAAGTTCCCTTGATGTGCTTCAAATAATTTCCAAATTGTATAAGTACTATCAAAATGAGCAAGTTCGTTAGAAATACATGGACCTAAAGTATTATGTACAAATTCTAACACTAACTTGTTCATTATGCTGGTCTTCTTATTTTGATGATGATTTACAAATAATTTACATCTTATGTTGTTTGTCTAGTATTTGTGTTTTGTATTTATTCTAGGCAAACAACATATTAGAGGATGGATGGATTGTGCCATAACGATCATATCAAATGGAGGTTGGTGGAATAGTGGTTGACGCCTTGCTATTCAAGTTGAAGATCCAAGTTCAAGCTTCATTTGCAATGTGTACCAAGTCAAGCTTATTGAATATTAAGATCAAGCTAGGGTAACATTAGTTTAGGTTTATATTACGTGTGTTGGCACTTTAAGCGCAATCATATATACACACACATTATATTGGTTTACTTATATATATATATAGTTATATACATATATATACAACACAAGTTTTGGTTTTTTTATATATATATACACATAGTTATATATATATACACAATTTAGTTTTTGGTTTCTATGTATATATAGAGTTATATATATACATACACAGTTTTGAGTTTTCATGTTTCATATTTATTATTGTGTTTTGGTTTAACTATATAGATATGAAACAAATATACATTAATATATATCCTCATATGTTTCATACTCTATTATGTTTAAATATATATTGCATAGAATATGCAATTTTGTGGAAATATTGATTTCTTAGCATATGGACTTAACAATAATGATATACATCTTCTATTAAGTCTATATAATTATTTTGTATTATTTCAAAACATAGTTTAGTCAAAATGTTAAAACATGTATGTTTAGTTTTCATGTTTTTGGACTATTTTGCAAAATATTAATTTTTTACAAATATGAAGTGCAATTCTAAAAATTCTTTTTGTAACATGTTCATTTACATGTTTATAAACATTTTTCAAAGTTTTAAAATTTTTGGCATTTATGTGCTATTTTTAAAGGCACTTCAAAGTTGAGTTTTCTCTGTGCATTTTAGGTTTGTGCACATATAAGTCGATTCAAAAGTCGACTCATGAGTCGACTCATAAGTCGACTTATGAAGTGTAGCCCAGTTGTGTTTTTCTTCTGCTGAGTCGACTCATATAAGTCGACTCATAAGTAGACTTATAAGTCGACCCATAAGTCGACTCATAAGTCGACTTATCAGAGAATCGTTGCACATTAACGGTTAGTTTTCTGATTTGTTTGTTTATGGGTTTTTGGTCTTTTTCTTGGGGTTTTTGCTGAAGTTTTGAGTGAGTATAAATACCCCATTACCTTCAGTTCTTCATCTATCCAAGAGAATATTTTAACAAAGTTTTAACAAGGGTTTAAGTTTTTAGTTTTGTTTCAAAGAGTGTTTAAGAGTTTTGTTTGTGAAGAGAATTTCAGTAGAGCAAGTGGAGATCATCCTTGGTGTTTGTGCATTCACTCTTCTCCCTCTCTCTTGTTATTTATAGAGAAGTTTTCCTATACTCAATCTAGCTTTATATTTACATTTTTTAATAACCATTTTATTAAGCTAGTGTTTATATTGAGTTTAGTTAATTTTGTTTACTCTTTGTTTACACACACAAAGCTAGTGTTTATATTGAGTTTAGTTAATTTTGTTTACTCTTTGTTTACACACACAACCATTGAGCTTATTGTATTTGCATACATTGTATAATTTGTACACACACAACCATTGAGCTTATTGTATTTGCATACATTGTATAATTTGGGTTGTGGGGTTTGTGTGACGTTCAGTGCGAGCCTACATTATGTTCTCATCTATTGTAGAGAACAAATTTATATTTGTGTGCTTAATTGTGAAGTTTACTTTGTAATACACTTGTACACCTAGAGGAGTGTGTGGTGAGGACGGAGTCGATACCGAGAGGAGTGGCGTCGGTAGCTTAGTGAGAGGTGATAATCCTGAGCACTTGAGGGAGTCGATACGTGAGGACCAACACTTGAGGTTATAGCTTGTGTATGTACATTGTGCTTGAGGGAGTCGATACGTGAGGACCAACACTTGAGGTTATAGCTTGTGTATGTACATTGTGAGGATTTATGAGAGTTGTCGGTTGACTTGATAACCAAGTGTGTAGAGTTTTCGGTTAGCTAGAAAACCGAGTGTGTAGAGAAGTTTTCGCTTCCAAACCGGGTTACGTAGTTGATTCTCCTCGAGAGTTGGGAGCGGGGACATACGAAAGAAGGTCCGAACCTCGTGAACATATTGTGTGCTTGAGTTTGCATTGGCGCACCTATTCTTATGTTCATATCTTATATCGCCATTGCCTATTGCATGTTGTTAATCTTATCCACTATATTGTTTAGTTTATTTCTCTCCTGTGATAGTTTATATATCCTTGCATATACCATATAGACATCCCATTGCTAGGATATATCATCTTGTGCACATTGCTTATCCTAACTCACTTATATTGTTGTATTTCGTACTTGCTAGGATATATTTGTAATAAGTTTTAATTGGTATAAAATCGGATTAGATTAGTATAAACCCTATTCACCCCCCCCCTCTAGGGTTCTTTCATAGAGACCTTAGGGTCTAACACATTATAAACATTTTCTTGTCATGTTTGCTCTACTTGGATTTCTTCCGAAGTGGGCACAATATAAGCATTGTCAATAACTTCCCATAAATCTATATTTCTAGATTCAACAAAAATTTTGAATCTACAACACCATTGTTCATAAGGGAAGTTACTATATCTAGGAGCAACATTTATATCGTAGCCCTACAACACCATTGTTCATAAGGGAAGTTACTATATCTAGGAGCAACATTTATATCGTAGCCTACACCAACTATATCAATAATATATGAGAAAGCGAATTAAATAATATCAAAACAAGATTAACAACAATATTAAAGCTTGGACCGTTAACTCAAGGTGGTTAAACCTTAAATCAAGAGCACCAAGCTCTGATACCAATGAAAGTACCCTAGAGGGGGGTGAGTAAGGTTATTGCTAATCTTATTAGATATTAATGCCGATTAAAATTAATTAACAAATATATCCTAACAATGATGATATTCAATAAGATATATACAAGGATATATATATACAAAGGGTAAAATAAACAAGAAACAATACAAAAAAAATAGTGGACACAAAGATCCAAACACAATAATATGATTACAGAGTTTGGACCTTCCATCCTACGTCTCCGCTCCCCACTCCCAGGGAGAACTCCACTATCGACACACCCGGTTTGGAAGCTGGAACTTCTCTATACACTCGGTTTTCTAGCTCACCGAAAACATAACAAATCTCTCATATTGTCCATACACAAACTACAACCTCAAGTGTTGGTCCTCACGAATCACCTGCCTCAAGTGCTCAACTTTACTATCTCTCTCTAGGCTTTACTACTGATGCCACTCCTCTTGGTATCGACTACAACCTCACCACACACTCCTCTTGGTGTAATTGTGTATTACAAAGTAATACTCTCACAATAAGGCTCAATTACAAGATTTGTTCTATATAATAGATGAGAAGACAATTTAGGCTCACTCTCAAGGTTACACTCACCACAACCCCAAATTATACAATATGTGAAAGTACTTAAGCTCAATGGTTGTGTGTGCAAGCAATGAGAAAAACAAAAATAAACTCAAATAAATCTGAAAAATATGAATATACCAATTAAAGCATAAACAAGCTAGAGATATGAATTTAGAAACACTTCTCTAATAGCAAGAGAGAGAGGGACTAGAAGATTAAAAGCCCAAACTGAAATTGATCTCCTCTTCTTGTAAAACAATCTTCACCAAAACTGATTTTGTAAACAAATAGTTAAAAAAAACTAAAACTCTTTTTAAACTTGTTTTAAAATATTCTCTTCTTCGTTCATAAGTGAAATATTATTGGGTATATATAGCATGAAGAAACAAAGCTCAAAACCCAAGTAAAATCCAGCAAAAGGACAAAAAAAGGAAACTGAACATATACAGTGTGTGCACTAACTTTTATATGCAGATTTCAATATCAGAATATGTACAAGTGCAAGTTGATTTCAAGGCATTTTGAAGTGAATAAAATGAAGAACAAAAGAGATAATGTATTTTACATTTTCTTTACTTAGAATAATTGTACAAGCCTTGATCACACACACGCACACACACAATTTTAGAACACACTAACACAGGCTTAGTGTGTTGGTTAACTATAGAAATCCCCTATGTTAACCATTAGAATTATAGTTAAAACTTGATTATAAAAACTCCTTATAGCAGAATTTTTGATCTTAGTAGTCGACTAATTAGAATAGTAGTCGACTACTCATGTATAAAACTCAAATACATGTTTCTATCAATTTATAGTATAGTCGACTAATAATGATTATAGTCGACTACTCAAGTGTTTGACAGAAATATAAGTTTCTGATATTTTACAGTATAGTCGACTAATGTCAACAGTAGTCGACTACTGAACTCAAATTTTATTTTATCAGTTTCTATCAAAATACAGTGTAGTCAACTAATGGGCTTTGTAGTCGACTACTGAGAAAATTTTCCGAAAACACAGAGTCTATTTGAACTCAGTGTAGTCGACTAATGTCAACAGTAGTCGACTACAGATACAGTTTTTCCAGTTTTTAAAGTTTGAATATCTAACAGTTTATAGTCGTTTTTAAACGTTTTTAAAGTTTAAAAAATTATCTTTTCAAGGGCTATAAAATAGGTTATTTGTTCAGAAAAATTGCAGAGATTTACATACCCATAAGCTTTGATCTTTGAGCAATTTTTCAAGTAAAAAATATTCAGATTTTATGAAAAAGAGAAGTTTCTGAAATTACCTCTAAACATTGATCAAATACTTATCATTTAGGTAATTTACAGAGGTTAAAAGAATCCTAAGCCACTGCTGCACTTCACTACACATTCAAGGCTTATAGGATCAATTGTGTTCTGGCTTCAATAAGGTTTTCTCTCGGGTGTGAGAGGGTTAATCTCTTGGTTTAGAGATTGGTGTTCAAATTGACAAGTGTTTGTCAATTGGTGTTGTAATTTGCAGGGACTAGCAAATTGGTCAGGTTTGCGTTTGATTTTGTAAGTTTATTCAAAATCATAGTGAAAACTCTCAAGCAGGATTTGCTTGGGGACTGGATCTACACCGGATTGGTGGAACCAGTATAAAATCCTTGTGTTTGTGATTGTGAATTCACGAGATTGCCATTTTTCTTTGCAATTTATAATATACTTTGCATTAATTTTAAAAAAATACTATTCACCCCCCCTCTAGTGTTCAAGTGTATCTATTTCAGATCCTACATTTGGTATCAGAGCAAGGTGAAAGATGACATCGTCAAATACATCACAATTCAAGGAAGGTCATTCTACAAATCGTCCTCCAATATTCGATGGTTTGAACTACAACTATTGGAAGTGTCGAATGAAGATTTACCTTCAATCAATTGGCTACAAACTTTGGAACGTCGTGGAAACAAAATATGAGAAGCCAACCACTCCTTTCGCGGAATGGACTACATCTCAGCAATGAATGCCTTATTTTGTGCACTTGACAAGAATGAGTTCAATAGGGTGTCAACGGCCACATCCGCATATGATATTTGGCACACACTCGAGGTAACTCATGAAGGTACTACTAAAGTTAAAGAGTCTAAAATTTCTGTTCTTGTGCACAGATTTGAATTATTCAAGATGAAGGAAAATGAGACTATTGGAGAAATGTTCACAAGATTCACCGACATCACAATTTCTCTCATTGGTCTTAGAAAAATATATATTCAAGTGGAGATGGTAAGAAAGATACTTCGTTCTCTTACTCCACAATGGAAAAAAAAAGTTACCGCAATTGAAGAAGCCAATGATTTGTTAACTCTTACGGTTAAAAGTCTTATTGGTAATCTTATGGTATATGAAGTACAAATTGAAGATAGAAAGAATGATGAAGAATCAAAGAACAAGAAAGTTCTTGCATTCAATACTACTTCCGATAAAGAAGATTCAGATGATGATGATGAAGAAATGGGCATGTTTGCACGAAAATTTCGAAAATTTATAAAACGAGGTAATTTTAAATCTAAGAGTTCAATTTTAAATAACCCTCTTTGTTTTAAGTGTAATAAACCAGGGCATATGAAGAAAGATTGTCCAATGTTGAAGAATAAGCAAAAATCAAGTTATTTCAACAACTTTAACAACATTCAAAATAACAAGAAAAGGAAAGCAATGACACCCACTTGGGATGATAGTGGTGAGTCATCTTCAGATGAAGAAATTGAAGAAAAGGAAAGTGCTCACATGTGTTTCATGCCACAAGATAAAGTAAGTAAAAATGAAGAACTTTTAGATGCTTTTAATGAATTATATGAAACTTTTGTAAGATTAAAAACATCACATAATTTTCTTAAAGGTGAAAAATAAAAGATTACTTGAAGAAATTTCAGATTTAAATTCCTCTATTTTTTCTAATTCTTAAATAATTAAATTAAAAGAAGAAAATTTTTCATTACTTAAAGAAAATGAATGTTTATCTAATGAAAATAAATATTTAAAATTAGAATGTAATGATTTAAATATTCGAATTAATAGTTTAGATAAAGATATTTCTTCTTTTAAATCAAGATATGAAGATATATGTTTAAATGTAAGCAAATTTAATAAAGGAAAAGAAAATCTTAATAATATTCTTTCTTTTCAAAGAGAATCACAAAAGACAAAAGGATTAGGTTTTCAATTTAATAAAAACAAATCAAAGAATACAATATTTGTAAAACCTTCTTGTGATTTGTATGATTATAGAATTGAAAATTTGTGTAAAAAGAAATCAAAATTCTTTTCTATTTGGATTCCTAAAAAATTATCTTCTTTACATAAGAATTTTTATATTTCTGATTTTATTAAAAATGTTTGTTTATCACCTAACTATTTAGGCAAATCGAACTCTTCATGGGTTTGGTTTCCAAAAGGCTAATTTAAAGGACCCAACATAGTATAGGTACCAAAATGTAAATGTTTATTATTTCAGGTACCCAAGAAAGATAGGTGGATTTTGGATAGTGGTTACTCCAAACATATGACTGGAAACATATAATTGTTGTCATCTTTTCAAAACAAGGATGGAGGTACCGTTACTTTTGGAGATAACAACAAAGAAAAAGTCATCACTATTGGATCTGTCGGTAATCTAAACAAACCTATCATTGATAATGTTCTATTAGTTGATGGTCTTAAACATAATTTACTAAGTATTAGTCAACTTTGTGATAAAGGTTTTAAAATTGTTTTTGAAAAAGAATCATGCTTAATTTATGATATTGATTTAATAACCATTATTTTTAAAGGTTATAGAAAAAATAACATATATGTGTTATCTATGAATAATATTTCAAATGAACATTGTCTTATTGCATCATCTAATGATTCTATTTTATGGCATAAACAATTTTGGACATGTTAACTTTAAACATATGTCTAAGATTTCTAAAAATGATTAAGTAAATGGTTTACCTAAGATGTCCTTTAAAAATAATTTTTGTGATGCATGTCAACAAGGAAAAATGCACAAATCTTCTTTCAAATCTAAAAATATAATATCTACAAATAGACCATTAGAATTAATTCATATAGATCTTTTTGGTCCATCTAGAGTAGTATCTTTAAATGGAAGTAGATATGCATTTGTTCTTGTTGATGATTTTTCTAGATTCACATGGGTAATTTTTCTTAAACATAAAAATGATGCTTTTAACGAGTTTTCTATATTTTGCAAAAGAATTCAAAATCAAAAATCTACTTTTATTATCTCTATACGTAGTGATCATGGAGGTGAATTTGAAAATGAATTATTTGCAAATTATTGTGACAAACATGGTATATCACATACTTTTTCTTTTCCTTATGCTGCTCCACAAAATGGAGTTGTAGAAAGAAAAAATAAAACTTTACAAGAATATGCTAGAACCATGTTGTGTGATAGTAATTTACCTAAATATTTTTGGGCAGAAGCTGTATCAACAGCTTGTTATGTATTAAATAGAGTTTTATTACGGCCTATTTTAAAGAAAACCTCTTATGAATTATTTTATAACAAAATTCCTAAAGTATCTTACTTTAAAGTTTTTGGTTGTAAATGGTTTATCTTAAACACAAAGGATAACTTAGATAAATTTGATTCTAAATCTGATGAAGGAACTTTTGTTGAATATTCTAGTCATAGTAAAGTATATAGAATATATAACAAAAGAATATTAGTTATTGAAGAATCTTTACATGTTTCTTTTGATGAAATTTTTTCAAAAACACCTATTATACTAAATAATGATGATGAAGTAATTGATACTATACATGATACTCCTATGATAGATATTACAAAAGATGATAATCTACAAAATGATTTACCTAAAGATTTTGTAGAAGTTAAAAATCATCCACATGAATTAGTTATAGGAAATATTTCTGACAAAGTAACTACTAGATCATATTTTAATTTGATTGCTCATAATGCTTTTAACTATTTGTAGAACCCCGTAAAATTTTATAAGGATATATATAGATATTGAATTATTAGTGATGAATAATTCTTTTGTGAAAATTTATCATATATACATATATATATATATATATATATTGAATGTGATGAATCATGTTTAGGAGCCTAACAAGAAATTCTATGTTGGAGAAAACAAGTGGATTCACCAGGATGTCAAACAGACATAGCAGGCAGTTGTCCTGCTGTGCGGTCGACCGACGATTAGAATCAATTAGGATTTTACTTGCATTTGCATGTTTTATGAATTTTAAATTATTTCAAATGGATGTTAAAAGTGCTTTTCTAAATGGTTTTATAAAAGAAGAAGTTTTTGTAGAACAACCTCTAGGTTTTGAACATGAAAGTTTTCCAAATCATGTTTTTAAACTTAAGAAAGCATTATATGGTCTTAAACAAGCACCTCGTGCATGGTATGATAGATTAAAGAAATTTCTTTTAACTTCAGGTTTTGATATTGGAAAAGTTGATTCAACATTGTTTATTAAGAAAATAAATAAAGATATTTTACTAATACATTATTTATTAAGAAAATAAATAAAGATATTTTACTAATTCAAATATATGTAGATGATATTATTTTTGGTTCTACTAACAACAATCTTTGTAAAGAATCTTTAGTGTATGTTTATGTGCAAGATTTCAATCTAATCCTAAAGATTCACATCTTAAAGCAGTAAAAAGAATATTTAGATATATTAAAGATACTACAAATTATGGTTTATTTTATCCAAAACATAGTTCTTTTGATTTAATATCATATAGTGATGCTGATTTTGCCGGATGTAAATCTGATAGAAAAAGTACAAGTGGAACATGTCATTTCTTAGGACATTCACTTGTATCTTGGTTTAGTAAGAAACAAAATTCAGTATCATTATCAACAACTGAAGCTGAATATATTGCTGCAAGTCTTGCATGTGCACAAATATTATGGATGAAACAAACTTTAACTGATTATGGCATAAATTGTCCCATATCATCAATTATGTGTGATAATTCTAGTGCAATTAATTTATCTAAAAATCCTATTCAACACTCACGTACAAAACACATTGATATTAGACATCATTTTTTATGTGATCATGTGCTTAAAGGTGACATTTTATTAGAATTTATACCTACAGATAAACAAATAGCAGATATATTAACAAAACCCCTAAAAGAAGAAATTTATGTTAAATTAAGAAGGGAATTAGGTATATGTTCAATTGAAGATTTAAATTAATTTTTAAAACAAACATATATAAATTTATACTTTAAATAGTCGACTAATGTGACTTATAGTCGACTACATGCACAAGTCTTACAAACAATTTTTTTGAAAAATTACTTTATAGTCGACTACTTACCTTTATAGTCGACTACTCAATGTAAAATCTTAAAAATACTCTCTGTTGATTACAGTGTAGTCGACTAATTCACATATTGGTCGACTACTCAGAGTTAAAAACTAAAACTTAACCTTCTACGACCGTCGCTCAGTTTTGAGCCTAGTGACTTTCGACTCTGCGAGCGGTCGACCGGAGTGATCTCTGCGGTCGACCGCCTTGCAGTTTCATCTGCATGTTGATATTTTTCTTTTGCTGTTCTTTTCGTGTGCTTAAGAGTTCATCTCTTATGCCTCGTACTAGTTTGTGATGTTTGTAACTTACCGATACATGGGAATTGAATGATATGAATTTAGACCCGCACAATGAAACACGTGCACAGTTGGGACATGTATATGTATTTCCATATATGCTAGTGAGAATTACACTTCTTCGTTCATAGTCCACGTGTTGAGCATGCATTATTATTGATCCATGTGTTGGACACTTGTCATCTTGGTCCATGTGTTGGACATGCATTTTATTTTAGTCCATGTGTTGGACCTGCATCCCTTTTAGTCCATGCGTTGGACATTTTTGCTGAACCTTGAGCATGGTGCACATTTGAGTTTAGGACACGACATTTTGATACCGATAAGACATGATAGCTACCTAGGCTGGGTATGACACTTATGTAGAACACGGCATGGTATTTATGTAGGTCAGTACAAGGTACTGTATTTATGTTCTGAGATGGGTTGTATTTCCTTGTTACTTATTTCTGTTCACGTATTAGACTCCGGGTTTGGTACTTAGGGATTTTCAATTTGGGATATAAGGTATATACATGAGGGTTTCCTTGTTTGGATTATTTCGCTCGACGTACCTATGCCCGTGTTGAAACTTCATAAGTACTAAGACCCATTGTTTATTGTTAGGGTAATTGTTTATATGTGTATATATACTTTGTGATAACTGTATTTTTCTTATACAATGAGCCCTCTCCCTTGGGGTTGGTTGTGATGTTGCTCGCTAGCGCTTTGACGCTCGTTGTCCCTCCCCCTTTCAGGTCACGAGCCAGGAGCCCGGAGAGTCGCAGGTTGATGGCGACACACTTTAGTGTTCGACTATCTATTCTAGCTATGCTTTATTTTGGAGCTCCACTATAGACTTTGTTTATACATTTGAGGACGTTATTCTAGATGTTGTAAAGGCTGTGTGCCTTATTTCCTTTATTCAGACTTGTTATATTTGAGATG
Source organism: Asparagus officinalis (assembly GCF_001876935.1). NCBI lineage: Eukaryota > Viridiplantae > Streptophyta > Magnoliopsida > Asparagales > Asparagaceae > Asparagus > Asparagus officinalis. Next base: position 36,380,413 of record NC_033799.1, on the reverse strand, counting down.
TATTAAGAACTCCAGTTTGTTCATTTCAAACATTGACTTTATATTCCTGTATGTTGGATGATGGAATACTATTTGATCTCTATCGTTTCATCAGTTATCTCTTGTAGTATCTTTTACTTACTTTTGTACCTACACCTATTATTGACCCACTATTTTGTACCTACACCAGTTGTTGATTCTACTAGATAGATGTTAATTGTGATGGTGAAACATGTTATTGCACGGTGTGGTGCATGGCAGGTTTGGCATCCTTGGTTTCACCTCGGACTGCAGCCTTGTGTGAACCCAGGGGCGTCACAGTTGGTATCAGAGCTCTAGTTCCAGTATCCTTAGGATCATCCTGTGTCGAGTCGTGGAGCTAGGATAGAGTTTCCTAGGATTCATATATAGAGTCCGTAGGGATTCCCTAGTATGAGTGAGGACGACTTATTAGTATACCTCAAAATTTGAGGAAAATTTTTTTATGATAACTATTTTGCAAATTTAAAGTATTTTGTGTGAATACTATATGTTGTGAAGATTGTATTGTGATACACTATTTATAGAAGTTTATTTTGACTCATAAACTTTTATTTTCTTATGATCAGAGAGATGGCAGGACGTGGTAGACCTCGTACCAGGAGAGCTACCCCCGAGCCGCAGCAGGCTCCTCAGTATTTGGTGGACATCATGGCTCCTCTCATTGCCCGGATGACAGCCATTGAGGAGTTGGTGACTACTCATATAGCACCACGGACACCACCACCACCGGTAGCTCAGCAGCAGGGGATACCTGCCGTTCCTGTCAGAGAGAGATCCCCAGAAGTTACGCCTGCAGCCATTCCTCTAGTAGTCCCCGACAGAGCCACCGAGCAGGAGGCTTGGCTCCGTATGGTTGAGAGGTACCAGAAGATGAGAGCACCCGAGTTTCAGGGATCACCAGACCCTCTGGCAGCCCATAAGTGGAAGGAGGATGTGAGCAACATTCTCGACATACTCAGTGTGGACTCAGTTCAGAAGCAGAGGTTGGTATCCTAAAGTCTGAAGGGTGATGCTGGGAGATGGTACCGACTCCAGTTCCCTCCAGAGCAGAGGATGGCCCTCACATGGGAGGACTTCATATATTTCTTTGATGGGAAGTACATTTCCTCTGCAGCACGGACAGGGAAGGAGCTCGAGTTATCCCGTCTGACTCAGGGGGACATGACAGTTGCAGATTTTGAGAGCGGGTTTATGGAGTTGCTACATTTCACGGGTATGTGGCAGACAGGAGAGCGTCAGGCTCAGATGTTCTTGGCTGGGCTTCGCCCTAACCTCCGACGGTACCTCGTGTCGAGGAGATTTTATTCAGTCAGGGAGGTAGCTGAGGCTGCCACTTCTCAGGAGACTGAGACTTCTATGTTCCAGAACGACAAGGAAGGGAAGGCCAAGACCGGACAGAGTGGGGACAAGGGCAAGAACAAGAGATCTTTTTCTGGACCTCAGCAGCAGCATCAGGGTCCTTATAAAAAGGGACCCCAACAGGATCAGAGGGCGCATCAGCAGCGCAGGTTCCAAGGGTCTTGCTTTAACTGTCGCAAGGTAGGACATAAGGCATTAGAATGCCGTAGCGCACCAGCAGAAGCCCAGCAGGGTAAGGGTCCGAACCAGCAGCAGCAGCGACAGCAGGGCAGAGGTCAAGGCCAGCAGAACAGGCTTGAGGCATCCCCAGTAGCTCAGAGGACTGAGGGTCAGATTCGGGCAGTTCAGGAGATTTCTCAGGGGCAGATTATCCCATATTCTCCATCCCCATCAGCAGAGCAGTCTTCAGCCACAGGCAGGATTTATGCGGTAGTTCCCCGTGATCTCTCCCCGCCCGTATTCTCTTCGATTCGGGAGCTTCGCATTATTTCATCTCGCATGCATTTATGACTAGACTCCAGCTCGTAGCTCAGCCTCTAGATACCCCTCTATCTGTTTCCACCCCTTTAGGTGAGGTATCACTTCTGGAGAGCATTTGTAGGAGGTGTACCGTCAGTCTAGACGAGTCGGAGTTCATAGTGGATTTGATAGTGTTGCATATGTTCGAGTTCGATATCATCCTTGGTATGGATTGGTTGTCTTCCTACCATGTTAGCATTGATCGCTTTGCGAAGACAGTCAAGTTGCGAGCGTCCTACGGGTCCGAGGTGATTGTAGCCGCCTCTCAGGGCAACCGACTTGCGGAGTCATTTCTGGCATACATCGAGGAGGTGATGCAACGGGATCAGGGTGCTGAGTTATTAGAGACTAGAGTTGTCTCAGAGTATCAGGATGTCTTTCAGGACATACCTGGATTACCTCCGGTGAGAGAGGTGGAGTTCTGTATCGGGTTGCAGCCAGGCACAGCCCCGATATCCCGCGCAACCTATCGCATGGTGCCAGCTGAGATGAGGGAGCTTCAGACCCAGTTGGATGAGTTGTTAGCTCAGGGTTTTATCCGTCGGAGTCATTCTCCGTGGGGCGCACCGGTCCTCTTCGTGAAGAAGAAGGACGGTAGTATGAGATTGTGCATAGATTATAGAGAGTTGAACAAGGTCACTATCCGGAATAGGTACCCATTACCTAGGATTGATGACTTGTTCGACCAGTTGTAGGGAGCGCAGTATTTCTCGAAGATTGATCTTCATTTTGGCTATCATCAGTTGCGGGTTCGGGAGATGGATATTCCCAAGACCGCTTTCCTTACTCGATACGGATCATTCGAGTTCTTGGTCATGCCTTTTGGGTTGACCAATGCACCCGCGGTATTCATGGACTTGATGAACCGGGTTTTTCATCCCTTCTTAGACCAGTTTATGATCGTTTTCATCGATGATATTCTTATTTACTCGAGATCGGAGGCGGATCACGAGGAGCATCTACGGATAGCATTGAGGACTATTCAGGAGCATCAGCTGTACGCTAAGTTCAGCAAGTGCGAGTTTTGGCTTTCAGAAGTCAGATTTCTTGGCCATGTTATCAGTAGAGAGGGGATAGCAGTGGACCCGGCTAAGGTCACGGCAGTCCTTGATTGGGAGCCACCGAAGACGGTGACAGAGATTCGCAGCTTTTTGGGCTTAGCTGGATATTATAGGAAGTTCATTCAGGACTTCTCGAAGATTTCGACGCCTATTACACACCTTACGAAGAAGGGTGTACAGTTCATATGGAGCACGGAGTCAGTTTGAGTTGTTTACAGACCATCAGAGTCTGAAGTACCTCTTTTCTCAGAAGGAACTCAATCAGAGGCAGAGGAGGTGGATTGAGTTTATCAAGGACTACGAGTTCGCGATTCAATATCATCCAGGGAAGGCGAACGTCGTAGCAGATGCTTTGAGTAGGAAGCGTCGGCATCAGGTTTCGGCTTTGAGGTGTTCATTGCATCGGGATCTTGCCACTCTTAGCCAGTTTGATTTTAGACCCGAGATTGGAGGAACCAGTGCATTCTTGGGAGCTATCTCAGTGCGAGCGACAGAGTTGTCGGAGCTCAGTTGGGAGACTCTTGGATTCAAATCCGAAAGGAAGAGATTTCCAAAGAGCCTAAGACTAATTGGACCATAAGAGCGGATGGAGGTCTACGAATGAAGGGTAGATTAGTTATGCCAGCCAGTGAAGAGCTGAAGAGGGAGCTATTTGATGAGGCACACCGTACTCGGTACACGGTGCATCCAGGAACCACCAAGATGTACAAGGATTTGAAGAGACATTTCTGGTGGAGAGGTATGCGTAGAGAGGTTGCAGACTATACCAAGATGTACAAGGATTTGAAGAGACATTTCTGGTGGAGAGGTATGCGTAGAGAGGTTGCAGACTATGTGGCTAGATTGTTTACCTATCAGCAGGTGAAGGCAGAGCACTAGAGACCGGCAGGGACACTTCAGCCTTTACCCATTCCAAAGTGGAAGTGGGCAGATATTTCTATGGATTTTATTGTGGGGTTGCCGAAGTCGAAGAAGGGGAATGATTCTGTTTGGGTCATAGTGGACCGATTGACGAAGTCAGCACATTTTATTCCGGTGAGGACCACTTATACAGCTGAGACTTATGCGAGGATCTTCATTCGGGAGATAGTTCGACTTCACGGGGTCCCGGACACGATCGTGTCGGATCGAGGATCGGTTTTCACTTCACATTTTTGGAGGAGTTTCCAGGACTCATTTGGCAGCACGCTATCTTATAGCAGTGTATTTCACCCGTAGACGGATGGTCAGACGGAGAGGGTGAATCAGGTAATGGAGGACATGTTGAGGGCATGTGCCATTGACTTCCAAGGTAGCTGGGAGGATCATAATCCATTGGTAGAATTTGCTTATAACAACAGTTATCAAGCGACGATCGGCATGGCTCCATATGAGGCATTGTACGGGAGGCCCTGTAGATCACCGATATGCTGGGCAGAGCCGGAGGATAGTTTGATGCTTGGGCCAGAGCTTGTGAGGTAGACTACTGAGAAGGTAGCATTGATTAGAGAGCGGATTCTAGCCGCTCAGAGCCGGCAGAAGAGCTATGCAGATAAGCGGCGAAGACCACTAGAGTTTCAGATTGGGGACTTGGTTATGCTGAAGGTATCGCCTATGAAAGGCGTGCAGCGATTCGGGAGGCGAGGGAAGCTTGCACCGAGATATATTGGACCTTTCCGGATTTTGGAGCGCATTGGAGCGGTGTCATACAGACTGGATCTTCCACCATCTATGTCTAGTGAGTGTGCACAATGTGTTCCACATCTCTATGCTCAAGAAGCACTTGCATGATGAGGAGCAGCAGCGAGTGTTGGATATACCGGAGATTGAACTTCGGGATGATTTGTCTACTATTGAGATTCCAGTGTCTATTCTTGCTAGAGAAAACAAGAGACTCAGGAACAAGGTGATTCCATTGGTGAAAGTTTAATGGAACTGAAGTGGAGTTGAGGAAGCTTCTTGGGAGCACGAGGAGGACATGCGACGCGACTACCCACATTTGTTTGATCAGGTAAATAAATTTTATGACAAGTGCCTTATATTATGTTGATATATATTTGTAGATATATTTAACACTAGAATGAGAATATCTTCGCCCAATTCTTAATCTTTTGGAACACATGGTATATGTATGGGGGGTTCCTTGTTTGGATTTTTCACCCGATGTACTAGTTCCACTAGATTAAGGCTTGAGCGAGAATGTTATCATTTTGGATGGTTAAGTATAAATATCCATAAACGCTCATCTAGAATCTCATATTTCGAGATGAGTATGACTTTCGAATTTCAAGGACGAAATTCTTTTAAGGGGGGAAGAATGTAGAACCCCGTAAAATTTTATAAGGATATATATAGATATTGAATTATTAGTGATGAATAATTCTTTTTCTGCTGTGCGGTCGACCGCGATGTGCGCGGCGGTCGACCGCACAGCAGTCGGGCACTCAGGGGACTTTTCTCCTGTTGTGCGGTCGACCGTGCTGGGCGCGGCGGTCGACCGCACAGCGGGCAGAGAGTTTTTTGTGTTGGGTCTTAACAGGTTTCGGGTCGGGTTCGAGTTTGAGTCGGGTTGTGGGTATAGTATATATACTATTATACCCAAGAGAGCCTCATTTTCCATCTGATATCAGAACCCTAGCCCCCTCTCTCCCCTCAAACCCTAGTTTCTCACTCCTTGGTGATTTGGAGGAGCTTTGGAGGGTTTTTCAGCGAATTGTTGGTGGATTCAGCGAGAGGGATCATCTTCCTCCAGATCTAGGGCTTGGTTTTCGTCGTAGGCGAGTAACATCCCGCCCAACTTCATCCCTTTTCCTTTTTATGCTTGGATTTGAGTTTTATTCGGTTTTTATTGAGCCCAAAATCGTATTTTTGTGTAGATAAGTAGATCTTATGGCATGGGATGCAAGAATCATATATTTCAGTCTTAAAAAGTTCACTAATGATGTTTAATTAAATGAGTTTTTGATCTGAAACACTTTTGTGAGAGTTAAACTCATTTTTACTATTTAAGAACTTTTAAAATCATGTTGTTTAAGGTTTGGGATTTTTGATAATGAGGTTTTAACTATTCAAACTTGTTGTTTATTGCCATAGTTCTCTATTAAAAGGTTATAGTATAATGGGTATAGAAATCCCCAAGTTTTTGTATGAGTTCGGTAGCTGACAGAACCCAGAATGAGGTTCTGTCCGCCCAGCGGTCGATCGCATAGTACTCAGCGGTCGACCGTCGCGCATTTCTGCTTGCAGAATCGTTTCTGCGCTTTGGGCGGTCGACCGGCATGACCGCTATGGTCGACCGCTGCTCAGCTTCTGAGCCTAGTAGTTCTCGGGGCCTGCGAGCGGTCGACCGGAGTGGGTTCTACAGTCAACCGCCGCACAGTTTTTCCTGCCCTGTTTGTTTCTGCTGTATAGTACACTCGTTACAACGCTTGCCTCGATCACCTAACTTTGATCTTCAGTTGTACTAAGCATCTATGCATGATAGATGGCCTGAAATACTTGCCTAAAAACACACGACGAGTTGAGTGTGAGTTTTGCATAAGTAAACCATGCCTTGTATATCACTAATACTTGCTCAGTTGCACAATCCTCGTGTTGGACTATAATCCATAGAAGTCCTCGTGTTGGGCAATTATCCATTTATCTCATGTGTTGGGAAATCTCTATATCTAATTCATGTACTGGACATCTTTATTAACCATGCATGCGACATTTCACATGAGTTATGACATGAAACTTATGAAGAATATGACACCACATATATTGAGAGTATGATAGGACACTTATGTCAAATACGACATGGTAATTATGTGGGACATCACATAATACAATATATATATATGTTCGGAGACATGTTGTATTTTCTTTTTGCTTATTTCTGTTTACATATTAGACTCCGGGTTTGGTACTTAAGGATTTTCAATTTGGGATACAAGGTATATACATGAGGGTTTCCTTGTTTGGATTATTTTGCTCGACGTACCTATGCCTGTGTTGAAACTTCATAAGTACTAAGACCCATTGTTTATTGTTAGGGTAATTGTTTATATATATATATATATACTTTGTGATAACTGTATTTTTCTTATACAATGAGCCCTCTCCCTTGGGGTTGGTTGTGATGTTGCTCGCTAGCGCTTTGACGCTCGTTGTCCCTCCCCCTTTCAGGTCACGAGCCAGGAGCCCGGAGAGTCGCAGGTTGATGGCGACACACTTTAGTGTTCGACTATCTATTCTAGCTATGCTTTATTTCAATTTGAGATACAAGGTATATACATGAGGGTTTTCTTGTTTGGATTATTTCGCTCGACGTACCTATGCCCGTGTTGAAACTTCCTAAGTACTAAAACCTATTGTTTATTTTTAGGATAATTGATTTTATATATATGTATTTTGTGATAACTGTATTTCCTTATACAATGAGCCCTCTCCCTTGGGGTTGGTTGTGATGTTGCTCGCTAGCGCTTTGACGCTCGTTGTCCCTCCCCCTTTCAGGTCACGAGCCAGGAGCCCGGAGAGTCGCAGGTTGATGGCGACACACTTTAGTGTTCGACTATCTATTCTAGCTATGCTTTATTTTGGAGCTCCATTATAGACTTTGTTTATACATTTGAGGACTTTATTCTAGATGTTGTAAAAGCTGTGTGCCTTATTTCCTTTATTCAGACTTGTTGTATTTGAGATGTATTAAGAACTCCAGTTTGTTCATTTCAGACATTGACTTTATATTCCTGTATGTTGGATGATGGAATACTATTTGATCTCTATCGTTTCATCAGTTATCTCTTGTAGTATCTTTTACTTGCTTTTGTACCTACACCTATTATTGACCCACTAGAGTGATAAAATTATGATGGTGAAACATGTTATTGCACGGTGTAGTGCATGGCAGGTTTGACATCCTTGGTTTCACCTCGGACTGCAGCCTTGTGTGAACCCAGGGGCATCACACTATTGAACCTAAAAATATAAAAGAAGCACTTCTTGATGATTCATGGATAATTGCTATGCATGATGAACTTAATCAATTTACTAGAAATAATGTTTGGGATCTTATACCTAGACCTCAAAATAAATTCATTATTGGAACAAAATGGATTTTTAGAAACAAATTAGATGAATTTGGTCAAGTTGTTAGAAACAAAGCTAGATTAGTTGCTCAAGGTTATAATCAAGAAGAAGGAATTGATTATGATGAAACTTATGCACCAGTTGCACGATTAGAATCAATTAGGATTTTACTTGCATTTGCATGTTTTATGAATTTTAAATTATTTCAAATGGATGTTAAAAGTGCTTTTTTAAATGGTTTTATAAATGAAGAAGTTTTTGTAGAACAACCTCCAGGTTTTGAACATGAAAGTTTTCCAAATCATGTTTTTAAACTTAAGAAAGCATTATATGGTCTTAAACAAGCACCTCGTGCATGGTATGATAGATTAAAGAAATTTCTTTTAACTTCAGGTTTTGATATTGGAAAAGTTGATTCAACATTATTTATTAAGAAAATAAATAAAGATATTTTACTAATACAAATATATGTAGATGATATTATTTTTGGTTCTACTAACAACAATCTTTGTCAAGAATTTGCTAAGACTATGCAGGATGAATTTGAAATGAGTCACATAGGTGAACTAAATTTCTTCCTTGGACTTCAAATTAAAAGACTTCAAATTAAATAATTGAAAGAAGGAATATTCATCAATCAAAGCAAGTACGCAAAAGATTTACTCAAACGATTCGGATTGGAAAATTCAACAAGCAAACCAACACCTATGAGCACCACTACATCTCTTGACAAAGATGAAAATGGTAAGAATATTGATCAAAAGCTCTATCGAGGTATGATTGGTTCACTTCTTTACATTACTGCTAATAGACCTGATATTATGTTTAGTGTATGTTTATGTGCAAGATTTCAATCTAATCCTAAAGATTCACATCTTAAAGCAGTAAAAATAATATTTAGATATATTAAAGATACTACAAATTATGGTTTATTTTATCCAAAATATAGTTCTTTTGATTTAATATTATATAGTGATGCTGATTTTGTCGGATGTAAATCTGATAGAAAAAGTACAAGTGGAACATGTCATTTCTTAGGACATTCACTTGTATCTTGGTTTAGCAAGAAACAAAATTCAGTATCATTATCAACAACTGAAGCTGAATATATTGCTGCAAGTTTTGCATGTGCACAAATATTATGGATGAAACAAACTTTAACTGATTATGGCATAAATTGTCCCATATCATCAATTATGTGTGATAATTCTAGTGCAATTAATTTATCTAAATATCCTATTCAACACTCACGTACAAAACACATTGATATTAGACATCATTTTTTACGTGATCATGTACTTAAAGGTGACATTTCACTAGAATTTATACCAACAGATAATCAAATAGCAGATATATTAACAAAACTCCTAAAAGAAGAAATTTATGTTAAATTAAGAAGAGAATTAGGTATATGTTCAATTGAAGATTTAAATTAATTTTTAAAACAAACATATATAAATTTATACCCTAAATAGTCGACTAATGTGACTTATAGTCGACTACATGCACAAGTCTTACAAACAATTTTTTCTGAAAAATTACAGTAGAGTCGACTACTTACCTTTATAGTCGACTACTCAATGTAAAATCTTAAAATACACTTTTTGTGGTTTACAGTGTAGTCAACTACTATACAGATTAGTTGACTACTCTGAGTTAAATATGAAACTCATCTTTCTGTCACTTACAGTGTAATCGACTACTCTCACTATCAGTCGACTACTGATTCTGAACTTTCAGTGTAACAGTTTTTTTTAAGTCAAATTGGATTTTAAACCTAAAACCCCATACCCATACCCGTTTCATTAAAGTAAAAATCATCTCAACCATTGTTTTTCATCCCTATCAATCCTAACCACACATTTAAAACTAAATCTTAACCCTACATTCAATATACCATCTAATCTAAACCATACATTGTTAAAAGATAAATTAAAAGCAAAAAACAACCCACTAACTCTACCCAAAACCAAAAACCGAAAACCCAACTTCTCCTCTTCAGTTTCACCGATTTCAGGTTAGGGCTTTTCTTATTTCTCAATTTTTCTCCATCAATTCTTCAAATCTTTCATATCTGTCAAGAATTCAAGCTGTGTAGTCGACTAATCCAGCCTATAGTCGACTAATCTAGGGTTTCTACAGTTGGGGTATTGCTTCTAAACTTGATCTTTACATTTTCTGTTATTTATCTATCTAATCATGTCTAGATCTAAGAAAGCTAAGCAAACCCATACCTCTATCAATGATGAAATCATCATCTATTTAAAAGTCCTGATTTATTAGAAGAATTTAACAAATTATCATCTTTTGAAGTTCTTCCAGGACAATTTGTGAAATTTGATGACTTTATTCCCTAGAATTTTAGTTCATATTTTAAAAGTGTGGGATTGCTTGAGCTATTCTCTGCTGAAAATAAAAAACCCACATATCCATTTCTTGTGCAACTGTTCTATACTAATATAAAACGTGTGGGAACTATTGGTGGTTCTGAAAAAATCAAAACTCTTGTTAAAGGAATAGAGATTGACTTAACTACAATAGTCAATTGGTAAAATATTCAATATTCCTTATCAAGGAGTTTCTCTTAAACCTGTTAGGATGAATGATTCAGATCTGTTATCTAATCATATATTTCTTCCTGGACATGACAAACCTTTTAAATAACTCAAACAAACTTCGTCCAATTCCTAGGTTCATTGCTCGAATCCTAGCTTATAACTTGTTTCCAAAAACTGGAAGTTTTCATTTCATTTCTCTAGAATTAGCAAAAGCTCTATATGCTATAATGGGAAATATTCAAGTCAATTGGGTTGAGGTTTACTTTGACATTCTTCTGACTATTCCAAGAGGATTTCTTCCTTATGGTGCATTCCTAACTAAAATCTTTGACAAATTCCATGTCGATCTCCAATCTAAAAATTCTGTTGTCCGTTCAATTGAATTTTTTAATTCAAATGCCCTAACCAGGATGAAATTGACAAACTTTGAATTTCAAGAACATAATCCTCAAAATGAACCTGCTCAAAATGAACCTGAACCTCATCAAGAAGAAATTTCACAATCCTCAACTCAAGCAGGAGCCTCTTCAAGTCAACCACCACCATTTCCTACAGAACCATCTTGCTTTTCAGACGTGCAATACAACACTTTGAGTGCACGTATCCTTGAACTTGAAACTGGTCAAAGAGCTCTATATGCACAGAATTCATACATCATTAGTAATCAAGAAGAGCTAATCAAAAAGTTTGAAGACTTAGACACAAAGCTTAATACGTATTTTCAAGGACAGAAACCTCCTCCAGCACCTTAAGATGTTTTTTATGTTAATTATCAAAACAATTATGTTATTATGTTTAAGTTTCAAAAACTATGTGTTTGTGTGTTGTTAGGACTTATGTAATATGTTTCTTATGTTGCTACTATGTCACTTTTGTTAATTATATGTTTTCATTATCTATGATAATGTTTGGTTAGATAATGCATGTGCTACATATTTTAAACAGATCATGGTGATGAACATTGTGGAATTTTTGATCTTTATGGCAAGTCTCTGCGTACCTATTTGGATGGGTGAAGTTATGGACTATGTTCATAACCTGGATGATTTGTTTGAAGTTTTAGCTCATGTTGAAGAAATAATATCATGTTTAGCTTCCTCTTTTTGTTGATAACAAAGGGGGAGAAATGGTTATGTTTTGTTATGTACTAATATAGTTTAGTTATGTATGTACTGTTATATGCAGGGGGAGTAAGTATTATATGCAGGGGGAGTAAGTATGATTATTTTAAGTTTTAATCTGATACATAAATTATTTTGTTATCATCAAAAAGGGGGAGAATGTTAAATAACATATCTCCATGATAGTGTTTTGATGATAATAATTTATACAGTGTGTGCACTAACTTTTATATGCGGATTTTAATATCAGAATATGTACAAGTGCAAGTTGATTTCAAGGCATTTTGAAGTGAAGAAAATAAAGAACAAAAGAGATAATGTATTTTACATTTTCTTTACTTAGAATAATTGTACAAGCCTTGATCACACACACGCACACACACAATTTTAGAACACACTAACACAGGCTTAGTGTATTGGTTAACTATAGAAATCCCCTATGTTAACCATTAGAATTATAGTTAAAACTTGATTATAAAAACTCCTTATAACAGAATTTTTGATCTTAGTAGTCGACTAATTAAAATAGTAGTCGACTACTCATGTATAAAACTCAAATACATGTTTCTGTCAATTTACAGTATAGTCAACTAATAGTGATTATAGTCGACTACTCAAGTGTTTGACAGAAATATAAGTTTCTGATATTTTACAGTATAGTCGACTAATGTCAACAGTAGTCGACTACTGAACTCAAATTTTATTTTATCAGTTTCTATCAAAATACAGTGTAGTCGACTAATGGGCTTTGTAGTCGACTACTGAGAAATTTTTTCGAAAACACAGAGTCTGTTTGAACTCAGTGTAGTCGACTAATGTCAACAGTAGTCGACTACAGATACAGTTTTTCTAGTTTTTAAAGTTTGAATATCTAACAGTTTATAGTTGTTTTTAAACATTTTTAAAGTTTAAAAAATTGTCTTTTCAAGGGCTATAAATAGGTTATTTGTTCAGAAAAATTACAGAGACTTACATACCCATAAGCTTTGATCTTTGAGCAATTTTTCAAGTCAAAAATATTCAGATTTTGTGAAAAAGGAAATTTTATGAAATTGCCTCTAAACATTGATCAAATACTTATCATTTAGGTAATTTACAAAGGTTAAAAGAATCCTAAGCCACTGCTGTACTTCACTACACATTCAAGGCTTATAGGATCAATTGTGTTCTTGCTTCAATAAGGTTTTCTCTCGGGTGTGAGAGGGTTAATCTCTTGGTTTAGAGATTGGTGTTCAAATTGGCAAGGTGTTTGTCAATTGGTGTTGCAATTTGCAGGGGCTTGTAAATTGGTCATGTTTGCGTTTGATTTTGTAAGTTTATTCAAAATCATAGTGAAAACTCTCAAGCGGGATTTGCTTGGGGACTGGATGTACACCGGATTGGTGGAACCAGTATAAAATCCTTGTGTTTGTGATTGTGAATTTCTGAGATTGCCATTTTTCTTTGCAATTTATAATATACTTTGCATTAATTTTAAAAGAATACTATTCACCCCCCCTCTAGTGTTCAAGTGTATCTATTTCAGATCCTACAATATATATATATATATATAGCACCAAGCTTTGATACCAATTAAAAATAGTATAAATAAGTCTTCAATCCATAAACATAATATTTTACAAATTCAATAGAATATGAAGCACATAAATGTAAAAATGAAGATATATATTGCTATATATCTATATAGCTTAACAAAAACAACTTATCCATATAGAAAAAAATAAGTATTATATATCTATTTGTTTGCAAAAATTTTTGTGAATAAAACACATAAACCATTAAATTGTGTGTATAATATCGAGCCTAAGAATTAACATACATTATATAAAACCTAAACTTAGTTTACCCAAGCTTGATAGATCTTCATTGTAGCTTGTCTTGGAAAACATAGAAGAAGCTTGAACTTGGATCTTGAATAGTATGCATAGGCTTCATTCCACTATTCCGCCAATCCTCCATTGGATATGATCATTGAACCGCTATTCTATCCATCCTCCAACTTATTGTTTGTCTTGAATACCTAATAAGAAAACATAAATACTAGACAAACAATATTAGAAATTATTTGTAATCATCAAAACAAGATTAGATGATGTAGGCTAATAACATGAGACCTAACGTAGAGGAGTATGAGACCGTAGCATTGACCTAAGAGTGTAGTGACATAATTCAAAATAAGTTACCACCTAAGCTTAAAGACCCTAGCTCATTTTCTATTTCTTGCACAATTGGTGATATATAAATTCATCATGCTCTTTGTGATCTTGGTGCTAGTGTCAGTCTTATGCTATTGTCCAAATGTAACAAGTTGTAGATGGGAGAATTGAACCTAACTACTATCTCCCTCCAATTAGCAGATCGATCGGTTAAATGTCCGGTAGGTATATTAGAATATGTACCTATCCAGGTTGGTAAATTCTATATTCTGGTTAATTTTGTTATTCTTGAAATTGAGGAGGATTACCAAATCCCCATTATATTGGAAAGACTTTCCTAGCTACCGCTAGAGCGGTAATTAATGTAAAGAATGGAAAGCTACTCTCTCAATATAGGGGATGAAATGGTGAAATTTGACTTGTTTTCTGCTATGAAATTACCATTAATTGTTGATACTTATTGCATGATTGATACGATTGACATGGGTGTTAGAGAAGACTTTACTAGATATATCTCAAGTGATCCACTTGAGAATTGCTTAGTAAAGAATGAGGCACCAGATGATGATGACCAGGAAATAGCTTCCTATGCTACTATTGAACATCAAAGGAGGCTAAACCCAAACATCAAAGGAGGCTAAACCCAAACATGAAAGAGGTCGTTAGGAAATAAGTGCTAAAAATTACTTGATGCAGGGGTCATCTATCATGTCTCAGATAGCGAATGGGTGAGTCCAGTTCAAGTAGTACCTAAGAAGGGAGGGTATGACCATTGTCAAAAATGAAAAGAATGCGCTAATCCCCACTAGAACGGTCACTGGTTGGCGCATGTGCATTGATTATCGAAAACTTAATAAAGCTACGTGAAAAGATCATTTCCCGCCCCCCTTTTATCAATCAAATGTTAGAAAGGTTGGCTAGGCATTTTCACTTATGTTATCTAGATGGGTATTCAGGATTGTTTCAAATTCCAATTCACCCTAGCGATCAAGAGAAGACAACATTCACATGTCCATATCACACCTTTGCTTATAGGAGAATGCCATTTGGCTTATGTAATGCCCCTGTCACTTTTCAACGATGCCTGATGACCATATTTTCTGATTTTATTGAGAACATTATGGAGGTCTTTATGGACGACTTTTGAGTTTATGGTATTTCCTTTGATGACTGTTTGCATAACCTTGCTAAGGTTTTAAAAAGATGTAAAGAAATGAACCTTGTGTTGAATTAGGAGAAGTGTCATTTATAGTACGAGAAGGAATTGTTATGGGTCATTCAATCTCTAATCGGGGTATTGAAGTGGATAGGGCTAAAATTGATATCATTGCTAAGATGCATCCACTGACTAATGTCAAAGGAGTTAGGAGTTTCTTGGGCCATGCCGGGTTCTATAGGCGTTTAATTAAAGATTTTTCTAAGATTGCTAAGCGATTGACCCGTTTTCTTATAAAAGATGTTCCTTTTTTGTATTTGATCAATCTTATTATGATGCTTTTGATAGGTTAAAGGAAGCTTTGACAACTGCCCCAGTTATAAGACCACCTGATTGGAGTATTCCATTCGAGGTTATGTGAGACGCAAGTGACTATGTTATTGGGGTTGTTCTTAGGCAATGGAAATAAGGGAAAGTATATGCCATATATATGCCAGTAGAACAATGGATGATGCACAGATGAACTACGCGACAATAGAGATAGAACTCCTAGCTGTTGTGTTTGCCTTGGAAAAGTTCTGATCATACCTTGTTGGGTCGAAGGTTGTAGTATTCACAGATCAAACCGCTTTAAAGTACCTCTTGGCAAAAAGGATGCAAAGCCACTATTGATAAGGTGGATCCTTCTATTACAGGAGTTTTATCTCGAGATAAAGGACAAGAGAGGCACCGACAATATGGTAGCGGATCATCTCTCTTGGCTTAGGTAAGAAATGGATCAAAAAGAAGGTGAAAAGGAGCCATTTGATCACTCATTCCCAGATGACAACCTGTTTGCTGTTACAAGTCTTCAAGCTCCTTGGTTCGTTGATTTTGTGAATTATATTTCTTGTGTGGTGTTACCACCTGAATTGTCCTACCAACAATGCAAGAAGTTCCTTTCGGACGTCAAGCACTACTACTGGGATGATCCTTGTCTTTACAAGAGTTGTGCATATGAGGTATTTAGAAGGTGTCTGCCTGAGGAGGAGGTATTAGCTATCATCTCCCACTGCCACTCTTCACCGTACGGAGGTCATTCAAGCGACTCCAAGACCGCGGCTGAAGTGTTACAATTTGGGTTCTATTGGCCTTCAGTTTTCAAGGATGCAATAAGTTTCGTGCTTAGTTGTGTCCATTGTTAACGGACAGGAAAAATCTGAAGAAGGGATGAGATGCCACTGAATAGCATTTTTGAGGTCAAACTCTTCGACGTGTGGGGATTGACTTCATAGGACCTTTTCCATCATCACGCAACAACAAGTATATATTGGTAGCGATGAATTACGTCTCAAAATGGGCTGAAGCATTAGCATCCCCAATAATGACATGAAAGTGGTGGTTCAACTATTTCAAAAGATCATTTTTCCTCGGTTTGGTGTCCCAAGAGTAGTAATCAGTGATGGAGGCTCCCACTATGCAAACAGGGTCCTAAGTACACTTTTGACAAAGTGCGGAGTAACTCACAAAATGGCTATACCATATCATCCTAAAACAAGTGGCTAGGTGGAGATCACTAATCGGGAAATCAAGGGGATCTTGGAGAAGATGGTGTCTTGTTTGAGAAAGGATTGGTCTATGGAGTTAGATGACGTTCTTTGGTTATATCGGACAGCTTATAAGACTCTTATTGGTATGGTGCCATTCAGGTTGGTCTATGGGAAATCATGTCCTTTACTAGTTGAGGTAGAGCATAAAGCACATTGGGCTATCAAGAGCATTCATTTGGATTTAAAAGAAGTAGGAGAATGGAGAAAACTCCAACTTAACAAACTCGATGAATTGATGTTGGATGCGTATGAGAATGCCAAGATTTACAATGAAAGAACAAAGAAGTGGCATGATTAACATATCCTTCATAAAGAGTTTATAGAAGGTGAATTGGTACTTCTATTTAATTCTCGACACAAGCTTTTTTAGGAAAACGTCATTCGGGGTGGTCAAGGCCATTCTAAGTGTGTAAGGTATACCTATTTGGGGATGTCAAAGTATGGAGTGAGGCCACAAGAATCTTCAAGGTCAATGGGTAGCAGTTAAAGCATTATTTCATAAGCACTCCGATCGAGAAATTGGGTACTTTTACCCTCCCTAATCCATCATCATCGTGAGCATCGAAGGTGTTGAGCTCATGACCATAAATAGGAGGCAATCCAAGTTTTCATCCATTCTCATTCTTTTATTTTATCTTATTTTATTTTATTTTAATTTAGTTTTTTTATATAGGCAATTGGATCGGCACAAATTTAACTTATAATACTTTTAATCATGCAGTTGTGAAGAAAGGAAGACATGGCATTAACTAAGGGCTGATAAAAATGGAGCTGCAGACTCTACCACACCCAGGGGTGATGTCTGCCACACCCCTGACTCGCTGGCCACCAACAAAAGATAGTTCCAGACCTTACCACACCGTGGGGTGGTGTCCGCCACACCCCTGGCTCACTGGAAAAAAGAAAAGAGACCAGACCCTACCAAACCTAGGGGTGGTGTCCGTCACACCCACGGCTCTCTTCAAGTGCCCAGACCCCTCCTACCCTCCCCCTTCTTTGTCGTTCCAAACCCCACCCCTCTTTCCTCTTCTTTGACCTAACCAACACCACAACTGCCTCTCTTCTTTCCTCTTCGACCCCCAAACCAGATCGCTGCCTTTATCCTATCACCACCGCGCATCACCATCCCCATCCTCCACCACCACAATCATC
>NC_033799.1:36322513-36362662 GCF_001876935.1 Asparagus officinalis | reverse complement strand
ATCCACCGCCGCCTAACCACCTCCACTATTCTCTCAATCGACGCCCTTTCCATCTTCTCTTTTCTAACCCACTGCCAATCACGCCTCCAATGCCAAGACATCACCCCTGTCATTCCGCCGAGAGTAGCATCGCCCTTGAAATCCTTCAATCTCCTATTCATATACTGAAGCCCCACATCTCCTCTCATCCTTGATCCAATTAGCCCCATGGCTCCAAAACACAGAAAACCCAATGAAGCAACAACTTCCAACACAGAGTCGTAACACTGATCTACAAGGGGTAACCTTCACCTCCTCCCAATCACCCTTATGGCATTATCTTTGACCCTAGTCTTAATCAAGAGATACGATTTGATAACTTGGTCTCTAGGTGCATGGTATCCACAAAATTCATTGATAATGATGCATTGTTACAACTAGGATTCAAAGATAACGTCTATAATTTTCTGAATAGCATTGGTTGGGGAGATTTTGTGGCACTGCATAGGCCTACATACAGGAGGCTTACATTAGAGTTCTTAAGTTCTATATTGGTTGATGCTAATGATAGCGTGATAATAACATTTTTTTATAATTTTATATCCTCATTATCTATTTTTTATGAATAAATATACCACTAATAATTGTTTTTATCTTTTAATTGCAGATTAATAAAGAATAAATCTCAAACTCTCATCTCTCAACAAAGGCCCATTGATTTAACACCAAAGCCAAAAGCCAAAAGCAAAAGAATGAAGCCCATGAAGTCAAAAAATTTCTTTTAATATTTAATGAAGCATTGAAGACCAAAATGTCAAGAAAATGTCTAAAAGTCCAAGCCCAAAAGCCCAACAAAAATAAATATACCATCAATGAACAAATGAATAAGTTTTGTGAAAAAGGAAACAAATCATGCAATCTGGATATCTCGCTATTGTTTGGTATTTTGGCCATATCTCTCTCGTATCAACTCGGAATTGGCTGAATAAATATTCTCTGGAAAGCTAAGAACGAGATCTATAACTTTTGTATTTATGACATATCTGAAATCAGAGCATATCATGGACAAATATTCATACAAAGAAGCATAATCTAAATTTCTATGCTGGAGAAGTAATTATGGGAAGAATTTGAAGGTTAATGAAGAATAAAGCTCAAGATCTCTTCTTTCAGCAAAATCCCATTGAATTAATGAAGAAAACAAGCAAAAGGCCTAAGAATTCAAGCCCAAAAGCTCAAAGGCTAAAAATGATTCCTTAGGGCTTAAGTCTTCATCCAAGGGCTCTCATTCATTATTGTTTGTTATAAATAGGGGTAGAGAGTGAGGGGTTGAATGTGTAAAAAGTTTTGTAACTCCTTTTAGAGAGGAGAGCTACTCTTAATTAAGAAGACTTTTCAAATTTATAATTTTTTGTTACAATTAATAAAATAATTTTTTCACCACTTTAAATTTTTCTCTTCTTCTCTTTGTTGGATGATGAATATGAAGATGAAGATGGAGATTAATTTGAAGGTTTGTTTTTCTTATTTCTTTTTTATTGCTTATTAGTTTAGATTTATTTTTATGCTTGTAATTAGATTTTATTTTCTTGTTTAAATAGCCAAGAGGCTAGAACCCTCTTGCCTTAGATTTATTTCATTCTTATAGATTTGATTTATTTTCTTGTATTTAATTCTTGTAATTTATTTTGTAGTTTAGATTTTATAATTTATTTTGTAGTTAGCTTTTAATTTCTTATACTATTCACCTTGAGGCTAGAACCCTCTTGGGTTTAGTTTTTCTTTTTGTTTATTTTTATTTTTATTAATTCGCCTTTAGGCTAGAACCCTCTAGGTAATCATCATTTTCTAAGAAGTGGATTCAATTCTAGATTACCCATATCTTTAACTTAATCCGCCATCTTTACTTTCTTGAGTTTTATTTTCATTCTCGATTTTCCTTTTTGATTCTTGATTTTATTTATCTCTCTCATTGTGGAAATCTTTCTTTCATTGTCACATCCACTCTCACTTACATTTTGTGCCTATTTACACACTATCACCTTCTTAATCTCTTCACAATCACATTCACTCACACTCCTATTTGTCACATACACAACAAAAGAACCGATTTTATATTTTCTCCTACAAAACACCTTCCTCGTGGGATCGATATCTTTATACTATAACTTGACACGGTTGTGTACTTGCAACATTTTTTGGTACATGTTTATACCGCATCAAGTTATTGGCGCCGTTACCGGGGAAGGTGCTTAAGTAGGTTTTACTTATTTTGGTTTTTTGACTTGTGTGTTTATTGTGAAGGAAACGCTTGGAGCTTGAAGATCGCGGATTGGAGAACTAGGATTTGAAGATTTGCTTGTAGGTAATTCTTCTTTCTAGAATTTTTAATTTCACCCTTTACCTACTTCTTCACAATTAGAGACAATTAGGACTTAAAAAAAAGATTTTATTTTTGTTGATCATAATAAAATTCACCCTTCACTTTGACATTTACTAATAAGATAATAAATTCAAATAATTTTCCCATTCTCATTTGTTTGATTGTTAATCCTAATTAAAAAAAGATTTTTTCTTTTCCATCCTTTTTAGTTGCTTTTAATTCATAGGGTTGCATTTCATATTGTTAGTGTAGGCTGTCTAAAAATCACAATAGATAGCTTATCCCCCATCAACCACCGATGATGGAAGCTACAATCCTGTAGGCTGTCTAAAAATCACAATAGATAGCTTATCCCCCATCAACCACCGATGATGGAAGCTACAATCTGACGACTTCCAGAAGGCTGTAATCTGAAGACTTTCGCGTAGATTGCTGAAAGTTACAATCTGACGACCTTCACGACAACTGATGGAAGCTCTACTTCAACAGCCTTCACAATCAACATCGGGAGTTACAATCTGACGACTCTCATATTCTCAAGGAGCCAAGACGAAGATTACAAGACAATGATCTTTGCAACGCTATGACAAAAGAGATTACTTTGTGATAATCTCTTCAAGACAAGACACGGAGGTCCTCCCCGTGTACCAACATCAAAACGTCGGGGTCGAACCCGCGTTACAACATCAAAACGTGAGGGTCGAACCCATGTTAAAACATCAAAATGCTAGGGTCAAACCCGCGTTACAATTCTGGAAATGCAGGCGACCCCCGCGTTTCCAAGCCACCCTCGCGTTCGTAGGGGTCCAGCCAACACCGACCCCCGCGTTTCTAAGCTACAACAAACCAAAACGCGAGCGACCCTCGCTTTCATCAATGTTCAGCCAACACCCAACTTCGCGTCTCAATTCTAAGAGGCGAAGTTGGGTTCTGAACGCCATATTGGGCGTTTTGAGTTGTTCAAACACAAGCCGAACGGCCTCAAAACCGTTATCCCACGTTTTGAGGGATTTTCGCCCACTTAGGAGCGGATTTAGAGGGCAGTTACAACCTCTTATCCCCCTATAAAAACTCAAAAAACTCAACTGAGTGAAAAGTTGGCTGGGTTGATCGGAGAGGCTGACATTTTCGGATCTGAGAATTGGCAGCAAGGTTGGATTTTCTTGGCTTGGATCGACCACTAGAGACAGGATTTTGAGGAGATCGGCCTCATCTTCCAACGAAGATCATCTTCAACTTTAGCAACAGGGAACCTCTGTCCTTGGCTTATAACCGATCTTCGGTTCAAATCAACTCTTTTTCAAGAGTTCAAACTCGATCAGAGTTATCAACTCATCAAGAGTTTTAAACTTGCTACGCAAGTTCTCCACAACGTCAAATCGTGAGGAGAAGACATCGTTCCAGTGAATCAAGACGTGCGGATCGTTAACGGAGAGCAAACTCGACGCAAGCATTCGGGGGAGGCACTCCATCGCCACCGTGAAGAACCCAGTTTTAAACAAAGAGGAAGAATCAATTTCGTTCTCCTTTCTTTTGTAATCAAGTTGTAATCGGAATTAAAGAAATACAAGTCAACTTTCTTTATTCTTTTCATTGCAATTTTTCCTACAAACAGTTAGTAGGAATTCACCTAGTGATTTGAGCATCTTGATTTGGCACACACGTAAAAATGTTTTTAAGTGCAAAACCCCATAATCAAGATAAGGTGAGGGATTTCATCATCCTTTCCTTACCCCAAAAATCACTAATTCCTCACTACACCATCCAAGCCTAATAAAACTCATTAGACGTTGGCCCTAAGGATTCGAGCTCAATAAAGAACAAAGAATCTTTAAGTGATCCGGTTTAAGTTTTCTTAGATTAGTTGGTGTCTAAGGCAAGGTTTAGGGGTTGCGTAAAGCGCTCCACAAGGAACGAGGTACTTAATTGATCTCTGATTACCCTCTAGTACTATCCTTACCTGGCTAACTACCTAGGTAAAACTTTAATCTTTTTACTTTAGGAGTTTTTGGTTAGGAGCTAGTCTAGTTGAGTTAGGCTTAACCCTAGAGTTAGAGTGATTAAAAAGTGATTGATTTTGATTTATTTTAGTTAGGATTTTCCTCTTTTTCCATTCTCTCCTCATTTAAAAAAAACTAACTTTTATAAATAAAAAAAAGTATAAAAAGAAATAGTTGGTGTATGCAACAGTGGATTAGGGATAATACACATCGTTTAATTCGTTTTGAACCAATCATAGAAATGGCGCATCCTAATTCACCCGTTCTTCAAGATATGTGCTATCTCATTAGGAATCCAATCCCCTCTTGTATTAGGCTCCCCGAAACAAATGGAATAAATTTTAAGCTTAGACCGCATTACATCAACATGCTTCCCAAATTCCTTGGAAATGAAACAGAAGATGCATATATTTTTATCTCGGAATTTGAGGAAGTGTGTATAATGATTAAAATGAGAAAATTAACAGAAGATGTGATCAAACTCAGATTTATTCCATTTGCTCTCAAAGACAAAGCAAAAAAAATAGCTGTATAGCTTACCCGTAAATTCCATCACTACTTGGGAGGAATTTATCACCGTTTTTCTTAAAAAAATTTCCAATTCATAAAACGGTGAAGCTAAGAAAAAGCATCATAAATTTTAAAATTATCTCGGGAGAACCCTTTTGGAAGTATTTTGACCGATTTAAAGATCTTATCATCTAATGTCCTCATTACGGTTTAGAAAAATGGCAATTGTGCCAAATAATTTATGAAGGATTAGATTATTCTGCAAAAACTTCCTTAGAATCAATGTGCCACGGGGATTTCATGAGGAAAAACGCTGATGAAGCTTGGGAGTTTTTAGAGAGTCTTTCTGAAAAAACCATGCAATGGGAACATTGTGATGACCGAGTGTCATCAGTTCCCCAACCCAAATCCAGTGGTATTTCCTTAGAGTCGAACATTGCATCTGAAGCTAGGATGGTCACAATCATGCGTATGCTAGAAGCTTTAGAAATCAAGGAAAGAGCTCCGGCACAAATCAATCAAGTTTCAGCCTCAGGATGTCACAACTGTTTGTTACCATCTTATATTTCAGAGGAATACCCTCTCTTAGGAAATAATCAACCATTATGACAGGTCAACGCTGCATTCCAGTGTTTTGCAAATGATCAATTCTCTCCAACTTACAATCTAGGCTGGAGAAATCATCCCAACTTTGCTTGGAATCAAAGAAATTCTCTCGGAACTCAAAACTTTACTCCCGCTTCGACCTAACATTTTCCTAGGGGAAACACTGTTCCTTTCAATTCTCATCCACAATATGAATAACCCAATCTGCCATATCAAAATCAGTCTCCTCTTCATCAAGCTGTAATTCAGACTTCTCACAATCCAGATCAAAATAAACGTCTCAATGTCTTGGAAAGGGATTTGAAAACCATAATTAAGGCCTCCACTCAAACCACGAATATGTTGACTCAAACGTCCAACACTCTGAATTCCTCCACGAATATGTTGACTCAAACGTCCAACACTCTGAATTCCTTTATGCAATCAACCGGACAAATGCTCAATTCCAACACTCAAGCTATAGCTTATAGCTAGATTAGAATCCCAGCTTGGTCAACTAGCTAGTGCCGTGAGTGAAAGAGAGAAAGAAAAATTTTCGAGTCAACCTGTGGTCAACCCTAAGGACACAGGATGTAGTTCATCCTATGAAGCTCAAGTGAATGCAATCTATTCACTTCGGTCAGGTAGACAGGTCGATAATCAAGTGAGAACTCTTCCAAGTCAAACTTTTGATCCAGTACAAATTCCTTCTCCTTCTCCTTTTGATAAATCTATTCAACAATCACCCTCCCTAGATGACCAAGACCTGAACCGGAACCTGAGCCTGCTTTTGATAGGTTTAGACCAGTTGCTCCTTTTCCAGATAGACTCGGGCTTAGGGTTAATATTCCTCTCTTAGATGTAATTGAACAAATTCCATCTTATGCTAAATTTTTAAAAGAATTATGCACTAAAAAGAGGATAATAAATGTTCCAAAGAAAGTCTTTTTAGCCGCAATTATCAGTGAAATGCTATCAAATCCTAGACCTTTGAAACGTAAAGATCCAGGTTCCCTCATCATTTCATGTATCATTGGTAATACTCACATTGATAAGGCGCTTTTAGACTTAGGGGCCAGTATCAATTTGCTTCCATATCCAATCTTCCAGCAATTGGGTCTAGGTGTACTGAACCCAACCAAATGCACCTTATAGTTAGCTGATAGATCTGTTAAGGTCCCTATGGGTGAGTTAGAGGATGTTCTGATTAAGGTTGGAGATTTTATTTTTTCAGTAGATTTTGTAGTCTTGGAAACACAGCCTATTCTAATCCCAAAGGACAGGCACCTGTCATCTTAGGACGACATTTCTTAGCCACTTCTAATGCTCTCATGAACTGTAAAACTGGTCAAATGAAGCTGTCCTTGGGAATTTGACTGCTGATCTTAACATTTTTAATCCAGGGGACCAGCCGAATAATTAGCCTCTAAAAATAAATTACATTCAGGAAAGATCAGAAGAAGAAGAAGAAGAGTCTGATTTGAGTTTTGAGGAAATTTTTGATGAAGAGTTGAAGTTTTTAGAAGAAGCAGATCAGATCATTGAGAATAATAAAATTGTGTTAAACATTTGCTGCTTTGAATTAAATTTTGAAGAACTCTTTCTTAATGAACTTAGATTCATAGAGAATAATCAACAACCAAATTTTCAAAACTCTACAGAAGAATTGATTGTTAGAAAACAAAACTTCACAGTACAAGAGTCTAAAAAATACAAAATGCATGACACCAATATACCTACCTTACTTTGTTGCAAGAATTATTGAATACCATAAAACGCATGAAATTTCACATTATTGATTATATCATTCTGAATTTATTTAAAATTTGGGGAATAATTTTTAACAATAAGGTAGGATTCAATGTAGAATACGAGATCTTCGTGTTGAACACTTCATTCTACATTATTTGTTTTGTTTATTTCAGAATAATAAAAAAAATTTATTCTTCTCTCATTTGAGAGTTTCTTGTTCAGTTGTAAAAAAAAGAAAAAAAAGAAAAAAACAAAGAAAAAAAAGAAGAGAATAATAAATTTTTGATTCTATCATCCTCAGACCAAAGGTAATTGCAGATTTTTATCAGCTGATCAAATGTAACTACTTCACTTCTTATCTGTTTTACTTTGTGCATCATAGAGTTGCATTGAGGACAATGCAAAATTTAGGTGTGGGGTGGGAATTAGTTATTTTTTTCTCTTTATTTTACATTTTAGTTGCATTTTTGTCATTTTTCCTTTTTCCTTTTTCCTTAAAAAAATTTATAAAAATATCGTCAGTTGCCAATTTGATAGAGTTATGTAAATATTGATTTATTTGATATATATTAAATTTTTTAATCTCTAGTTTGTTATTACTCAAGTTTACGTTATATGGTAACCCTAAATAAATTTCTTAAGAAATGATTTTCAAAGTAGTATACTTCACTTAAGCCTTAACTTAGATTTTTATTTAAAATAATAGAATTTATACATGCTTAGCTTAGAGTTAAAAATAATTTTTTAAAGTGTCTTGACTTACATATTTTTCAGAATATATATACATATACATATAAAAAAAGTATTACAAAAGAAGAGTGCGAAAAATGGGCACCAAAAGAAAAGCAAAAAAAAACTCTTAAATTCAAGGTGATTCTATCTTATAAAGCCTAAGTTGACCGAGTAATTAAGCCTAATGAGTATTTTCACACTTAATGACCTAAGCTCAATTGGGTTGGGATCCATTAGCCCAAAACTCGTTAAATGGTCGCTTAGAAAGCCCGTTAAAGTAGAAAAAAATCACCAAGGAAGAAAGAGTTAAAAAATAATATAAAAAATAAATAAAATAAAAATACTAATAAATGTTTTATATATATATAGTTATATTTGTATATATGGTCTTGGAAAATATTTTAGATCAAGCAACTTGAATATTATTTTAAATAAAGAGTTAGCATGTTCTTTTTAAAACTTTTAAATTAAATTTCTAAGTTTGGCTTGGTTTTGTTTGCTATAATGAGAACATTTTCTAGGAAATTTACCTTAAAGTTATTTATAAAAATATTTTCTTGAGTGATAACTAGCTTTAATTAGATTGTTTAAAGTTATCAAGTGAATTTAGTTATTTACTGACTTCTTTAATTTGGCAAGTAGACCAAATTTTGTGGTTATATTCACTTCAAACCCTCACGAGACTACAACTCGTCCACTAGGGTAACGTATGGGTTTAAAGGCTTGTTGTATGTGCTATATACAACCGTGATTCCTGCGAAAGTGAGTTAGGTTTTTTTCCTTTTTTTTTCTTTGCTAGAGGACTAGCAAAAGTTTAGGTGTGGGGATATTTGATAATCACATTTTATTATAATTTTATATCAACATTATCTATTTTTTATGAATAAATATACCACTAATAATTGTTTTTATCTTTTAATTACAGGTTAATAAAGAATAAATCTCAAACTCTCATCTCTCAACAAATGCCCCTTGATTTAACACCAAAGTCCAAAGCCAAAAGCAAAAGAATAAAGCCCATGAAGTCAAATAATTTCTTTTAATATTTAATGAAGCATTGAAGCCCAAAATGTCAAGAAAATGTCCAAAAGTCCAAGCCCAAAAGCCCAAGAAAAATAAATATACCATCAAAGAACAAATGAAGAAGTTTTGTGAAAAATGAAACAAATCATGCAATCTGGATATCTCGGTAATATTTAGTATTTTGGCCATATCTCTCTCGTGTCAACTCGGAATTGGATGAATAAACATTCTCTAGAAAGCTTAGAACGAGATCTATAACTTTTGTATTTTTGACATCTTTGAAATCGGAGCATATCATGGAAAAATATTTGTACAAAGAAGCATGATCTGAATTTCTGTGCTGCAGAAGTAATTATTGGAAGAATTTGAAGGTTAATGAAGAATAAAGCTTAAGATCTCTTCTTTCAACAAAAGCCAATTGAATTAATGAAGAAAACAACCAAAAGGCCTAAGAATTCAAGCCCAAAAGCTCAAAGGCTAAAAATGATTCATTAGGGCTTAAATCTTCATCAAAGGGCTCTCATTCATTATTGTTTACTATAAGTAGGGGTAGAGAGTGAGGGGTTGAAGGTGTGAAAATTTTTGTAACTCCTTTTGGAGAGGAGAGCTACTCCTAATTGAGAAAGCCTTCCAAATTTGTAACTTTTTGTTATAATTAATAAAATAATTTTTTCATCACTTTAAATTTTTCTCTTCTTCTCTTTGTTGGATGATGAAGATGAAGATGAAGATGGAGATTAATTTGAAGGTTTTTTTTTCTTATTTCTCTTTTATTGCTTATTAGTTTAGATTTATTTTCATGCTTGTAATTAGATTTTATTTTCTTATTTAAATAGCTAAGAGGCTAGAGCCCTCTTGCTTGAGATTTATTTCATGCTTATAGATTAGATTTATTTTCTTACATTTAATTCTTACTATTTATTTTGTAGTTTAGATTTTGTAATTTATTTTATAGTTAGATTTTAATTTCTTACACTATTCACCTTGAGGCTAGAACCCTCTTGGGTTTAGTTTTTTTTTGTTTATTTTTATTTTCTTTGATTCGCCTTTAGGCTAGAACCCTATAGGAAATCATCATTTTCTAAGAAGTGGATTCAATTCTAGATTACCCATATCTTTAATTGAATCCACCATCTTTACTTTCTTGAATTTTATTTTCATTCTTGATTTTCCTTTTTGATTCTTGATTTTATTTATCTCTCCTTGTGGAAATTATTCATTCATTATCACATCCACTCTCACATACATTTTGTGCCTATTTACACACTATCACCTTCTTAATCTCTTCACAATCACATTCACTCATCACTTCTATTTGTCACATACACAACATAAGATCACTGATTTTATATTTTCTCCTACAAAACACCTTCCTTGTGGGATCGATATCTTTATACTATAAGTTGATATGGTAGTGCACTTGCAATATTTTTTGGTACATGTTTATGCCGCATCATAGCATAGCAGGTGGTTAACTTATCTATCAATTTTTTAATAAAGACCATGTGATAAGTATGGCTAAGTTTAACTGTCTTCTTAGCCTACCTGAGAAGGGAATTAGAAAACCCCTGAGAGAATGAGAACCAGTCACCTTTTGGAGAGCAATAGCATGTGAGAGAGAGGGTAGGGCAGATGATCCTAACCTTATGAACCTTCCAAAAATAAAGCCTCCCAAATTTATAACCTTGTTTTCCGCTATTTACAGTAGCTCATGGCCAACACTATCTTTAATGAGGGGAGAGCGTAAGTGTTTTTCCGAACACTGAGGTCTTCATGTTGTATTGACTAGTTAAGAGGATGGTTGTCGATGTAGGATAATTTTTAGCCAAACATTTAGAGAAAATTGGAAAATCTAGTGTGGGTGATATTGTTGTTGGGGGGTTGATCACAATCCTGACAAAATGCATGAAACTAGCATTTACCCACGTACCTGTGGAGAAACCAATATCTCGAGTGGACTTATCACATCTTTCAATCTTATAAGTAAGATCGATGATGATTATTGGTTAACTTTCATCAATCGTCCTATTTTTCAACTTCCTAATCCTGAACATACTAACACTAAAAAACAGGATAACTAGCAGCCACCTGAAGGTGACTTGCCATACACACTACCTCCTCAAGTATCCCTACCAACCCCGGTTCAGCCCACCTTCTACAACGGTGCCTCCTCATCTAGTGCATCTAAAGATTGAAACACCAGGTTCAACACATTGGAGCAGGGGCAACAACACTTTAGATTGGAACACTAGGTTCAACACATTGGAGCAGGGGCAGCAACACTTAAGAGAATCCATCTCCTCCTTACAAACAGATATCGCTACACAATTGATACAACATATGCATCACTGGTCCCTACTTCATGGTTATCCACCTCTGCCGCCACCTCAATGAGTGGTGAGTCCCATTTCTCTTCTCCTTTTCTGATTATTCCCACACATTGTGGACAATGTGCAATTCAAGCATGGGGGAGTGGACTTGTTGGGATGATGTTTCATGTCTTTCATGTATTCTTTGGTGAGTTTTTCTCTATGTTTTGGAGTGCTTATTTTCTATGTTTCCTTTTTCATTTTGCTTTATTTAAAAAAAATAGGGAGAGAGAAGAAAAAGAAAAGGAGTACTACTATTTGCAAACCTTTTAACATGTACATCATTTATTTCACATGCCGTATTGTTAGATTAAAAAAATCTCTGTTTCATGTCTAGTTGGTTAGGATGTTGTGACGCCCCAGGTTCACACAATGTTACAGTCCAAGGTGAAACCCGGATTATCAAATCTGCCGATCACCAAACACCATGCTATGACATATTTCACCATCACAGTCACTATCTCTCTAGTGGAAATAACAAATAGGTGAAGGTACAAAATAGGCATGTAATAGAAGTAGTATAAAATTAGATATGCACAAAAGAAGTATATCAATAAATTAGACCAACTGAAATAGAATGAAAATATCTCTTTGTCTGAAATACATCTTAACACAATGAGTCAAATGAAATCTCACTAAGGCACTTAGCCTCTACAAAATGAATACAATTCTAAAGTCTAAATAATGAATATAACTATACAATAGAGCTTTAGCTACTAAGACTGTGCGACGACGACTATGCTAGAACTCTGTCATCCTGCTGCTCTCCGAAATCAGACTTAAAGAGACAATTTAAATAAAAAACAATAACAAGAGCGTCAGAGCGCTACAACAAGATCACCTCTATCCGCCCCCAGGGGAAGGGCTGCTAGATAAAGTGGAGACTCTATCTATTAAGCATAGTCTACCTATATTATTTTCCCCGTATCTAATAGAGTTAATATTTAGACACCTACAAGACGATATGTAGTACGTCAAGCGAAATAATCCAAACAAGAAAACCCTCATATATATACCATATGTCTCAAATTGTAGATCCCTAAATACCAAATCTAACTCTATGAATAAAAACAATACTCAAAAGAAATACTCCAAGCCTCAATCATATAGAACCAATATCAAAATCTCAAACTACTTCTCAAGTAGTTAGCAAAATAATAAGAGAATATCATCCAACTCAAAAATCACCATAGGCCATATCCTGTATGCCATAAATCAAAGAATGTACACTACTCATGGGTAATCTAACATGGGAGTAACTACAACAGATAACACATATATGTCTACATCTCCTTGTGCAATAGCGATACTTTTGTCTCCCTATTCCGGATACATGAAATGATGATACTGTTGTAATACTCTTACTCAATCATCATGCGAAAATAGGTTTTATCTCTCTATTCCAGATACATGAATAACGATACTATTGTAATACTATTAATCAATCGTCCTGCGAAAATAGGTTTTTATCTTCATATTTCGGATACATGAATAACGATACTATTATAATACTATTAGTCAATCGACCTGTGAAAATAAGTTTTTATCTCCCTATTACGGATATATGAAATGACGATACTTTTGTAATACTCTTATTCAATCGTTCTGCAAAAATAGGTTTTATCTCCCTATTTTTGAATACATGAAAAATTACTATACTCTCCCATATGTATTAATCAGCTCAACATGAGTCAAAAATAAGTTAACACTACATAATCTAAGTGTACGTGCACATATCTCGGTGTGTGTGTCCATAATTGGTGTTCACCTTCATCTCAGGTGTTAAACAACTCTTAATCGTCATAATATATCAGTACAAGATCAAGAAACTCTCTTGAAAACCAAACAAAGCCAAAAAAAATGCACAGGCCATAAAAGAAGTTGGCGGTCGACCGCAATTATGCGACGGCCGACCGCAATAGGTTTTCAAGGTTGCCCAGGCTTCTTTCAGGCACGCGGTCGACCGCCACTAAGGCGAGGTCGACTAAACACAAAAATTTCAGAAATGTGCAGGTTTCTGCACTGTGTTGTATTCATGTTGACTTTATGATTCAAACATGTTTAAAACATACTGAAACATATATAAAATATACAACAACACTTGAACTTTGATAATCACTTGCTGAAATTATCTCGAACATTAATCAAACTCTTGTGTTAATTTAATTAGGGTTTTTAACCTAATTAGCCAAATTCTTCAATTTAAAGCATGTACTTTTAACATATTAAACATAAGCATGGTTTCCAAACATCTCAGAAAGATATATATTCATTAAATCATATTTTTTAACACTTAGGTATCACAAACCTAGGATTTTCTCATCTTTAATCCACAAGATTAGAACATGATTAACAAGTTAAAAACGAAAATTTAAAGAACTCTAATGATCATGATCATGTTTCTATTATAAACTGCAAGAAAAACATGTAGATCTAACATTTGTTTCGGATCCAACAACAAAAATCTAATCTTTTTCACATTAGATTAAGATCTAAGCATGTAAATACAAATTAAACTTCTAAGCTAGTTATTTAACTATGATGATGGGTTTGGATGCAAGTAATCTTTCCTTTGCACGTGAACAAGCCTTTGAAACGAACAACAAATGATTTCCTATTGCCAAACATTACAATTCCTCGCCTTTCCTTCGACAAACACCCCGAGATCTCTCCCAAAACACACAATTAGGGTTAGGGTTTGAGGAGAAAGATTTCTGGTGTTAAGCTTATGTGAAAGAGGGTTAAAAGAGCTTTAAAACGAGTATATATACATAAGGTAACAATTGGGTTCGGTATAAACAAAACCCAATCCGAAACAAACCTGGCAGAAACAGATTTACCCAGCGGTCGACTGCCGCGGTCGACCGCCGTGGTCGACTGCGCAGGTTTTTGGGTCGTGCTCAGACTGGTGTTTGGTAAAAATACAATAACTTTCTCATCCGATCTTGGAATGAGGTGATCTAAGATTTGTTGAAAAGATATTGAAGAGACCTACAACTTTAATATTTTATACTTTTCTGGATTTAGACTGTATTGATGTGTAAAATATAGAAACTCTTAACTCGTCATTATCCCCAGATTTTTACTCTTTTGGCCTTTGTGCATGTTTTGTGCATTTACACTCATATTATCATAAATATATATTGAATTGATCTCAAATCAATTCTTATCATACTCAAACATCAAGATATATTAATTTTCACTATATAACATATTTATTATTATTTATTATAAAATATTCAAATTTACGGAGTTTTATAGATGTTATCTGTCAGAGTTCCAATTCGCCCATTCTTGAGTCTAGACATTGGAATAGATAGAAATAGCTTTTGGCTTAATCCATCTAATTAATATCTAGACTCCTTTGGTGACTTGGACTACTTTTTGGTTACTGGAGAAACACTCAGCCTTGAAAAAAATAATAATAAAAATTGAGGTCCTAAAGTCTATCGCACCGACTACCTAGCACCGCACCCTCAAAAGTATGGTTGTCACGTCAGTAGGTGTTAATTATTATGAGATCTTCACATAAAAAAAAAGAAAAAAGGTGCAAGGAAACTTAGTGCTCCTTTGAGACCTTAAGTAGGAAAATTATGATTCAAGTGTGATGAGATATGTGTCTGTCACGAGGAGTCTTGGGGAATCAACTAAAATAATAATAATAATTCTGCCATACCATTATTCCAATGTTTATGAGTCGAGTCACTTGCACTAATGTACGAGAACACCTATGGATGCATTTTCTTTAACTTTAAACTTGAGACAAGATTTCAGTTTTGACTTTGGGCTGAGTTGAATGATGTCGCACGTGAACTTAAGACTAGTGGATGCCCTTGTGCTTACTTTATATTTCTGTTGTCATTTCTTTGAATCTGTGCCCTCATGTGTGTGTGTTTCCATCTGTTTTGCTTGAAGAAAAGCAATAGTTCAAGCATGGGGGAGTTGATAAGCAAGAACATTTTCTATCTTTTGACTATGTTTCACCTCTAGTTTTGTTATTATTTTATGTGATTTACTTGCACTTTGTCCTTGTTTAGCTTCTTTGTTCTTGTTTACTTCTCTATTTAAGTATTGTGTAGGAAATACTAGAGCATAGCATGAATTCAGAGCCAAGACAGAGTTAAGGAATGCTTGGGAAGATGCTACACGGTCCCCCAGTGTCCAACAACACTGAAGTGATGAAGTGCAGAAAAAACCCAGAAAGAGTAGAGCGATGAAGATGAACACGTCCTGGTCGTGTTAATCTACACAGCCGTGTTGGATGTTAGCATTCAGCTATCACGCGATCGTAAGTGAGATTTGTAGTTATCGGTTAATATATCTTTTCCAGAACTTAAAAGAGGACACCTTAAGGCATCTGGGCGGTTGCAGAGGCTAGAATTTTCTCTTTTTCTTTCTTATTCTTCTCCCCATCTCTCTAAAAACTCTTAGATTAGGATTTCTTTGATTTGGCAAGGTTCTAGTTATTGAGATTTATGTGTAACACCTTGACTTTGACATTACGGTTTATTTTTCTAATTCCTCTTGTTTTCCAGTTTACAATTATGATTTTATACATTGTCATCATGTCTTCTATTTCAATTATGTGTGAGTATTTGTTTCTCTAGGATTGAATTAGGTTTGGCCATGGTTATGAATCAATAAACTGATTTTGTTGTTATCATTAATTATTCAATTTGTATTATTTAATTACTAATACATAATTGCTTAGGGTTGATTCAATTAGCAGCTGATTTAATCCTTTTATCAAGTTGATTTGAATTGAAAGGTTAAATCAACGTCAGAAAATA
Source organism: Asparagus officinalis (assembly GCF_001876935.1). Lineage (NCBI taxonomy): Eukaryota > Viridiplantae > Streptophyta > Magnoliopsida > Asparagales > Asparagaceae > Asparagus > Asparagus officinalis. Next base: position 36,346,539 of record NC_033799.1, on the reverse strand, counting down.
GTAATTGAACGGGAATTAATTGATCATGAAAATAGGTTAATTATTCTCTAGAACATAAGGGACTAACATGAACTTAATGGGTTTAATTTAATTTAACACCATAAAAATAAGTTGTTAGGCTAAATTAGGCATGACTTTTAGTCGTCGAAAGAGGGTAATACTTATCATAGGCTAGTCGTTCCTAATGCATTGATAGGTTCGATAACGATTGATTAATTTGTTGATTCAAACCAGAGTTGATACCGAAGTTCAATCCTAGATTCTTTTAATTGAGTGAATCCGCTGTTAATACTAGTTAGTGCGTTCGTTGTTATTCTATAGTTAAAAATCAACATCCTATCATGATCGGCCTAGATAGTCACAAAACAATAAAAAATAGTAATTAAAAATAAAGTCCTTGAGGATACGACCTTGTATTGCTACAATAATATTCGTGTACTTGCGAATTTGGGCAAACACTCTTTATTATAGGGATCATGTTAGATTTAATTAAGATGGTCCTGGTATGAATTTTATGTTCTCTACATGCTTAGTATTTTTATACATATAGTCTTCCGTCATGTATTTTGCATGTCGATTTAGCACGAATTTCCAGCATGGTATCAGAGCCATAGTTCCATTTAATTGAATCTTTACATGCATATCTAACTCATAGAGGACTTTATACTTTCTTTAATTAAAATATGTTTTAATAAACTAACTAACTAATTCAAGTTGTTTTGTAATTAGTTATACAAGTTGTTAATTCAAAAATGTGATTTTTGGATCATAAGATTTTAGGAGGAAAAACATTTGTATAAATTGTAAAAACACTTTAACACAAGCCTAGAATGTATGGGTGACAGATCGGCCATAGGAGTACTCTAGGATATACACCAGGGCAAAGTCGAGCATATGACGATGCCGCCCTTTTTCATTTCGTGTAAGTCCCCGATAGAGGAAAGGGCTATAGGTGATGGCGTGTTCTGCTTCTTAGGGCACAGAAATCGTTCCTATGGGGTCGTGCGTGGCAGCTGGTATAGATGATGAAAGGCGGGCCGCTTGAACTGGGACCTATTCTCTTAATAGGCGGCAAGCAAAGCTGAATAGGAAAGGGGGCGACTGATAAGTGCCTTTTTAGTTATAAATAGAAAAAGGCTTGAATGTGGAGCTAACATGGCTAGCTACAAGTATAGCAAAGAAAGATGAGACAGGACGGACTATCAGAGGCCGTAGCGGGACTACCAGAGGAAAGCCCGCCCCTGCTAGCTAACATAAATATCTATTCTCGGTGCGCATATTCTCTATTTTGAATCTCTTCCCGATTAGGCCAGGCCGAATCGGGCCGCCACTTAGGATCGAAATGGCTCAGCCTACATGCATCATTTGATGAAAGCACTCAAGTCGACTCCGATCAGTGGCTTGTCAACCAATGTAGTTGTATGTTAGAAGCATGATAGTTCTATTTGAGTTTGAATAATCCCTATGTTATCTAGTTTTTTAATTTGTTGCATAACTAGATAGATGCATATTTCTTAATGTTGATTAAGTTATATGCTTTATCATCTTGCAAATACTTATGGATGGTAGTGGACAACAATTCTCTTGCATGTTTGTATTGATGTAATAAAGTTAGAAATGTAATAATAATTTACAACCTCTTCCCTACCCGAGAATGAGCTATGACTACAGGTATAGGCACTCACCGATCATGGGTTACGCGTATGGGTATAGGCCATTGTTTGGGTGTGGGTGTAAAGTTGCTTAGTTTAGTTATTTAATTTATAGTTTGTTACTTCACATTTAATGCAATATTATTACTCATCCTACGAGATGGTTTTTCTATTATAAATAGGGTTTGCACGTCCTATGTTTATGTGATTGTAATAATACAGAGTTTGCAAGGAAACTAGCACTGCAAGGAGTTGCAAATGGCTTGCCAAAATGTAATTAGTATAGTTGTATTTTTATTCCTTTAGTTGTCCACTACCATTCCATATTTCTTTTACATATATTGATATATTAGTTGTACCCCAATTGTAGATGTCAGTACAACTGGATGCTATATTTTACAAAGTTTATATCTCTATCTCACTAGAGAATAGTTTTTATTATAAAAACTCATTTTTAAATTCTGTGAGACATGACAATAAGAGTTTATTGACCATAGAGTGGTGAGACCGACATTAACATTGTGTTAGTGTGAAAGATGAATAAACCTGAAGCAGTTAAAAGAGATATATTTAGAACGAATTTTTAACTAGTGTTTTGGAAAGTGATTATGAGATATAGCTCATGGGGTGATGCACAACTTAAGATTATGGGTGATGCCTAATTTTTTGCGCTATAGTCTTAAAGAATAGTGGTTACTTAATTAAGGTCCGATGAATATTCCTGGTGAATAGCTCGGAACCCTCCCACCAATCTTGCACTTACCTGGCTAATTTAATTCTTACTAGTATAAATATAGAGCATCTATAAACTATATCAAGTTTGATTATGGTAAAAGACTTATGAAATCGTGCATAGCTCTCCATCATTTCAATTGAATACTATTAAGCTTATAAATACTATGTTTGTTGACTTATGTCAAGGCAGAACTATTCTATGGCTAATTAGTATTCATCTATTATAAGATATAAGGACAACTTAAATTGGTTATGCGACTTTGTTGAAATACGAAGAGTTTGCATAAGTTAAATTTAAGCTAATCAAGAAATGATGGGTCTAAACTTGACTAGCATTTTATGATTTGTTGACTATCATCAAGTTCATAAAAAGACTAGGCATATTAAGAATTATAGGAGTGTAAAAGACAAAAGTTGTCTATTAATTATTGAGTGTATCAATTTGTTGGCTATCGTTAAGGTTGATACATTCAATGATAATTGGATCTTGATCCCACTTGAAAATAAGGGGTTGTTTTCTGATCACCTCTTATAAGGTTTTGCGGGACTCAAAAAATAGTGGGAGGCATAACTTAGATAAAAATGAACCAAATCTATTTTATTTATTGGACGTCTGCTAAATTATTTTTTATCTCTTTCATTGTCATAATGTCTGGCTTAAAACTCATATTAGAATAGAATATGTTACACGGTCCTAATTACAAAGACTAGTTGAGTAATGTAGTAATTGCCCTAACTTATGACAAAGTAGCATATGTCCTCACAATGCAGGAACATGTTATAGGCCCAGAACCCACTATAGCAGACATTAAAATCCGTATAACATCGGATAGAGATTGTTCATGCCTCACTATAGCATCTATGGATCTGATCCATTAGTGGCAACATGAGAATATGGATGTCTGATCCATATTTTGTAATATAGTAGGATTGTATGGCGATAAACCGCGACTAATGTAGTATGCAGCGTCTTGGAATTTGTTACAGATGAAAATAACTGTAGGATCTTTTGTTGGGGACTACGTCCTCAAAATTATCGCCTATGTTAATGAGCTTGAATTTTTGAATGCATGCCTAGACGCAGATATATATATGGATATTATTCTACAGTCCTTGATACCAGCCTTCTCCTGAATCATATCACAGTTCTTGATGATGAATCTGAAGCCTACTCTTCCCATTCTGCTTAATTTGTTAAGACGGGTAGAAAGCTCTTTGAAAAAGGGACAAACACCAGCCTTAGCTATAGGGCAATCTTCTTCCTCTTCTAAGCAAACTGGTTACCAAGAAAAAGGGAATGAAGAAAACTTCTATACAAAGGAAAGGTGTTAAGAAGGTAGTTAAGAAGGGCAAAGCGAAGGCAAAAATGATGACAACAGAAGAAAAGGTCCCATCATGACCCTAGCCCTGTCACTAGCTAACACATGTAAAGTAAAGGGTTGACTCAGCGTCCAACCCTGACTTAGCAGTCCAGCCTACACAATTGCACTGACCAATCTCTTCTCGAAAAAAGTGGAGAATTTATCTCCCATGCCGAAGTGACTTTTCCTTAAGTCACCAGTCGACACCTGTTAAGCAAGGGGCTGACTCAACGTCTAGCCCACACTTTGCCACCGCCCTCCTATGCATAGGCAAAAATGACCAACCTACCCATCCACCCCTTTATATATGCAGGTATGACCCTAAGTTAGAGGACGCGGGCGATATGGCTCTCAAGAGATCTAGCAATCTGCCTCCTCCTCAAGACACACTACACACAAGAACCACATGAGTTCTTTTCTTGACCTTCCCCTTCCCCACTCAAGCACGTTATCTAACTTGATCATCTGAGGAACCATGGAGGAACATGCCCCCTCCTCTCACGAGTTCTTCTTTATCCATGCAGTATGATTGAATACCCCGATTTAAGAACTAGGCATAAAGTTAGGAAAGGAGGCAGCCACCTTCATCAATCTCCTCTACCTCACTCTAAGCAAGGGCCGAAGCAAACCGATCCTCTCCGGGATTCGATTGACTGTTGATCTTAGTCATCAACAATTATAGACTTGGTCACATTAATAAAGAAAGACTTGGCGAGCTACATTAACATGGATATTTAGATCCATTTTTGACTTCGAGTCTTGTGTTACTTTCAAGTCTTGTCTTAATTGAAAAATGACCAAGACTCCATTTACGAGAACTGGAGCAAGAGTTACAAAACTCTTGAGACTGATACATAGTGATGTATGTGGTGCTATGTTTACAATGGCTAGAGGTGGCTAGAGCAAGAAAGTTAAAATTCTTCGATCTGATAGAGGAGGTGAACACTTGAGCTTAGAATTATTAGGGTTTTTTAAAAAGAGAATGAGATTCTCTCTTAGGTAACTCCACCATTGACATCATAGCTTAATGGCTTGTCATAAAATGTGGAATCGTACCCTATAAGATATAGTATGCTCCATGATGAGTAACACTGAGTTACCTTTTTTTATTCTGGGGGTACGCGATGGAAACAACAGCATACTTACTGAATAGGGTTCCTACTAAAAAAGTGCCTAAAACTCCATATGAGATATGGAGTAGGATGAAACCACATCTTAATTATATTAAGATTTGGGGATGTCATGCTTATGAAGCAAGATTCCAAAAAGTTAGAGGCACGCTCAGTATTGTGTAAATTTGTAGGATATCTAAGGAATTCCCAATGATATCAATTCTACAACATCGATGAAGAAAAAGATAATTATTTCTCGGTATGCCACCATCTTGGAGAAGAAATTTCTTAAAAAAGAAATTAGTGGGAGCATGGTAGAACTGAAAGAAATTTTAGAGATACAAATTAATACTGATAATTTAGTAGAACAAGAAAATTCAGTTGTACAAGAAGAATCTCAACCACTCCGAAGATATCTAAGGCTATCTCATACACCTAAAAGACAATAAGATTTTCTCGTTGAAGGTTGCGTATCAGATCATGTCATAGATGATGACAAACCTTTGAGTTATTGCAAGCTTCTTAGAGTAAGGACTCTGTTGCCTTACATAATGCAATGAAATCCGAAATAGACTCCTCATACACCAACAAAGTTTGGATCTTAAACAATGCTCCTAAAGGGGTGATACCGAGAGGCGGCAAATGATTATTTAACATAAAGTTGGGTGTAGATGGAAAAGTAGAGACATTTTAAAGCTAGGCTAGTAGCTAAAGGTTTTTGTTAAAGACTTAGTTTGGACTACGATGAAAAATTTTCTGCAGTGGCTATGCTAATGTGACGCTCCTGGTTTCACACTATGCTACGGTCTAAGGATAACCTAAGGATGTCAAACCTGCCTTGTACCCACACTATGCAATAATATGTTTCATCATCAAAGTAATACCTCTCTAGTAGAAATAATAGAAGATAGTATGAGTATAAGAAGATATAAGAGAAATAAAATCAGGAAGTAGAATATAAGAATACATGTCCAACAACATAGATAAACAAGTCTTAACTAAGGAATTAGATATACATCCAATGAACTGAAATAAGAGTAAATAAATACAAGAGTCAACTTGATAGTATATAGGCACTCAACCTCCAAAACAAAATACAACTCTAGAAATCAGCTAAACAACTACTAAGCTAATGTGGAGCAATAACCGACTATCACAGAACAACGGCGACTATGCAGGAACTACGCCAAACTGTGACTCTACGGAATTATGATGCACTGCCTGAAAAAAGGGAAAGACAACATCGTTAGAGCGCTAGCAAGAACATCTCCATCCTCCCCAAGGTAAGGGCTACTACATATAATAGAAGTTATGTCTAAAATATGCATAGTCTACCTAAATCATTTACCCTCTACTAAATGGGGTTAATGCATAGAAATCCATAACATGAGACTGGTAAGTCAAGCAAAATAATCCAAATAAGAAAACTCTCATATATATACCATGTGTCTCAAAATTGTGAATCGCTAAATACCAACTCCAGGAGAAAAATAAATAATAAAGAAATACATTACAAAAATACCATACCATCCCAAACAGTGTCATAAATGTCAAACCAAATACCTTACGCTACCCTTAAATAGATGATACAGATACCAGTACATAATCCGATATAACCTACAACACAATATACCCTATTGCAATATAACACTACGGTGAATCATGTTCATAATTAACTCCCGCCTAAGACTCAAGTTGTCAAAAGTTTTATAGTACTGTCTCTTGTAAAGTTCTATAGCTCATAGCATCACTTTGTGGAATAGACTACCTGTTTAGGCATCCTAAGAAAATACGGATCACTAGCCTTATCACTCCACCATGTGATTGTTTTCTTTTCTTTATTTTTCCTGTATTAGACTTCGGGTTTAGTATTTAGGGATTTACAATTTGAGATACAAGGTATATACATGAGTGTTTCCTTGTTTGGATTTTTTCGCTCGACGTACCTACGCTCGTGTTGTAATTTCCTAAGTACCGAAACCTATTATTGTTAGGATAAACGTGTTGTAATTTCCTAAGTACCGAAACCTATTATTGTTAGGATAAATGATCTTATATTATTATGTATTAACTGTATTTTCATATACAATGAGCCCTATCCCTTGGGGTTGGTTGTGATGTTGCTCGCTAGCACTTTGACGCTCTTTGTCCCTCCCCCTTTCAGGTAACGAGCCCGTAGCCCGGAGAGTCGCAGGTTGAGGGCGATTTTCATTAGCGCCTATTTTTCCTCTTATTAGATGTATTTTTTTTTGTGCTCCACTTGAGATATTTTTTTTGACTTGAGAGATTTATATTCTAGAGTTGTAAAGGCTATGTGCCTTATTTCCTAAATCAGATGTCATGTACTTTGAGACATGTTGAGATCTCCAGACTACTATTATTCATTCCAGACATTGACTATGTATTCCATCTTATTTGGTTGAGGAGATGCATTAATTTGAGTTCTATCATTTCATCATGTATTTGTTGTAAAATCTTTTACTTGCTTTGTACCTACACCTATTGTTGATTCCACTAGAGAGATAGTAATTGTGATAGTAAAACATGTTATTACATGGTGTGGTACATGGCATGTTTGATATTCTTGGTTTCACCTTGGACTGTAGCCTTGTGTGAACCCAGGGGCATCACAAGCTAGAGGACTCTTAGATTCAAACCCGAAAGTAGGAGATATCCAAAGAGCCAAAGACTAATTGGATCATTGGAGTAGATGGAGGACTTCGAATGAATGTCCGATTAGTGATGCCAAGTAATCCACAGCTAAAGAAAGACTTATTTGATGAGGCGCATCGTACTAGGTACACAGGGCATCTAGGCACTACTAAAATATACAAGGACCTAAAGAGATACTTTTGACGGAGTGGCATACGTAGGGATATTGCAGAATATATGGCTAAGTGCTTTACCTATCAGCAAGTGAAGGCAGAACATCAGAGACTCGCAAGAACCCTTGTTCGGGAAGAAAGTTGATGTCTTCATTGAGGTAATCATTACAACTTCAGTCGTTACAATGAAAATACAAAAAGATAGTCTTTTTATAAGGCTCTTACACAATGAAAATACAATTCTCATCAAAATAAACGCAGAGATCGTTTATCGGTTTTCTGCTTACGTAGGATCTTTGCCTGTGACGGGGACGTTGATATCCATGGACCACCAAACGATCAGATCAGATCCGGAGCTTCGTTGATTCGCGAAGGAATTAAGAAACCGAAGCAATTATCTCAGCAATAGCAAGATAATCACTCTTCTCGAGATCACCGCAACGGAGCAATCTCAAGAGAAGGAACCGGGCTGTAGATCTGACGAACTCCTCTTTTTTATGCCAAAGAATTCACTGTATATCCTCATCCTCTCTGAAATTCGTGGCTCTTCAGTGCTCAGTTTGGAAGGGCTTCCCCAACGCTTGAGAATTTTGGATTCTTAAAAATGAAGGCCCTGGGGCTGTATTTATAGGCTTTGGGATCTCTGTTTTCAGATAAGAATGGTCGATTATCTCTTATCCTCAGTTATAACCACTTAACCACGTTCTTAGATGATATCAGACCAGTTGGAATAAATCCAGGTGGTTAACGTCAAAAAATAGCTTCAAAACCACCAAATCTATTTTTTTTTTGGGTTGCAAACACCTGCGGGTGTCTCGGCCAAACCGTTTTTGGGTTGCAAACACCTGGGGGTGTCTCGGCTACACCGAGACACCATGGGGTGTCTTGGTTTGGCTCAGGGCTTGGTCTCGCGTGCTTCGTTCATTTTCGTCGTATTCTCATCATCCGAACTCGGAATCACGCGATCCAGAATACATCGGAAAGATGACTAGGAGACCTATAAGCTCTCATGATTGAATCATGTGTGGAGTAAATGGGACATGAGGGGCACTTCATCTTCTTAAGCGACGTGTAAATCCCGATCCATTCTTTTTTCCGTTATTCCGAAGTTCTGTCGCTTTGCATCGTTCGTTGACTCACTTCATGTGCTTGTCATCATCAAATGAGCTTCTATGATTCGGATAATGACGTTCATTATCATCTCTCTATCTTGAGTCACGTGTGGGAGCCTATAGGTATTTTTAGACGCCTACAGATATCCCCTCCAAAGTGTTTCAGTCTTGTTTCTTTTATAGAGGAGCCTGAAATACTTTGGATGTGATCAGTCCAACCTTCAGTCGGTGTAAAAATACCTACAGTTAGCTTTGACTCTTGACTCCTTTGATTTTTAGTTTATTTAATATTTTAACGAATAGCTAAAAAAAATTTCGGTGCTGCGTTTATCGTCTGGCCGTCGTTGAAGTCTCAAATTTAAAACTAGTGAGTTGATTTTGGCTCGTGTCATCAAGTTGACTTATAACTGACTATCTCTGTCATAATGTATTGACTTAGGGCTATGCGTTGAATGGTATTGACTTTTCATCACAACGCGTTGACTGGCGTTGACCTAGGGTTATGTGTTGACCGGCATTGACCTTAGGGTTTTAGATCGTCGGGTGTTGACTTTCATCATAACGGGTTGACTGGCATTGACCTAGGGTTACGCGTCGATTGCGGTTGATACAGCTTATACTCATATATTTGCTAGAGTATACACAGTTTAAGCTCTTAAGGTATTGGAGTATGGCGGTCCTAAATATCGGGCTACATGACCAACTATTAAATTTGTTTTGTCTTTAGGTATGGATCTTATACTAAAGTTTGTTGGATGCTCAAGTCATGAGAGCAACTAATGAAATTGATGCATCAATAACTCTTTCCTTTATAGGATTTTTGGCAAACCCTCAGCCATCAACGGGTTTGACGAGCCTTTACCGACTACCATTTGAGTCGGGCTAGCATGTAAATTGTTTAAGTCCGTTCCACATATAACATTATGCTAAAAGAGTTAACTCTTTTAGTGCTACGATATTGAATATGTAGACTTCGTCTTTCTTAATAACATTATGCTAAAAGAGTTAACTCTTTTAGTGCTACGATATTGAATATGTAGACTTCGTCTTTCTTATGGGAATAGACTACCCAGAGTTAACTCTTTTAGTGCTACGATATTGAATATGTAGACTTCGTCTTTCTTATGGGAATAGACTACCCCGGCAACGCGTGTTAGGCATTGACTTATCCCTTCTTAGGGTTCGGGATAAAAGTCCCCAGACTCAGATTCTAGTGTCTTTTTCACTCGACGAAAGACTAAACCGGTAACGCATGTTAGGCGTTGACTTATCTCTATTTAGGAGTCAAGATAAAGTTCCCCGTACGTATAAGGCACGGATTATGGTGTTATTAATAACAACCTGTCACAATGTCGAATATGTGGGCTTTTGTCCTTTTTTATGGTCAAGGGCTAACCGGCAATGCGTGTTAGGTGCTGACTTATCCCTACTTAGGCTTTGGGATTAAATTCCCTAGATTTGGATTCTAGTATCTTCTTCAATTGGTGAAAGACTAAACCGGTAACGCGTGTTAGGCGTTAGCTTATACCTACTTAGGATTCAGAATAAAATTCCTTACGCGTGTAAGGCACGAATTACGGTGTTATTAATAACAACCTGTCATAATATCGAATATGTGGGCTTTTATTCTTTTTACAGTCAAGAACTAACCGACAACGTGTGTTAGGCACTAACTTATCCCTACTTAGGCTTCAGGATAAAAGTCCCCAGACTCGGATTCTGGTGTCTTTTTTAATCGGTGAAAGACTAAACTAGCAACGCGTGCTAGGCATTGACTTATCTCTACTTAGGATTCGAGATAAAATTTCCTGTACATGTGAGACACAGATTATAGTGTTATGAATAACAACCTACCATAATGTTGAATATGTGGGCTTTTGTTCTTTTTACGGTCAAGAACTAACCAGCAACGCATGTTAGGCGCTGACTTATTCCTACTTAGGCTTCGGGATAAAATTCCCGACGCGTGTTAAGCATGGATTATGAGAGTTAAAAAGGTGGTGTCTTTTCTTGGGGCAAAGACAAACCCGATACTAGAAAGGAAGAATTTTATATTCTATTTTCAATTACAATTGAGACTCGAAATGGGATTTCCACCTCGAGAATTTAAAGAGTGAAACTAAGAGTAGGATCTCCAATCCGAGAATCGAAATGATTCGGATAATCCTAATTGTCGGAAGGTTTGATTACCGAACTAAAGGTAAATTTTTCGTTTATCGAGAGTGAATTGTGATTATGGCCCTAACTGTAGGAATGTTTGATCAAGCGGGAGTTTGAGGTGACCCTAAATGTAGGAAGATTTGATCACTTGATTTGAAAGTGGATCTCTCATTCATGGAAGAAATCGAGAGGGGATTTTGGTTTTGACCCTAACTATAGGAAGGTTTGACCGAGTGAGAGGTTTGAGATGATCCTAACTATAGGAATGTTTGATCGCTCGATTCGTAGACCTCTCATTTATTGGAGGAATCGAGAGGGGATTTTGTTTGTGGCCCTAACTATAGGAAGGTTTGATCAAGTGAACAGTAAGAATGGGAATACAAATTGCAGTAGGAGTGTTTATTCGTATAAATCACTCAAAGGGGGTTCCTGGTGTTAAGTGGCAAATAAATAACACAGAGGGGTTTGATAATCGTCAATGATCAGGAGATTAAAATTCTGGATACTATGTCTGGACTCTAACAAAGAGAATGTTGAGTGCACAGACGTAGCGGGAGTTTGTGTGGGAGTTTCTTATTCATCACCTTCTTGTAGTGACCAGGTTATCCCTAAAAATACACTATGTAGAATTCTTTCGGGAACATCCCGTTACATAAATTAGCTACCCCCAGCTTTTTTACAAAACCGAGTCTAATATTAAACTCAATTGGATGACCGGGTTATCCTTAAGAATATTACGTATAAAATTCTTGAGGAACTTCCCGTCGAAGATAGGAAATAGTTTGGAATCATATACCTATTAGAGTACCGGGAAGCAGTTTAACCTCATATACCGGTTGGAGGATTGAGAAGCGGTTTATACTCATATACTCTTCGGAGTGTCGGAAGGAGCAGTTTATACTCTTATACTTGTCAGAGTCAGAAGGATTAGTTTATACTCTTATACTTGTCGTAGTGTCGGAAGGAGCAGTTTATACTCTTATACTTGTCGGAGTGTCGGAAGGAGTAGTTTATACTCTTATACTTGTCAGAGTGTTCATTCGACTTAGTTGAACGTTATGACGTCGGCTTCAGCCAAGGTTTGGATGCTATTCTTGAGAGCGAAGCAAGCCTTAGTGTGATGAATGATCATCCTGTGGTACGCATAGTATTTTGGATCCACAGTATTGTTAGCTTCCTCCTAATTTACGAAAGGTGGTAGCTTGATCTTGTTGTTTTCAAGGAGGGATTCGAAAATGGCTGGAATGTTTTCGTCCTTGAAGGAGTACTCTTTTTGGAGTCTCAGACCTAAAGTCTTTTGCTGTCTCCAGGATTGCTATTGTGACGTCTAATTAACATCAATAGCTGCTACAGGTGTTTTCTGTTGGAACCTAGAGGGGGGTTGATTAGGGTCTTGAGGCAATAATTATGAAATAAATAATAAGATAAGCAAAGCACCACAAAATGAACCACCAAAGTAAATGAGATAAGATAAGAGATCATTATCCAAGTGACGCGTGATGTATTAACGAGGTTCATTCTGCTGACCTACGTCCCCGATTTCCACTCTCGAGGAGAATCCACTACACAACCCGGTTTGGAAGCCGAAACTTCTTCTATGCAACGATCTCCACAAGATCTCACTACCACATAGTTGATCTTCACAAGATCAAGCTCACAACTATAGTAAATTGTGTAAAATCTCTCTTTACATCAATCCTATGACAAGGAGAAAGATCACACTTGAAGCTTCGGATGTGAACTTGAAAACAGAGAAAAAAACAAGATTGAAAGTTTGGCTCTTTTGAAAACAGTAAAACAAAACTCAGGATTTTCAATAAGCTTAGATACCTTGAGAAAGGGGAGTATAAGGGTTTAAATTGGAAAAAGAACAGCTGCTAAAATCCATACACAAATCTCCCCAAATCCCGTAAAAACGATTTTCTAAAACTGTACTGAAAAAACCCATTAGACGAACGTCGGTCGATCGTGGGATTCTCGCGGTCGACTGCGAGGGATTTTCAAAACTGAGAGAACTTCCAGTGAAAGCTATGGTCGACCGTCGCGGTCGACCATGGAAACTTACAGATTGACAGTCGACCGTCACGATCGACCGTGAATGTTCTTGTTGGCTCCCGAGGGAAAAACATAGGTGTGTTCGACCATGGCGGTCGACCGCGAACTGATACATGACTGATACATGTATAAAAATAGTTTTTGACTCTTTTTAAAATAACTCAATTGATTTCTAAACATTGTGTTGCTTTGTAAAATGTTTTTAATACTAAAAACAAACTGTTTAGAAAAGAAATTTTACGAATAGGTCCTCATGCTTGTGAAAAATAATATTTAGTGAAAACGCTCAAAAATATAAGTATAAAAACATGTGTGTGATATCCCAATAGCTTAAAATGAAATCTACAACTACTTGCCTACAATCTAACACTAGAGAGAAAAGAAAAAACTAGCAAATATCCTCACATAGAATTACATTTCTTTGAGTCTTCATATTGGTTTAAGTTGATGATGCTTTCACTTGTAAATGTTGTTCTTGATTAACATTTGCTTCATCACATTGCCTCCTCCTTCTCTAGATATCTTCGTTGTAGCTCAAATTCCATCCAATCCTCCATATGTGGTACTAGCAAGCTTGATATGTATATTAACTATAATATAACTCAACAAGTAATTAGTATCGATAATGGTGGTTGTAAATCATCATCAAAACATAAGGGCTTACAATCTCCCCCTTTTTGATGATGACAATTAACCGTTATATTGGAGCGTAATAAACATAGCTTATAGATAGTAGCTCCCCCTATATATGAGCTCCCCCTAACTATGTGCAACAAATGAGGAGATTTCTCTCCCCTTTGTCACCATCAAAATTGGGTAAGTGAAATGGTAAACAAAAAATACATATGAAGTGCAACTAACCAAGCAAACAAACAAAACTTTTACATAGTACATAAACCCAAACCATTTCTTATGCGACAAAAATCATCTTCACTAAGAGGCTTGATAAAGATGTCCGCTAATTGAGATTTAGTATCAATATAAACAAGAGATACATCTTGCCTCTCTACATGATCGCATAAGAAATAATGATGCACATCAATATGCTTGGTTCTAGAGTGCAAAACAGAAATTTATGAAATATTTATAGCACTAGTGTTATCACAAAAGATTTTTATATTTTGAAAATTCAAACCATAGTCCTTTAATCCATAAAACTTGGGCACAACATAAGCCGGCGGTAATGTATTCCGCTTCCGTAGTGGACAAAGTAACACAATTTTGTTTCTTAGAAGCTCAAGAGATAAGAGAGTTACCTAAAAATTAACATGTATCACTCATACTCTTGCGATCTACCTTACATCCAGCAAAGTCGGCATCACAAAAACCATAAAGATCAAAAGAGGTGATTTTTGGATAAGATAAACCATGATCAATTGTACCATTGATATATTTAATAATTTGTTTAACTATAATCAAATGGGATGTTTTTGGAGAAGCTTGAAAACGTGCACAAGCACACACACTAAGCATGATATCGGGTCTACTAGCGGTAAGATAAAGATGACTACCTATCATACCTTGATAGAGTGTTTGGTCTACATCCTCACCACTATCATCCGCATCAAGCTTGATACTTGTACTCATGGGAGTTGGTGCATGTTTAGAATTCTCCAAACCGAATTTCTTCACCAATTCTCTAGCATACTTGCTTTGAGAAACAAATATCCCATCCGTAGTTTGCTTGACTTAGAGCCCGAGAAAGAAAGTAAGGTCTCCCATCATGCTCATCTCAAAATGATCTTGCATAACTTTAGAAAATTCCTTGCATAGAGATTCATTTGTAGCACCAAAAATAATATCATCAACATATATTTGAACTAAAATAAAATAATTTTCTCTTTTTCTCACAAAAAGTTTATTATCAATTTTCCCTTTCAAAAAACCATTTTAAAGAAGAAAACTAGAGAGACGAGCATACCAAGCTCTAGGAGCTTGTTTTAACCCATATAAAGCTTTTTGACCCCGGTAAACATGATTAGGAAATGAATGATCCATAAAACCGGGAGATTACTCAACATATACTTCATCTTCTATAAAACTATTTAACAAGACACTTTTAATATCCATTTGAAATAATTTAAAATTTTTAAAACTTGCAAATACCAAATACATCCTAATAGATTCTAATCGTGCAATCGGTGCAAAGGTTTTATCATAGTCTATGCCCTCCTCTTGATTGTATCCTTGGGCAACTAAACGAGCTTTATTTCTTATGACTATGTCATGTTCAACAAGTTTGTTTCTAAAAACCCATTTTGTTCCAATCACACTAGCATTGTTAGGTCTAGGAACTTGTTTCCAAATATTATTTCTTTAAAAATTGTTTAGTTCATCATGCATAACTAAAACCCAAAACTCATCTTTTAAAGCATCATTAATCTTTTTAGGTTCTATATGAGATAGGAAGGCAACATTACCACACTCACTCAAAACTTTTGAGCGAGTTAGAACCCCTTGTAAAGGATTCCTTATTATTTGCTCCTTTGGATGACTTGGTGTAAATTTCCATGCTTTGGAGAGTTCTTCTTGCTCTTGTTCTTGAATGTTGTTGCTTTTCCCATCCTTTTGAGAATCTATTGAGGGTGTTTCATTTAGTTGCAAAAATTTCAATCCTCCCTCAACATCATCATCATCTTTCCTAGGCAAACTAACTTGTAAACCAATATTAGTCTCATCAAAAGTAACGTTTATAGATTCTTCAACAACAAGAGTTTATTTGTTGAAGACCCAATAAGCCTTACTTCGATGTGCATATCCTAAGAAAATACCAATATTAATTTTTGAATCAAATTTATCATGGTGATCTTTGGTGTTCAAGATAAAACATTTACAACTAAAAATACAAAAGTATCCAATAAAAGGGATTTTTCCATAAAATAGTTTATAAGGAGTTTTCCTAAGCTTTGGTCGAATCAAAACACGATTCAAAACGTGGCAAGTCGTATTTACGACTTCCACCTAAAAATATTTAGGTAAATCAAAAGCATTTATCATTGTTCGTGCCATCTCTTGTATGGTACGATTTTTTCGTTCAACAATACCATTTTGTTATGGTGTTCTTGGAGCGGAAAATACATGAGTTATACCATGATATGCACAAAAATCATTAAAATTTTTTTTTTTTGAAATTCACCATCATGATCACTTGTAATTTTAACAACTTTCAACTCTTTTTTATTTTCAATTCTTTTGACATAATTTAAAAATTCTTCAAAGCATGCATCTTTATTACCAAGAAATATTGTCCATGTAAAACGAGAGAAATCATAAATGATAATAAAAACATATTGTTTGCCTCCTAGAGAGGTAACACGCATAGGACCAAAGAGATCAAGATGAAGTAATTGTAAGGGTTTAGAAGTTGATACCTCATTAATGGATTTGAAGGTAGTCTTAGTTTGTTTACCTTTAGCATAATCTTCACAAATGGTATCTTTGATGAAATACAAGTTTGGTAACCCTTTTACAAGATTCTTCTTGGATAATTTGGATATCAACTCCATGTTGGCGTTGTCCAAGCCTTTTATGCCAAATCCAAGGATTTTCATCAACCGTCCCAATGCATTTAACATCTTAATCTATTAGCTCATTCATCTTAAAAATGTATATATTAGATTTTCCATTAGCAACAAAAAATAAATTTTCCATTTGAGCTAACAATGCACTTATCTGGTTTAAGAGAAATATCAAAACCTTTATCACTTAATTGGCTAATGCTAAGAAGATTATGATTTAAACCACTAACCAAATAAACATCTTCTATAACGGGAGATGGTATCTTACCAATGTATCCAATACCTATGATTTTACCTTTCTCACCGCCACCGAAGGAGACGTTACCTTCTTCAATCCTTGATAGGGTTGCAAATAGCTCTTTGTTGCCTGTCATATGATGTGAGCAACCACTATCAAGGTACAACATCTCTCTACGTCGTGTTCGTGATGTTCCCTACATAAGATGAAGGTGTAGTAACTTTAGGTACCCAAATCTTGGGTCCTTGGTTGTTAGTAAACTTGGTACCTTTGGGTACCTATGTCATTCCATAATAATCATGATTATATTTAATCCTACAATGAGTGGAGATATGATCATGTTTTATGCAATATGTGCACACAAAATTTCTCTTGTGTGTGGAAGCATGAGATCTATGAAACCTATTTCTCTCATGGTGAGGATGACTAGAATATGCAAGAGTAGGTCTAATTCTTCCACTTTTAATTTCAAGTCTTTTAATTTTAGATCTTAATTGTTTGTTTTTAAAATCAAGATCCCCTAGAAATTCATCTTTTAAAGCAAGAGATGATTGTAGTTGCTCAAGTTTGGAATCACAAGAAGTATGCAATTTTTTAAAGGAAGAGTATTCTTTTGTCATTCTTTTAAACTCAATGTTTAACTCTTCTTTTTTTAAAGGAAGAGTATTCTTTTGTCATTCTTTTAAACTCAATGTTTAACTCTTCTAATGCGGTTGATTGATCACATGAAAAGATTCACTTTCGGTATCGGATATTACCTTTTTTTTATAAGCCATAAAGTAATTGTTGGGATCATGAATAGCAATCTTTGCTCCTTCTTCATTGCTATTCGAATCGCTTGGTTCAAATTCCTCCCATCCGGCATACATGACTTTCTTCTTCTTGTATTTCAAATATTTCTCCTTGAGCTTAGGGTAATATTTGGGAATATGACCCGGTTCATTGCATTCAAAGTATTTTTCTACACGTGAAAAAAATTGTTTTTAGATCGGGGATTAAACTTCTTATTCATTTTTATGAGTCTTGGTATTCTTCTAGAGAGGTGAGTCACTTCTCTAGAAAAATCAACTTCACTATCCGAAGATGAGGAGTTATCACTAGCTCCTTTGAGAGCTATGATCTTCATTTTTGGTGATGGCTCCTCAATTTTCCATGGGGGCACTTCCTCTTTCTCCTTCCCTTTGAGCTTATTCTCATGAACCTTAAGCTTTCCAATGAGGCCATCAAGAGCTAGAGTAGTGAGATCATGAGCTTCCTCTATGGCCGTACCTTTGGGTTCCCATGCCGGAATTAATGAGCGAAGGATCTTGTAGTTTGTCTCTTGAATAGTCAATTTCTTGTCAGGACCATGCAATTCATTAATGATATTAGTAAAACGGAAAAACATAGCATCAATGGATTCATTAGAAAGCATTTTAAATAACTCATAGTCATGCATAGGCCCACTAATTTTAGACTCCTTAACTTGGGGGTTCCTTCATGTGTAATACATAGTTTCACCCAAATTTCATGTGCGGTTGCACATGTGGAGACCCTATTGTACTCATTGGGGGACATACCACAAATTAAGGCATTCATAGCCTTGGCATTTAGATTAGCTAGGAGTCTTTCACCATCGGTCATGCTACTAATCTTGGACTTTTCTACATATTTCTTTTCTATTAGCCCTAAAATGTCAAGATCAATGCAACGAAGGTAAATCCTCATTCTAGCCTTCCAATAGGCAAAATTGCTACCGGTGAACAGTGAGGGTCTAGTGGTGGATTGTCCCTCAAGCATATGCACATTCAATGAAACCTCCATATGATCTTTTCTCTAAGGTGGTTAGACCAAAAACTAATATAGAGGGGGGGGGTGGGGGGGGGGTGATTAGGGTCTTGAGGCAATAATTGTGCAATAAAAAATAAGATAAGCAAAGCACCACAAAATGAATCACCAAAGTAAATGAGATAAGGTAAGAGATCGTTATCCAAGTGATGCACGATGTGTTAATGAGGTTTCGTCTGCTGACCTACGTCCCCGCTCCCCACTCTCGAGGAGAATCCACTACACAACCCGGTTTGGAAGCCAGAACTTCTTCTACACAACGATCTCTACAAGATCTCACTATAACACAGTTGATCTCCACAAGATCAAGCCCACAACAGTAGTAAATAGTGTAAAATCTCTCTCTTTACAGTAACTCTATGGAAAGGAGAAAGATCACACTTGAGGCTTGGGATGTGAACTTGAAAACAGAGAAAAAACAAGATTGAAAGTTTGGCTCTTTTGAAAACAGTAAAACAAAACTCAGGATTTTCAATAAGCTTAGATAGGGGGGGGGGGGTATGAGGGTTTAAATAGGAAAAAGAACAGCAACCAAAACTCATACCTAAAACTCCCCAAATCCCGTAAAAACGATTTTCTAAAACTGTACTGAAAAAACTCATTAGGCAAACGGCGGTCGACCGTGAGATTCTTGTGGTTGACCTTGAGGGATTTTCAAAACTGAGAGAACTTCTAGAGAAAGCTATGGTCGACCGCCGTGGTTGACTGTGGAAACTTACAGATTAATGGTCAACAATCACGGTCGACCGCGAAAGTTCCTGCTGGGTCCTGAGGGAAAAACATAGGCGCAGTCGACCGTGGCGGTCGACCGCGAACTGATACATGACTGATACAAGTATAAAAATAGTTTTTAACTCTTTTTAAAATTAATCAATTGATTTCTAAACATTGTGTAACTTTGTAAAATGTTTTTAATACTAAAAACAAACTGTTTAGAAAAGGAATTTTGTGAATAGGTCTTTATACTTGTGAAAAACAATATTTTGTCAAAACTCTCAAAAATATAAGTATGAAAACGTGTGTGTGATATCCCAATAGCTTCAAATAAAATCTATAACTACTTGCCTACAATCTAGCACTAGAGAGAAAAGAAAAAACTAGCAAATATCCTCACATAGAATTACATTTCTTTGAGTCTTCATATTGGTTTAAGTTGATGAAGCTTTCACTTGTATATGTTGTTCTTGATTAACATTTGCTTCATCACATTGCCTCCTCCTCCTCTAGATATCTTCGTTGTAGCTCATATTCCATCCAATCCTCCATATGTGATACTAGCAAGCTTTATATGTATATTAACTATAATATCACTCAACAAGTAATTAGTACCGATAATGGTGGTGATAAATCATCATCAAAACATAAGGGCTAACATCTTCCCCTTACCACGAGAGATGAATCTTGAGTTGGAGGGTTAGCCGTTGGTTGGCTCCTCTTGGCCTTATTCCATCTGAGGAAGCGTTCGGCCTGCTCTTCATGTATTTTCAACTCTTTCCATGTGTTGGATGGTACTACTCCCATAACTTCCAATACGTCCAAAGAGAGGTTGTTGTGGCATGTTTAGTGGGTGAAATCCTCTGTGATCGGATCTCGGCAGTTCATCACCTTATTTCGGAAGCGCTTGACGTAGTTGTCGACCATTTTCCCATCCTCCTGTTTCTCCTCGAAGAGTGTCCTTATGGATATCTCAGCGTCGTCATCAAAAAAGTTGCCGAGGAACGAGCTCTCCATATCGTCCTAACTATTTATGTTTCCAAGCTTGAGACGGCGGTACCAATCGAAGGCAGGCTCACAAAGGGTGCCGACGAATGACCGAACCATAAATGCTTCATTGCCAGAGATCATGCCCAAGTGGGACTTGAAGTAGATAAGATATTGAGTAGGGGAGCTCTTCCTGTTAAATGGCATGAAGTTGATCAGGTTGAACTTTGTCGGATACGGGATCAAATCCTACTTTCTTGGGTAAGGACACAGAATCCCGGTCTTCTTCACCACTCGAGTTGATATCAGAGTGTCGATTTTGCTCTCAGATTCTTCATCTTTTCGTCTATATCTTGTTTTGGATAATTTCCGAGAGGAATAATGTGGCCACCCTCAGCGTTGTCATCTTCGGTATGACCACCCCCAATATTGTTGTCTTCAGTGGGGCCACCCCCAGCGTTTTGGTTAACAAGAGTGTTCTTAGCATTAATACGTTCATCCACATCTGAATCGCTATCTGCTTGGTTAGCAAGGTTGCGATGGTTGGATTCATCGAATTGATTGGACAGAGCCCGAATATGTTGGTCATGCTCTTCCTTCATCCGTATCATGGCCATTTCCAATTCGAACTTAAAGTTCTCTTTTTTCCTAGCCAAAGCGTCATCGATGATTTTGGTCATTTGTTCAGCATTGATCATGAACGCCTCACGAGATCGTCCTATGCTGAACACCATATTGTCAAAAGCAATGGCAGAGTTCGCATCTGATGCTTCATCATCTAAGGATAATCCGCTATTCATCCTTTTATAGTCCCTACGCCTAGTAGTTCCCACGCACAACCGAGTTATACGTTGGGATACGTCCAATAAATGACGGGGACTAAAACTTCGCGTTGACTTTCCTTTATTAGATATGTTGATAGTGACCTTTTGGGAGTTCATCATCTTGCGCAACTAATCTTTTTATATAGAAATGCCTTGCCTTGGACTTGGACATTCTGGTAGAGATCCTTTCAAATACGGAGACCCTCTGTGGAGCAGTCTTGGGGTAACTACATGTTGATAGTACTTCTCTGATAAGTTTGGTACACGGACAGTGAAAATTCACTTTCTAGGTACTTCTCTTTCAAGATTTATTCGTACCCCTAGCCTGATAGTACAACTCATCAACATTGCGGTCAGAGCAACCTATCGGCTATTGGTTTGATTCCTCAGATGGAACAATGTCGTTTGTTCGGCGCGTCTTCTTATTAATAGGTAGCGTTTTATTTGCTTTAGCAGGAGTAACACGTTTGGAATCACACCCGTGTGAGGATGAAATTTTAACGGGCTCCTGGTTTTATGCAGGCATCTCCATGCGGGTAGTTATGGGAATCAACTTGTTAGGATATCGTGTACAACCCCAAGTCTGGATGGATGCTCGAGGTTCTTTCAATGGTTTGAAATATTCCTTAACATGCGCTTTACCTTGATCTTCATGTAAAGGACCCAGGTGACCCTTCAACTGAATTCTAAATTTGGATAGGTCCATGTCGTCGTAGGGTTTCACCAAAGGTGTGGTGGCAGAAGGATCGAGATCCGAAGTTGACAAAGGCTTGTGAACAACGTTGCTTGCTCTTGCCTTAGGCATTGATTTGGCCTTTGGCATCGAAATTTATTTGGATCACGGTGATCTCTTAACCATCTCTTCCTTTTGCATTTCTTGTGCTTTTCGCACAAGGATCTGGGCATGCGTAAGAAGTGCACAACGCTTCTGAATACACTCCTCAAGAGTGGAACGGTTCCGTTTAACACAAACCCATTCGTTAGTAGGTGGTTGGGAGGAGGTTCACGAAGCTTCCCATGGAGATGGCTTAGCCACTTGGCGCTTTCTGAACTCTAGATCCGTTTGGTAGCGAAGTCTATCCACTTGCTCCAAAGCCTTGGTGAACTGACGAGCAAGACATTGGCGATGCCTTTGACTAGCCCTATTCGATAAAGTTGGCACGCCTTCCACAATCGACTCCTTAATGGAGGTGGTGTTCGGATCTATGGCCTTGGCTTCATCAAACACCATCGAGTCATCGTGAGATGTAACTACAATCACAGCAACAGAGAGATAGTCTTCTTTGGTCTTCAGATCTTAAGACCAGTGGATTATCCTGGAGGAGGTGACCTTCATGTACTTGTAAGGAGAGGCGGATCTTGAGAAGGAGGAGGAGACGTACTCCTCAAACTTATGTTGGTTAAATTCATACTCTTCACTGGGATCTTGATCGCCGGTTGCGGCATGACAGCCTTGGCAGCAAGGTTGTTGGCTCCCACTATGATCACCAGCTTGTTCGAGAAGAAAGTTGATGTCTTCATTGAGGTAATCATTATAACTTCAGTCGTTATAATAAAAATACAAAAAATAGTCTTTTTATAAGACTCTTACACGATGAAAATACAATTCTCGTCAAAACAAATGCAGAGATCATTTATTGGTCTTTATTGCATGGGATCTTTACCTATCACGGGGACGTTGATATCCATGAATCACCAAATGATCAGATCAGATTCAGAGCTTCGTTGATTCGCGAAGGAATCAAGAAACCAAAGTAATTATCTCGATAATAGCGAGATGATCACTCTTCTCGAGATCACCGCAACGGGGCAATCTCAAGGGAAGGAGCTGAGCTGTAGATCTAACGAACTCCTCTTCTTTATACCGAAGAATTTGCTGATATATCCTCCTTCTCTACTAAATTCGTGGCTCTTCAGTCCTCAGTTTAGCAGGGCTTCGCTAACGCTCGAGAATTTCAGATCCTCGAAAATGAAAGCCCTGGGGCTGTATTTATAGGCTTCGGGACCTTTGTTTTCTGATAAGAACAGCCGATTACCTCTTATCCTTAGTTATAACCACTTAACCATGTTCATAAATGATATTAGATCAGTTGGAACAAATCCAGGTGGTTAACGTTGAATAACAGCTTCAAAACTACCAAATCTGATTTTTTTGGGTTGCAGACACCCGCGGGTGTCTCGGCGTGGCCGAGACACTTGTGAGTGTCTCGGCTTGGCCAAGACACTCAAGAGTGTCTCGGCCAATCCGAGACACCAATGGGTGTCTTGGCCAATCCGAGACGCCTCTGGGTGTCTCAGCTTGGCCGCGACACCTTAGAGTGTCTTGGCTAAGCCGAGACACCTTTGGGTGTCTCGCCGAGGCCCGGGACGTGGTCCTGCATGTTCCGTCTGTTTTCGCCATATATTCGTCGTCCGAACTCGGAATCATACGATTCGAGATGTGTCAGAAAGCGTCTGGCCAAGACACCATGGGTGTCGTGGTTTGGCTCAAGGCTTGGTCTCGCGCGCTCCATCCGTATTCGCCGTATTTTTATCATCCAAACTCGGAATCACGCGATCCAGAATATGTCGAAAAGCTGACAAGGAGATCTATAAGCTCTCATGATTGAATCATGTGTGGAGTAAATAGGACGTAAGTGATGCATAACTCCCGATCCATTCGTGTTTCCGCTATTTTGAAGTTTCGTGGCTTTGCATGGTTCGTTGACTCACTTCATGTGCTTGTCATCATCAAATTAGCTTCTATGAATCGGATAGCAATGTTCATTGTCTTCTCTCTGTCTTGAGTCACATGCGGGAACCTATAGGTATTTTTAAACACTTACAACCCTACAGCCTTTACCCATTTTGGAGTGGAAGTAAGCATATGTAGGCTGTCTAAAAATTACTACAGATAGATAATCCTC
>NC_033799.1:36169794-36321513 GCF_001876935.1 Asparagus officinalis | reverse complement strand
ATTCCTGATGATGGTTCTCGATTCCATTACGGCTCGCTTCCGACACCAACATCTAGCATGGGCAAGCTCGAGAGGTGTTGCATGGCCAACACCGAACGATAGCCAAATCATTGAAAGGCCTGCTAAGCAGAAGAAAATTTCCTTCAATTCGAAATAGCGCCGCCGCGCGCGCGCCGCTCACGCGCCGCCGGCCCGTGGGGCGGGCGCGCCCGCGACAAAAAAAACTACAATGTCGTGGCGCGTGCAACCGCGGGCTCCCTCGCGTTTTCATCTGCGTTGGATCTGTTACACTTCATACTTACATAAAGACTTTCACACTAAAAAAAGATTACAACTTTATCGAAATAAACACGAAAAGATCCGTTTGGTGCGGTCTCCGCTTGCTGGTCCTTTGCTGTGAGGATCGTTGATATCCGCGGAACACCGGGGCACATCAGATCCGATCGATAATCCGGACAGTTTTCGTCGATACGCCTGTGAGACCAAAACTTCTGATCCAGAATATCGGTCAGAATTCGTCGATCCGCGCTGAGATCGAAAAAAAAAAACTAGAAGTTTAACGTATAACCTCGGTCAAGCGAGTAATACTCTTCTTAGTATTCAACGCTAAGGCTAATACTAAGCGAAGGATGAGAACGGCGATAAGGCTGATCTTCAGACTTCCTCCTCGTTCGAAGTGCTCGATCCAGTGCTCTGCTGCAGCAGGGCTTCGCGAGTAATCCAAAAATCAGATCATATCCAAATGAGGTAAAGGGTCCTATTTATAGGAACAACAAGAGTGGGGAGCGTCCGCACGTCTAGAACCCAGGGGTGTCGCACAGATCTGGCACCTTGGGGTGTCTCCAAAATCGAGGACACCCCTAGGGTTCTCGCGATTTCGAGACACCCAAGGGTGTCTCGGAAAAGTTCGGAGACACCTAGGGGTTCTCGAAAATCGAAAAAAAGGAACCACCCTAGGGTTGTCTCGAATTTCCGAGACACCTTCGGTGTGTCCTCGGAATTCCGAGACACCTAGGGTGTCTCGCTTTTCCTAGACCCTAGGGTGTCTCGATTTTCGAGACACCCTACGGGTTCTCTGATTCCGAGACACCTGGGTGTCTCGGATTTGAGGAACCTCGGGTGTTTCGGGGTTCCCGAGACGTCGTCTCAGGTGCGTTTAACGTTTTCCGTAGATTCTTCATTAACCACTCGATTTTGGTGGATTCGGGTGCGTTGGATACTGACGAAGAGTTCGATCCGTCTCCATCGTTGGATTGTCTTAGGTGCCTATGCAGGGAGGGTGTTTGTCCTTTTTGGTAACAATGCGGGCTTCCGATCTGGCTCCGGGTCTTTCGTGATTCCAGTCCATCTGCCTCCGTCATTCACTTCAATCGTTCATGCGACATTAATTCTACTAGGCTCATGTGGGCCGATGGTGAATGTTCATTGTTGTTCGTACACTGACCGGTTGTGAGAACTATAGGCCATTTCGATGCCTACAGATACCACTCACAAAGGTTTCCTGCACTCGTTCTTTAGAGAGGCTGGAATACTTGTGTATTGGCGTCGGCTTCAGTCGGCTCAGCGTGGTTGCCCTCAACTCTTGGCTCCTTCGATTTTCGTCTAATTGCGATGCTTTGACGATAGCCGAGGCTTCTTCGCGTTGCGTTTATCGCTTGGAACTCAGTCCGGGTTCGAGTTTTGCAGTGGTGGATTTGGATTGGCTAGGTATCTGAGCTTGAATTTGACTACCTCCGCCACATTATGCTCTTAGGGTTTGGATCACCGTGTGTTGACTTTTTGTCGCACCATTGACCGGCGTTGACCTAGGGTGTAAGCGTTGACGCCATTCGCCTTAGCGGCTTTGATTTGTCAAAGGTTGACTTTTGCAGCACCGTTGACTGCGGTTGACCTACGGGTTAGCCGTCGCCGCGTTGCCCTCAGGGTTTTGGATCGCATAATAGTTGACTTTTGGTGCAACCCCGTTGACTGGGTCTGACCTACGTTGGCGTTGAACGGCGTCTACCTAGGGCTTTGATTCGTCAAGGTGACTTTTTCGCAACGCTTGACATTGCTTGACCTAAAGGTTACGCGTTGACTGGCGTTGACTCTATGTCTTGATGTCGTACGATTGACTTATGTCGCAACGGTTGACCAGCGTCCACTCTATGGGTTTTGCTGTCGTCAAGGTTGACTTTGGTGCAACAGTTGACTGGGGTTGACTAGGGTTTATGCGTTGACCGGACGTTGACCCTAGGAGTTTTGAAATCGTCACACGTTGATGGTGTCGGATTTTATCCTCAAACACGTTGACTTTGCTCGCAACGCGTTGACCTGCCGTTGCCTAGGGTTACGCGTTGACCGGCGTCTATCTAGGGTTTTGATTTGTCACACGGGTTAGTTTTGTGCCACCCGTTGATGGGTTGACTAGGGTATTCGCGTTGACAGCGGCGTTGCCCTAGGTTTTGAACGTCATCACTTGATTGGTGTGGTTTTCATCCTCAACGACGTTGACTTTTGTCGCAACAGTTGACTGGCGTTGACCTAGGGTTATGCGGACCGACCGTCTATCTAGGGTTTATATTCGTCAATGGTTGACTTTTGTGCAAACCGTTGACTGGGTTGACCAGGTTATGCGTGACGGCGTTGACCCTGAATTTGAATCGTCACCACGTTGATTGGTTGTGATTCTCATCCTCAACGTTGACTTTTGTCCAACGCGTTGACTGGTTTGACCTAGGGTTACCGGTTGACCGGCTCGAGTCTAGGGTTTGATTTGTCACAGGTATGACTTTTGCAACCGTTGAACTGGGTTGACCTAAGGGTTATGCTTGACCGGCGTTAGACCCTAGTTTTGAATCGTCATACTACTTGATGGTGTGGATTTTCTCTCAACGTTGACTTTGTCCAACGCTTGACTGCGTGACCTAGGGTTACGCGTTGAATCGCGCGTCTATCCTAGGTTTTTTTGTCAATGGTTGACTTTTGGAGTCCCTCATAGTTACAACCATTGGTGAAGAATCATAGTGGTTTGGGTTTAATAAAACAATTTGAGGGGTTCAAAACAGGTTAGGGGGTCAAAACAGGTTCAGACCTCCGGCGTGTCCCGAAAACCGGACACCTGGGCGTGTCTCGGCTTTGCAGAGAACACTTGCGGGTGTTCGGCAAGCGAGAACCCAAGTCTCGCAAAGCGAGCACTTGGGGTGTCTCGGTTTGCCGAGACAACCCCATTAGGGTGTCTTGCTGTGTGTCCCCCCCCCCCTTTCTTTCTTTGTGGCCTTTTCTCTTTTGCTCTGGTCCCCCCCTCCTTATTTTGAACTTCAAGAGAGAAACTTTTCCCCAAAACCGAATCCCTCATCTTTTCGGTTTTGCTTCTTCTTCTTCCTCCAAGAGTCTCTCCATTATTTGCCTTTAAGAACCCATTTCCTCCCTCAGAAGTTTGACTTTGGCGAATACCCATTAGCCGGAATCATTCTCTTTCAGCTGGTTTTGACTTCGCATTTCGAGCCGGAGGAATCTCTCTTGATTTGGTAAGGATCCCCCCTCATCCCCTATTTCCTTGCAAAGATGCATTTTATACTTCATTAGATAGGGGTTGTGTACTGTAGATGTACTCTTGGAGGGATGTGCAAGATATTGTAAGGGCGAAACTTTGGGGGTTATTCTGCAAAATGTCGCTGGTGTTTATTTGCAAAATTTAAACCGAAATGGTGGTTTTTCGGTAAAATGCTGTTTCTTGAATTATTCTCTTTTTGAGATCTGTCAACTTCAAGCTTAAAACGGGTAAGAATGAAACAATAATTTTCGAAAATAAACACGAATCGTTTTGTGCAGTCTCGCTTGTCGGGTCTTTAGCCTGTGACCGGGACTTCAATATCGTGGACACGTAGAATCAAGTTCCGTTCCGAGAAATCCGGCACAGAGTTTCGTACTATCCGCGGAGGGGATTTAGAAAACTTACTCGTCGCCCGGTGGGATCTAGAAGTTATGAGCTTATATCTCGGCTAAACGAGACACAGCTCCCGACTTAGTATCACCGCTAAAGGCAATACTAAGGACAAGAAAGGGAAAGAAGAAGACCCTTTTTGCTGCAGTAAACTCGGGACATCATCACTTCCGCAGGGCTTCGCTAGGTCTCTCCAAGAAATCTCCAGGCAACTAAAGAACAGAGCAAATCAGGAGCACTTGAAATGAAGGCTAAGGGGCCTATTCTAAGGAACCAAGAGGGGGGGTGTATAGGTAGGAAAGGGTAGGAACCCTTGGGTGCGTAAAGTGCGTAGGGGCTGAGGCACCCTTAGGGTGGTAAAGTGGGGTAGTGGCTGGGACAACACTTGGGTTGTAAAAGTGAGGAAAGGTTGAGACACCCCTTGGGGTGGTAAAAGGTGAGAAAGGTGACGACACACTTGGGGGTGGTAAAAGGTGCGTAGGGGACTCCTTCATGAATCCCACGGTCATCGTTATCTCCGACGGCTTCTAGCTGAAGTTGAGCTATTCCCGAGTTGACTCTGCTTCCTAGAGAGAAATTAGGGTCGGGACCACTTGAAATGATTGGGGACTTTCCCTTGTTGACCATGTTGATGGTAACTTCTAGGGGTTCATCACCTCGAGCAGCCGATCCTCTTTGGTGGGAAGGCCTTGATTTGGGGTTCGTGATTCCATCGGAGATTCTCTCGGATATCGAGACCCTCTGTGAAGCGGTCTTGGGGCAGCTACACGTTGATAATACTGCCCTGATAATTTTGGTACACGGACAGTGAGAATCCGCTTCCCGGGTGTTTCTCTTTCGAGATTCATCCGCACCCCCAGCCCAATAGTACAACTCATCGACGTTGCGGTCGGAGTAACCTATCGGCTGCTCACATGGGTTCTCAGGTATAACGCGTTCGTCTGTCCGAAGCGTCTTCTTCTGTTGGCCTCTGCAAGAGTCGCACGTTTGGAATCACTCCTTTGTGAGGGTGAAACCTTGACGGGCTCTTGGTCTTTTGCACACACCGCCGAGCTGGCCGTTGTAGGAATCCGTTTGTTAGGAGGTCGCATACGACCCCCAGTCTGGGTATTGGCTTGCGGCTGATTTGATGATCTCGAGCTCTCCTTATCAAGCGCTTTTCCTCGATTCTCGGGTAGAGCACCGATACGATCCTTCGGAGGATTCTTGAGCTCGGGGAAATCCACGCTGCGGTGGGGCTTTACCGGAGGCTCGGGATCTGAAATTGACGAAGGTTGGAGAGCAATATTACCTGCTTTTACCTCAGGCGTTGTTTTGGCCTTCGGCATCCAAACTCGTTCGGATCTCGGCGATCTCTTAACGGCCTCTCCCTTTAGCATTTCTCGTGCTTTTTGGACCAGGGCTCGGGCATGCGCACGCAAGGCGCGGCGCTTCTGGATTCGCTCCTCGAGAGTAGAACGGGTTCTTTTGACATGAACCCATTTGTTTGTTTCTGCTTCGGAGGAGGGGCTGGTTGTTTGCCGTGGTTGCTCCTGGCGTTGCCTGGATTTTAGATCCACGTTATAGCGGATCCCATCCATTGGCTCCAAAGCCTCGGCCAGCTGTCGAGCAAGACGTTGACGCTGTCTTTGTCGTGCTCTCTTTGATAATGCCGGAGCGTCTTCAGAGGCTATCTTCTCGGTGGAAGAGGAGTCCGGATCTGCGATCTCGACCACGTTGGACGACGCGGGTACGTCACGTGGTGCAAGTGCAGAGGCGGCAACGGGGTCTTGGATTTTTGAACCGAAGGACCTGCAATCATTTATGAAAGAGGTTACCTTTCTGTACCCGTTTGGAGAGGCGGATCTGGAGGAGGAGGAAGAGAGGCCTTCTTTGAACCGTTGTTGATCGAGCTCGTGTTCTTCATTCACCCCGATCTTGAGTGCTGGTTGCGTCACGACGGCGTCGGTTGCGATGCCGTTGGCTCCCACTGTGGTCGCCAGTCTGTTTGCGGAAAAAGTTGCTGTATTCATTGCTGCATTCATTACAACTTCAATCGTTACAATGAAATAAAAAGATAGCCTTTTTATAAGACCGGTACACAATGAAAACAAAAGAAATACAACTCTTTTCAAACAAACGCAAGATCTGTTTGTCATCTCTTGCTTGCGTGGGTCTTTTGCCTGTGACGGGGATGTTGATATCCGTGGACCACCGGGGCACTCAGATCTGGTCCGAGAAAATCGGGCAGAGTTTCGTCTATCCGCGGGGGGATTTTAGAAACTCTGAACCCCGTCGATCCGCGTGGGATCTCAGAGGTGTAAAGCTTATGTCTCGGCTAAAACGAGGCACTAGCTCTCCTTTGTATCACCGCTAAGGGCAACACTAAGGGAAAAGAAGGTGGGGAATGAAGAAGAAGACTCCTTTGCTGCAGAAGGCTCGCTCACTCCTCGATCCGGCAGGGCTTCGCCGCTCTCTTAGAAAACCCCGACTCCTTCCTCCGGCAGGGCTTCGCCGCTCCTCTCTGGAATTTCAGATCTCAAAGGCTAGAGCTCTAGATCTGAAATTCCTCTCCCAAAACCAAGGCCAAGAGAATGGAGGCCCTAGGGGCCTATTTATAGGAAAAGCAAGGGGTAGGGGTTGGTTGAGGACACCCCTAGGGGGGGTGTCTCGGCTCCAAAACCGAGACACCCCTTGGGGTGTCTCGGCCATGGCCGAGACACCCCCAAGGGGTGTCTCGGTTTTGGAGCCGAGACACCCCCCTAGGGGTGTCCTCAACCAGCCCCCACCCCTTGCTTTTCCTATAAATAGGCCCCTAGGGCCTCATTTCTCTAGGCCTTGGTTTTGGGAGAGGAATTTCAGATCTAGAGCTCTAGCCTTTGAGATCTGAAATTCCAGAGAGGAGCGGCGAAGCCCTGCCGGAGGAAGGAGTCGGGGTTTTCTAAGAGAGCGGCGAAGCCCTGCCGGATCGAGGAGTGAGCGAGCCTTCTGCAGCAAAGGAGCCTCCTTCTTCATTCCCCTTTCTATTTTCCTTAGTGTTGCCCCTTAGCGGTGATACTAAGTAGAGCGAATATCTCGATTACCCGAGATAGGAGCTATAAACTTCTAAGATCTCACGCAGATCGACGAAGTTCAGAGTTTCTAAAATCCCCCCGCGGATAGACGAAACTCTGCCCGATTTTCTCGGACCAGATCTGAGTGCCCCGGTGGTCCACGGATATCAACATCCCCGTCACAGGCAAAAGACCCACGCAAGCAAGAGATGATGAACAGATCTTGCGTTTGTTTGAAAAGAGTTGTATCTATTTTGTTTTCATTGTGTACCGGTCTTATAAAAAGGCTATCTTTTTATTTCATTGTAACGATTGAAGTTGTAATGAATGCAGCAATGAATACAGCAACTTTTTCCGCAAACAGACTGGCGACCACAGTGGGAGCCAACGGCATCGCAACCGACGCCGTCGTGACGCAACCAGCACTCAAGATCGGGGTGAATGAAGAACACGAGCTCGATCAACAACGGTTCAAAGAAGGCCTCTCTTCCTCCTCCTCCAGATCCGCCTCTCCAAACGGGTACAGAAAGGTAACCTCTTTCATAAATGATTGCAGGTCCTTCGGTTCAAAAATCCAAGACCCCGTTGCCGCCTCTGCACTTGCACCACGCGACGTCCCCACGTCGTCCAACCTGGTCGAGATCGCAGATCCGGATTCCTCTTCCGCCGAGGAGATGACTTCTGAAGACGCTCCGGCATTATCAAAGAGAGCACGACAAAGACAACGTCAACGTCTTGCTCGACAACTTGCCGAGGCTTTGGAGCCAATGGATGGGATCCGCTATAACGTGGATCTAAAATCCAGGCAACGCCAAGAGCAACCTCAGCCAGTGTCTGCTTCAAGGACTTCAGCTCATCAGATAAAGCAGCATGTGCTTGCTGATTTTGCATCTTTGCGTCTTCCTTCTCACGGAGTTCTCGTCGGAGCTGATCTATCTGAGAATCAAGCTCCTCAAGTGAAGATGATCTAGTGGCAAGGTCAGCCTCAACTCGATCTATTCGGCCCCGCTGCACCTGAATCTCGAGCTCGGCAACCATCCGAGTACTGCGCCATGTCTGTAAGCGAGCATCCAACTCGGCAGCAACGAATGAAGAGGCACCTGTATCCCGGAGCTCATGAAACATCTGAAGCTCACGCTCTAAGCGATCAAGGTCATCAACCATAGCCGTCGCCAGATCCGGACATCCTATGTCCCTAATCAAATTTATCTTGGAATCGAGGTAGGGCTTAAATTGGCGAAGAGAAAGTCCGTCGTGGAGGAGTTTGCCAATTATAGCAGTCAGGGAGGAGAAATAAGAGCGGACTTCTACGCTGATGATGATCTTCTCAGGGTCATTCCCCGATAACAACTCCTTAACGAGGA
The DNA here is from genome assembly GCF_001876935.1 of Asparagus officinalis. Taxonomy (NCBI): domain Eukaryota; kingdom Viridiplantae; phylum Streptophyta; class Magnoliopsida; order Asparagales; family Asparagaceae; genus Asparagus; species Asparagus officinalis. The sequence continues at coordinate 36,313,192 of NC_033799.1, read as the reverse complement.
CATGAAGCTGAGAAGGAAGCCCTACACAAAGAAGAGAAATTCGTCAAAAGCCTCAATAAGGAAATGAATGGCTTTGCTCAGTTAATTAAATTATACCTCCTCCCCCTCGAGTCACTGGGGGTGGTGGAGATGTAAGGACTGTAGCTGCATCGACTGGTGGAGTTGGTCGTACAGCCGGCTCAACAGGGTCAGCCTCAACAAAAGCCCCTGTTAGGCACAAAACAGAAACATCATATTATAGTTGCATTAGTCAAGGAATTGGCTAGTCCTATAGTTAGCTTGAGAAGAGGCACGCACCTTCAAAATAACCGTTCCCGGGAGTCTGAGGGAGTACAGACTCAGGAAACATATCCTGAGGCGGCTGGCCATCGATCTGAGGAGAATCATACATGAAGTTGAACATAGAAGTGTCCATAGGCAGGCCTTCCCCATCGAAATCATCAATCGAAAAATCTGACACAAAAAGATATAAGTATGAAGGAGGAGGAAGGAAACTATGGCCAATAGAGGCAAGTTACCTCTTGAAGATGTACCTGGAATCATCGAACTGGGTCCTTCATTGACAGGCTCCCCAACATGGGCGGTCTCTGCAGGCTGTTCTACCTGGTGCGGTGAGTCAGGCTCGCCAGGAGATGCACAATCATCGGGACTCATCTCGCCTTCCTCACGATATCCTGCATAGGATGGGAAAGCATGAGCCTGAAATTCTAAACGATCAAGGGAATGATCTATAGAATAGATGTTACCTCCGCCACTAACAGGATCATCGCCAGCCAGATCCATCTCAGATGCTCGCGAACCTGCATGCGACTTGTGGGCTAATCTTTTCCGCCTATCAGCACGGACAGCAATCGAAGGTCTTGCCCGGGTAAAAGGACGGAATTCGTCGTCACTATTGGTCGCTGTCCCTGAAATATCGAATAGTGGTCAGGAATAGCAATTTGGAAATGCAGAGAAAAAGAAAGATAGGTGACTAACCTTGCTCCAAATCTGCCTCGTAGTCTTCAGGGTCTCCGCCTGAGGCCTCTCCAGCAGAACTAAAGGCCCTGTGACCTTCTGCATCGAGGCGGCGGTTTTTGCCCCGCGCCCTCTGTGATCGAGCACCGTCCTGGATAACACGAGAATCAATCTGAGAGGCTTCCTCGGCCACCAACTCCTCAATAGACTTCACCGGAACAGTTTTAGTGGCTGCTAACAACCACCTGCAGCTCAAGAAGGTGAGGTTCAACTGCCGCTCAGTACCCGGGAGACTGAACCTAGCACCAGTGCAACCAGTCACGGTCCACAACCATGCACGAAGACCGTCCACCAGACCTCCATGAGCCCGAAGCTGCTGGCGCGGGTTCCCAACATAAAGCTGGTCATAACCAAACTGGCGAGCAAATCGGCATGGTAGATACGGCTCTATAAAACACTGGTTCCCCACCCGGAAAGTCAGGTAACCCGGCCTAATGTTCATCAGCCAATTAAAGCAGCCGATATCCAGATAAGTACGATAATCCCTCGGCTTCTCCTCATCGATCAAGCATTCTCCATACCGGCTGGGCGAATCGGCAAGGTAGATACGGCTCTATAAAACACTGATTCCCTACCCGGAAAGTCAGGTAACCCGGCCTAATGTTCATCAGCCAATTAAAGCAGCCGATATCCAGATAAGTACGATACTCCCTCGGCTTCTCCTCATCGATCAAGCATTCTCCATACCGGCTGGAGAACTGTGGAAAACAAGCGGAGAACGCCCAACACTTGTGGACCTGTAACTGCCTCCTGATATCAGTGAATCCTCGGCACCCCCACTCGCCATTCTCAAGCAGCTGTAGAAAGGGAACAGACTGGTCTATGGCATTCGGTACCGACATCATATCAGAACGATGAAGGACGAACCAAGCCATCAAATAGATATACGGAAGCTCCACCTTAATGGTAGGGATCTCAGTCGGCTTTTCGCTATCTCTCCGTGTAAAAGCAACAGAAATCTGTTGAAGCCCTCGATGAATGTTAGCTACCATCACCGGAAGAAGCGAAAGCTCCTTCTTGTATACAAGCTGAACTGCAGGATAAAGCACTTCCAGTGGCAGGGCGTCGCCGGACTGATACGGGACCATGCATTTCTTCAACCAGATGGCGATGTAACCGGCAAGAAGAGTCATCGGACGAATCGGTGCAGTCGCATGCAATAAGAATGATCTGAACTTGGTCCCTGCAGGAAAACCGCCCTCAGGACTGCTAATGGTATAAGAGCGAGCGTCAGTCTTCTTAAGCAAATCATTGACCTCTGAAGGAGTAAGCGGGGCCCGTTCACAAATAACTTCACCGGAACGACTCTCCAGATTCCTGAACAGATAAGATGCGAACTGCTTCAGGCTCACATTCGACTTGGTCCTCTTCGCTAAAGGCTTGGACTGCGCCAAAGCGATGTGATAGTGACAAGTGAGGTCCCATAAGGTCTCGTAGCGGTCCGGCGTGCGATCCTTCAGCTGACTCAGTTCATGGTTCGAAGGAAAGTACTCCTGATATAACATCTGGCCCATGGGCAAGCCAGAAATCTTATGCATCTCATGCAGAGCCAAGCCCAACTCCCCGTGCCTAGTCAGGAAGGTATTCGAATCCGGATTATAAAGCTCGCATAGGGCAAAGAAATGCTTCGCGCTCGTAGGCAAACCATGCATGGTGGCCCGAATGGCTGCATAAAGGCCGCAAGCGTGTAACTCCTCGCTCCATCGGCTCAAGACGTACTTCGTCATGCGAGCCCACCAAAACTTGTCCAAAGAAGTGACCCAACCATAGAATCTGTGGCGTGGTGTAGGCATCTCCCGTCCTAAGTTAGCGAGGCGATTCCTCAAAATAGAAGCAGTGGCGAGGAACTCGTTACGAGGCGGAGTATCTAGCCCCAGTACTCCAGGACGCAGTCCAACAATGTGATCCCTGCTCGAACCAAGAACTGCCTGATGAGTAATATAGCCACAGTGGACGCTCTCATGCTCCTCTGTCAAACGCCACGACATCTCCCGTTTCACAGCCTGGCGCCTGAGCTCAGTCAAAGAACGGTGTCGAGGAATCTTCGGCAAATACATGAAACGACTGCCAGTCTTGTAAAGCCACTGCTCAGCGTCAATAAATGCTGCGTCGGGATCTCTGACAGAATCACCAAACAAAAAATCAGTCTTCCTGAGAGACTGAACGGAACTGGCGTCTTCCACAAGTGGTGCATCGGTAATCAACTGTCGAAGAGCTCGGTGCCCACCTTCCTTCACCGCCTGTCTAACCTCAGTCGATGTGTCCAAAACGAACTGAGGGGTGACTGGGATAGGAGAAACATCATCGGAGGTCGAATAATACTCGCCACGACGCCCGTATACTGCGTGAGATGAGAAGGCTCCGGAAGGATACTCCACTGAAAACAAGCAATTAAGTGTTTGTTAATTTCAGATATAAAAGGAAATTGAACTCATCTTACAAAACTGTAAGATAGAGTCATTACCTTATAAAGGGTGAGACGATTTGGCCACATTGTGCGTTTATAAGATAGGGTATATCGACAATATATCCCTGCCTTATAAGGCACAATGCAGCGTCAAAACGCCCCCTTTATTTTGAGATATGGTTTTGACTAAGCAAAACCTATCTTTAAAGCGTCGATCCTCACCAAGGAGAATCAAGGCTCTTCCCGATTCCCTCACCAAGGAGAACAACGTGGGGTAAAAAAAGGACCAATTTGCAAATTTTCAGAAAAAAGAGGGTTAATTTGCAAAATTTCCATAAAGCGTCGATCCTCACCAAGGAGAACCAAGGCCTTTCCCGGTTGCCTCACCAAGGAGAACAACAGGGGTAAAAGGGACCAATTTGCAAATATCCGAAAAAAAGAGGACTAATTTGTAAATTTGCAAATATGCCAAAAAAGTAGCTCACCAGCATATGAATGAAGCGCGTCATCAGCCGGCACAGTGGAGGATTGACCTCTCGCAATACGAGACATAATGATCTACAAAATAAATCAAAAGGTCAGATCTAGAAAAAAAGGTCACATTTTTATCCCCTAAAAGATAAGCTCGAGGCACCAAATTATAATCCAAACCCTCACCCGGGATCCCACGAGTTCATAAGTTAAATTAAGCATAAAAAATGCTAAAATTATGAAGATCATACCTGAGGGGAAGCTTCAAGATCCAATAAAAAATTAGATCTTGAAAGTGCTCGAACCACACGCTCGAGGGGCCTGAGAGAAATTCCAAAAATGGAAGTTTCGAAGGATTTTTCAGTCAAGGATCAAAAGGAGTACTAGATCTAAGACGAATATCAAGTTTTTAAGGAGATCGGACGCTCGAGGGAAGAGAAAAGCAAAAAAGGAGGCAAGAGGGGGGCCGGCCCTAGGTGGAGGAAAAGAAAAAGAAAAAAAAACCTTTTTATAGGGTGAACCGGGTTGAACCAAACCGAACCGAACTGGACCGGATCCAGTTCGAACCAAAATCCAGATTGAAGCCGAACCGAGCATCGAAACGACTTCAAATCGAGCGACGATTCAGCCCATCATTCACTCACTCCTCTCCCATATGTTCAGAAGAGTCGGAGGATTTTTTTTGAGCGACGATTCAGCCCATCATTCACTCACTCCTCTCCCATATGTTCAGAAGAGTCGGAGGATTTTTTTTGAACCGATTTACTGCCTTTTTTTGGCTCATTTTAAGCCGGTTCAGCTCATTTGGGCGCAGAAAACACTCCAAAAAGTATACGAGTATAAACTGCTTCTTAAAACACTCCAATAAGGTATACGAGTATAAACTGTTCCCTAAATTTTGTTGAGAAGTTCCTGGAGAATGTTTTATAAATATTCTTAAGGATAACTCAACAACACAACGCCGGACAACGCGTTGCAAATAAAGACTCGACGCCAACAATCGATGTTTAGCTAAAAGATCAGGAATCAACTCCAAGTTTAAAATTCCGACAACGGTCAGACAATAAATGCAGCACCGGAACTCTTACAGACTTTCGACAAAGCACCGAAAAGCCTGGAGAATTGAAGGAATCAAGAACGGAAGTCATTCCAAGGTCTCATTACACCGACTGAAGGTGGGAGGCAATCATATCCAAAGTATTCCAGACTCTTCTATAAAAGAACGAGACTGAAATACTTTGGAGGGGGTATCTGTAGGCATATAAAATTGCTTATAGGTCCCTTAGCACAGCTCGGCAAAAACCGACGAACCAACGAGGCGACGAGATCGACGAATCGCACAGAAGCGACGGAATGCATCCACCCGCGTGCAGAATCAAGCTAATGAGTTGAGGAATCAACGAGTCATCCATACGCGTTCGGAATCAAGCCAAGTGTCAAAGAATCAACGAGTCATCCAACCGAGAACAGACTCAGACGAATCACGATCGAATCAAGATCAGTTTCGGACTCGAACTCAGAAGCGGATTTACTGCCAAATCAGGAATCCGACTCACTGCCAAATCAGATCAACAAATTAGAGTCTCAATCAACCGAATCACGAACAAAACCGGAAAACGGACACAACTCGAAAAAATCGGAAAACACCGCCCGCGGGGGCTCGGCCAAAGCCGAGCCACCCCAAGGTGGCTCGGCCTCAGCCGAGCCACCTTGAGGTGGCTCGGTGGCCGAGCCACCTCAAGGTGGCTCGGCCAAGGCCGAGGCACCCTGGAGGTGGCTCGGTGGCCGAGCCACCTCGGGGTGGCTCGGTGGCCGAGCCACCTTGGGGTGGCTCGGCCATGAGCCGAGCCACCCCAAGGTGGCTAGGCACAGTGTCGGCCACCCCGAGGTGGCCGACAGTGGCCCGAGGTGGCCGACAGTGGCCCGAGGTGGCCGACAATTCCCTTTTTGCAGCCACTGTCCTGAGAGCCTATAAATAGGCCTAGAGATGTTCATTTTCGGAGGTCGAACTTTCAAGAGCCGAAACTCTGCCGGATTGAAGAGTGAACTCGGAGCTTGAAGACCAGAAGACTTGCACCATTCAGATCTGATCCTCGGCGACCATCCACGTCAGAAAAGGCAGGATCTCGAGAGGAAGAAAGAACAGATCTGAGATCTACACGAGATCACACTCCAGATCTAAGCTTGGTCTTAGATCTCGAGATCCGAGCGATTATTCCCTTGGTGGATTAATCCCTCCCGGCTATTATTCCCTTCGTGGAATAATACCCGCATACTCGTGTAGATCCGACCGGATCTAGATCGCGCGGTGGTCCACGGCAAACAACCCCGGCGCAGGCGAAGAACCCACACAAGCGAGCGGCCGCAAAACAGGAGCTCGCGATTTGTTCACAAGAGGAAAGTTGTAATTTTTACTTTTTTTTTCTTTGATTTAGTTGTAACCGGATCTATAAAAGACCGGATCTTTGTAATCCAAGATGACAATTATTCCCGGATCACATGAGAATCAATCTGAGAGGCTTCTTCGGCCACCAACTCTTCAATAGGCTTCACAGGGACAGTCTTATTAGCTGCTAACAACCATCTGCAGCTCAAGAATGTGAGGTTCAACTGTCGCTCAGCACCCGGGAGACTAAACCTAGCACCAGTGCAGCCTGTCACGGTCCACAACCATGCACGAAGACCGTCCACCAAACCTCCATGAGCCCGAAGCTGCTGGCGCGAAAGTCAAGTAGCCCGGCCTGATGTTCACTAGCCAATTAAAGCAGCCGATATCTAAATAAGTGCGATACTCCCTCGGCTTCTCCTCATCAATCAAACACTCACCATACCGACTGGAGAACTGCGGAAAGCAAGTAGAGAATGCCCAGCACTTGTGGACCTGTAACTGCCTCCTGATATCAGAGAATCCTCGGCCTTCCCACTCGCCATTCTCAAGCAGCTGTAGTAAGGGAACAGAGGGGTCCATGGCATGTGGTACCGACATCATGTCAGAACGATGAAGGACGAACCAAGCCATCAAATAAACATACGGAAGCTCCACCTTAGTGGTAGGAATCTGAGTCGGCGATTCCTTCTCCTCCCGTGTAAAAGCGCCAGAAATCTGTCGAAGCCCTCAATGAATGCTAGCCACCATCACCGGAAGAAGTGAATGTTCCTTTCTGTAGGCAAGTTGAACCGCAGGGTAGAGCACTTCCAATGGCAGAGCGTCACCAGACTGATACGGGACCACACATTTCTTTAACCAGATGGCGAGGTAGCCGGCAAGAAGAGTCGTCGGACGAATCGGTGCGGTCGCATGGCATAAGAACGATATGAATTTAGTCCCTGCAGGAAAGCCACTCTCAGGATTGCTAATGGTATAGGAGTGGGCGTCAGTCTTCTTCAGCAGCTCATTAACCTCTGAAGGAGTCAGCGGTGCCAGTTCACAAATAGCTTTGCCAGAATGGCTCTCTAGATTCCTGAACAAATATGATGCGAATTGCTTCAGGCTCACATTTGATTTGGTCCTCTTCGCTAGGGGTTTAGACTGCGCCAAAGAAATGTGATAGTGACAAGTGATGTCCCATAAGGTCTCGTAGCGGTTGGGCATGCGATCCTTCAGCTGACTCAGCTCATGGTTGGAAGGAAAATACTCCTGGTATAACATCTGACCCATGGGCAAACCAGAAATCTTATGCATCTCATGAAGAGCCAAACCAAACTCTCCGTGCCTAGTCAGAAAGGTGTTCGAATCCGGATTATAAAGCTCGCATAAGGCAAAGAAATGCTTCGCACTAACGGGTAAACCATGCATGGTGGCACGAATGGCTGCATAAAGACCACAAGCATGCAACTCCTCGCTCCATCGACTCAAGACGTACTTCGTCATACGAGCCCACCAAAACTTGTCCAAAGAATGGACCCAACCATAGAATCTGTGGCGCGGCGCAGGCATCTCCCGTCCTAAGTTAGCGAGGCGATTCCTCAAAGTGGAAGCAGAGGCAAGGAACTCGTTACGAGGCGGTGCATCTACCCCCAGTACTCCAGGACGCAGTCCAACAATATGATTCCTGCTCGAACCAGGAACTGCCTGATGGGTAATGTAGCCGCAGTGAACACTCTCATGCTCCTCTGTCAAACGCCACGACATCTCCCATTTCACAGCCTGACGCCTGAGCTCAGTCAAAGAACGATGTCGAGGAATCTTTGGCAAATACAGGAAACTACTGCCAGCTTTATGAAGCCACTGCTCAGCGTCAATAAACGCTGCATCGGGATCTCTGACAGAATCGCCAAACAAGAAATCAGTTTTCCTGAGAGACTGAACGGAACTGGCGTCCATCACAAGTGGTGCATCGGTAATCAACTGTCGAAGAGCTCGGTGCCCACCTTCCTTCACCGCCTGGACAACCTCAGTCGATGTGCCCAAAACGAACTGAGGAGTGACTGGGATAGGGGAAACATCGTCGGAGGTCGAATAATACTCGCCACGACGCCCGTATACTTCGTGAGATGTGAACGCTCCAGAAGGGTATTCAACTGAGAACAAGCAATTAAACGTTTGTTAATTCCAGTGATAAAAGGAAATTGAACTCATCTTACAAAAGGGTAAGATAGAGTCATTGCCTTATAAAGGGTGTGACGTTTTGGCCACGTTGCGCCTTCATAAGATAGGGTATATCGACAATATATCCCTGCCTTATAAGGCACAACGCAGCGACAAAACGCCCCCTTTATTTATTATGAGATAGTGTTTTGACCAAGCAAAACATATCTTTGAAGCGTTGATCCGCACCAAGGAGAATCAAGGCTTTTCCCGATTGCCTCACCAAGGAGAACAACGGGGAGTAAAAAAAAAGAAAAAAGGACCAATTTGCAAATTTCCAAGAAAAAATGGACTAATTTATAAATTTCTAGAAAAAGTAGCTCACCGGCATAAGAGGGAGGCGCGCCATCAGTCGGCGCGGTAGAGGATTGACCCCTCGCCATACGAGACATAGAAACCTGCAAGGTAAATTGAGGGATCAGATCTAGAAAATGAAAAATCCCATTTGTTATAGCAATTCCACCCCTAAAAAGGCGAGCCTGAGGCATCAAATCACACCCTCAACCCTTATATGCGATCTCACGACTCCATACACTAGATCAAACATGAAATAGATCAAGATTGCGGAGGATTAACCTGAAGAAAAGCCCAAAATCCAATAAAGGCGAGACCTTTAAGGAAACTTGGACCACGCGCTCGAGGGGCCTGAGAGAAACTTTTTATTTGGAATTTTTGGCGGATTTCTCAGTCCAAGATCCAAAGGAAAGCTAGATCTAATACAGATCTGAAGTTTGGAGGGAGAAAAGAGGCTTGTGAGAAAAGAAAATCAAAAATTAGAGGGAGGGGGTGGCCGGCCCTAGAAAGAGAGGAAGAAAAAGAAAAACAAAAACAAAAAAAAACCCTTTTATAGCCTTGAACTAGATCTGGCTGAACCAGACCAAGCCAGATTGGACCAGAATGGACCAGAAGGAGCCAGAATGAGCCAGAATAAGCAAAATTGAGCCAGATTGAACCTGGTTGGACCAAACCAGACCAGAATGAGCCAAATTGAACCAGTTTGAACCAAATTTGAACCAGAATTCAAATTGGAGCTGAATTAAGCATTGAAACGACTTTTGAGCAACCTACGGTTCAGTCCTTCACCTATTTAACCCTTCTCCCATATATTTGGAAGGGTTGGAAAGATTTTTGAGCCCAGATACTGCCTTTTGGCACATTCTTGGGCCGGTTCAGATTATTCAAACCTAAAGAACACTCCGAAAAGTATACGAGTATAAACTGCTTCTTAATACTCCAATAAGGTATACGAGTATAAACTATTCCCTCCTCTTTGTTGAGAAGTTTTTGGAGAATATTTTTCTAAAAAATATTCTTAAGGATAACTCAACATAACTCCCAGGAGTGTATGAGTATAAACTAGACCTCCCCGCTCCAACTCCTTAAGAGCTTAAACTGTGTAGACTCCAAAATACTTACGAGTGTAAACTGTGTTAAACGCCGGACAACGCGTCACAATGAAGATTCAAAGCCGTCAACCGATGGTCAATTCCATGTTGAAGCAACTAATTCGAGCTAAAAAGCCAGGAAATCAAGAATCGACTTTAAATTCAAAATTCTGACAACGGTCAGACAATAAATGCAGGACCGTAACCCTCTCAAGCATTCGACAAAGCACCGAATAGCCTGGAGGATTGAAGGAATCGAGAATAGAAGCCATTCCAAGAGCCCGTTACACCGATTGAAGGTTGGGACAGTCATATCCAAAGTATTCCAGACTCTTCTATAAAAGAACGAGACTGAAATACTTTGGAGGGGGTATCTGTAGGCATATAAAATTGCTTATAGGTCCCTTAACACGGCTCAACACGAACTAATGAACCATCGGGCGACGTATCTAAGCACGAACGTCAGTCCACAACACCGAAGCCAAGTGACACGCAACGAAGCGGATTAACAAGGCTACGAAGCTGACGAACCGCACGTGAACGACGGAATGAAGCCACTCGCGTGCGGAATCAAACCAACGGTCCAGGGAGTCAACGAGTCATCCAACCATATAACGGACTCGAACTCAGACACCAAAGCCGATTTACTGCCTAATCGGGATCCAGACTTCCAAATCAGGATTCAGAACAAATCGGGGTTCACAGACCAATCAACCGCATAACCGAATCACGGACGAAGCGGATACAAGGACCAAAACAACCGGACGACGGACACACACAAAGCCCGGAGTGGCTCGGCCAAGGCCGAGCCACCCCGGGGTTGTTTGCGAAAAAAGTCGCTGTATTCATTGCTTAGAGGACTTTTGGGAAGAACTTTTGGAGAGCCGAAACTCTGCCGGATTGAGACCTCATCTTGGAGTTTTTGAAGGATTGAAGACTTGGACGTCCAAATCCGATTCTTGGTGAGCACCCGCATCACAAAAGGCAGGAGTTCGAGGGGATTGAGATCTCAGATCTACGTTGTTACACTCCGGATCAAAGCTTGGTCTTTGATCCCGAGATTCGAGCGATTGTTTCCTTGGTGAAATAATCCCTCCGGCTATTATTTCCTTGGTGAAATAATACCCGTTATACTACGTAGATCTGCTCGGTTCTAGATCGCGTGGTGGTCCACGGCAAATAACCCCGGCGCAGGCAAACAACCCACCAAAGCGAGCAACCGCAAAACAGGAGCTCGCGATCTGTTCGACATAAGGAGAAAAAGTTGTAATTTTTTTTAATTTTCTTTATTTTTGATTTTCATTGTAACCGGATCTAAAAAAGACTGGATCTTTTGTAATCGATAAACTATTATAAGAATTTACAATGGAATCAATGAAGAAAGCAACGGTTTTCCCCGCGAACACTACTTATGAAGTCTCTTCAAAGCATGTTTAACTCTCTTCATCCTCTTAATGAATTTGTACTTAGGTGTACCCTTAACATCCCCTTTCCAAGTATGTCTAATGATGTCTTAATGTATGTAGATTTTTCTTCACGCAGGTATTAGTCTAATCTTGTCATTTTTGCAGCATACACTGAAGCCACTTGAGTCGGAGCAGGAACTAACTTCAACACTTGATTGATGATGGCCACGGTTCTTTGCGGTATATGTTTGGCATGTCTAATGATGTCTTATGTATGTAGATTTTTCTTCACTCAGGTGTTATTCTCTTCTCGTCATTGTTGCAGCATACGCGCCACTTGTGCCTCGAGCAGGAACCAACTTCAACGCTTTATTGATGATGGCCATGATTATTTGCAGTACATGTCTGTCCTTGTAAGGTTCTTGTTCTATATATGATTGTGTATAAGCACTTAAATTTGAATCCCTGATCTTTGACATGATAGAAGAGCCCAATGTATGCCTGGCATTTTATCAGAGTACTGTCCAATGAATGCTCCTGCGGATTTTACATGACTGTATTTATGAGTAATATGAAGATATTGTTGTATGTAAGAAGTTATAGCTGTATGCAAGAGAAGATTGCTGTTTTTTATGAAAGTTCTATTGAGTTCCATGAGAAATTGCTCATTAATAAGTTCTTGATCAGTCAACACAACATATTTTTGAAGCATCATTGCACGATTTCCTCAGACTTTGCCTTGAGCTGTCGTACAGTTTTTGTGAACTGACTCCCAGTACATTTGAGAACTGAATCCCTCCGATACACGAACCGGTTTCCTAAAATTGGCATACCACTTATAGACACACAATAGAAATATGAGTCGATGACTTTTCTGTAAGCAAACAAGTATGTTAATTAAATGTAAAATGAAATGATTATCCTAAAATGAGCTCTATGAAAAAAATAGAACAAAGAAACAAACTCCATCAAAAAGAAATATTTAAGTATTTTGTATGAAAAAATATTAAAATTCATAATTAAATTTTAAATCCTTGCATTTGACAAAGATATTCAAACAAGTGATTTGTAAATTCTGTGGATTTCAAAATATTGTATTTCAAATCCTTGATTTTAAATTTATGCCTTGTAGGCATCGAAAATTGCCTATAGGTCTCCGTGAGCAGCTCAAAGCTAAGAGAAAATAAGGAACGTCACTATCCAAGTCACAGAAGCTTGATTGACGTCGATGAACGCTTGAAGTGAATCGACGAACTACGTGAAGTTACGGAATTTCTGAATAATGAGGATATGAACTGATCGGGAGCCCCGCATCACTAACAAAAGGGAAAGCGCCGTATGTGTTCCGGTTTAATCCACAACGATCTAATCATCGGAACTTACAAATCTTCTCGTCGTCTTTCCAACGCACTTTGAATCACCCAAATCTGAGTTCGGACGAAGAAGTTACGGCGGAAACGGACAAGTGCACGAAAAAAGCATCTCAGCCTGAGTTGAGAAACCCTGAGATGTCTCGGCACAAGCGAAACACCCCAAGGTGTCTCGGCCTCGCTGAGACACCCAGGGGTGTATCCAGGCCTAAAAATGGGTTTTTGTGCAGTTTCAACCACCCGAACTCCTCCCGAGCCTATAGATATAGCCTCAGGCCCTCATTTTTCTAGAGCTGGAATTTTGGAGAATTGGCGAAGCCCTATCGGATTGAAGAGTGATCGAGTTCTTCAACGTAAGAGAGAGAGATTCTTCAGATCTACATCACCCGCATCTGTTCCTTAGGATTATCCCGTTACGATAATCCTAAGAAGAGCAATTATCTTGTCGTTACCGAGATAAGCGCTTCTGCTTCTATATTCCTTCACGAATCGACGGAGTTCTGGATCTGATCTGATTGTCAGGTAGTCCACGGATAACGACATCCCCGTCACCGGCTAAAGACCCACGCAAGCAAGAAACGACGAACAGATCTTGCGTTATTTTCGAGAAAGTTGTAATCTTTCATTTTCTTTTGTTAAAATTTGAATTCTTTGTAAACGGTTAATATTATAATGAATTCAGGAATGAATGTAACTTTTACCGAAAACAAACTAGCGACCATAGTGGGAGCCAACAGCCTTGCTGCCGAGGTTATCGTGACGCAACCGACATTCAAGATCCGGATGAATGATGAGATCGAATATGAGTTCGATCAACAAAAGTTTGAAGAGTACCTCTCTTCCTCCTCCCCCAGATCCGCCTCTCCAAGCAGGCGCAGGAAAGTCTCCTCTTCCAGAAACACTCGCGGGGTTTCAGGCTTGAAGATCAAGGATCCCCTCGCCGTCGCTGCACCCATGCCCCGCAACGTCCCTGTAGCACCCAAAGAGGTCAAAGCTGTAAATCTAGACTCCTCCTCCGCCATGAAGATAACTGATGAAGGCGCTCCAATTTTGTCGAAGAGGGCACGCCAAAGACGGTGTCAACGCCTTGCGTGACAGTTGGCAAAAGCTTCGGAAGCAATGGATGGAATCCGCTATAATGAGGATCTGAAGTCAAGGCAGCGCCGAGAACAGTAACGGCAAACCGCCAACCCCTCCTCTAAGGCGCAGAAGAACGAATGGGTACGCGTCAAGAAGACTCGCCCTACTCCCGAGGAACGAATCAAGAAACATCGTGCATTGCTCGCGCATGCCCGAGTCCTTCTGCAGAAAGCGGAAGAGATGCAAAAAGAAGAGACGGTTAAGAAACCACCCAGACACAAACAGGTGTGGATGCCAAAGGCAAAGCCAGCGTTTAAGACAAAAGTAGACGAAGTTACCATCCGGCCTTCTTCAAATCCAGATCTTGTTTCCCCTGTCCCCACACCTCCGACGGAGCCGGGTAACAGCGTGGATCTCACGAAATCCAGAGTTCCTTTGAAAGGTCGCCTCGGTCCTCTGCCTGAAGATCAAGGTAAAGCACCAGTGAAGAAGCGATTGGGACCGCTGGAGGGTTCCCAAACAACAATTCAAACTGGGGGTCGTACCAACCCCCCTAATAATGGTAATAAAGGGAAGGCCCCTGTTACCAACCGCATTGGATTGCGGGTTGAAGTTAAAGAGCCCGTTAGGATTTCACGCTCATGAAAGCGTAAATCTGAACGAGTGACTCTTGGGGACGCCAATAAAGCGTCATACCCCCAGAGGAAAGCATATTTGCCCGATGGTGATGATGTTATACCTGGGAGGTCATACCGACACCCTACGGGTTGCTCCAGTCATTAAACTGATGAGTTGTACTATAGGGCTGGGGGTACGAACAAATCCCAAAAAACAAACGTTCGAGATACGAATTCTCACTGTCCGTGTGCTAACATAATCAAGGAAGTATTATCAGAATGCTGCTGTTCTAAAGCCCCAAGAAGAGTTTTGGTGTTCGAGAGAATCTCTACCAGAACGTTCGAGGCCAAACCAAGGTATGTCCGTAGGAGGAAACCTGTACCCCGAAGTAATGAGTTCCCAGAAGTGTCTATCAACATGACCGGGAGAGGGAAGTCAACGCGACACTTTAGCCCGGCTCAGTTTGCTGCAGTATCCCGACGTATGATCCGATTGCAATCAGGAAACATCAGACAAAAGAATTACCAAAGAATGCAAAAGGGACTTCCTTCAGAAGAGGAAACGTTAGATGTTTGCTCAGATGCTTGCTCAGAGATGGCTTCCGATGATACCGAATCTAGCACGGGACAATCATACAAGTCATTCATGATTAGCGTCGAACAAATGGCTAAAATACTGCAGGATGCTTTGACTAAACAGAAAGAAAATTTTAAATTCGAAATGGAAATGGCCATGCAGCAGATAAGAGAAATACATGACCAGCAAATCGCGGTACTGACAACTCATCAAGGAGAATCTAGTCGTCGTAATAATATCAACCAAGGTGATAATGAACGGGAAGTGGAGGATAATGCCAACATGAACACCCCTCCCGTCAACAACAATAATGGGGGTGGCCCTTCGGATGATAACAATACGAAGGAGGATCACGTTACTTCTCCCCGAAATCACTCGAAGACAGATACGAGTGAGGATAAAAAAAATGAGGGATTTGGAGAGCAAAATCAACGCGTTGATGAGTGCTCAAGAAGTGAAGAGGTCCGGAATACCATGTCCCTACCCAAGGGAGTGGGAATCAATTCTATACCCGGTGAAGTTCAATTTGATCAACTTCACGCCGTTTGATGGAAAGGGTTCCCCTACCCAGCACTTAATATATTTTAAGTCTCACTTAGGAATAATCTCCGGGAATGAACCTCTAATGCTGCGGTCATTCGTTGGCACTCTTCGAGGAGCAGCCTTTGATTGGTATCACCGTCTCAAGCCAGGGAGTATCAATAGTTAGGATGACATGAAGGATATGTTTTTTATGAACTTCTTCGATGACGATACCGAGATTTCGATCAATACACTATTTGACGAAAAGCAGAAGAACGGAGAGTCGGTCAAAAATGTCAAGAGATTCCAGAACAAAGCGATGAACTACAGGGATTCGGTCAGTGAAGACTTCATCCTCGAGACTTGTCACAATAATCTTTCGTTGGACATCCTCGAAGCTATGGGAATGGCACCACCAAAGACTTGGAAAGATTTGAAAGTGCGAGGAGAACGAGCCGAAAGATTCCTTAAAAGGAAGAAGACTGAAAGGGGTCAAGCGGTAAATAATACTCCAAAACAGAACTTTGTTCCTAAAGGTAAAGGAAAGGCACAAGCGAATGCGGTGGACGCGAACCAAACCTTCGAAGTACAAGCGCAACCGCAACAGCAACAGAAAGCGCCTCAACAATCAAGGTGGCAACAGTAGCCTCAGAAACAGAAGGCATCGGAACCAAAATTCCCGAAGGTCTACTCGTTCAAAGAGGATGAAGTGCCCGGTATTTTTAAATACCTCATAGAGAATAACAAGATTAAGCTGTCTCTGATCCAACATCAGGAAGATGCTAAAAGAATTAATGACCTGAAGTACTGCGCATTTCATAGAGCGATGCATCATCCTACCAAGGCATGTTATGCTCTCAAGGATAAGATCCAGGCTTTAATCGATGTCGGGGTCATTACTATGAAGCAACCTAAGGAGAAGAAGGTGGGTGTGAATGCAGTGTCGATCAGTTTTGGATCCGTTCCCTTGAACTGGTTTCAGCCTGAGCCAGTAATAAATGTGGCGGTAAAGACAGTGAACGACGATCCTCACAAGCAACGCTAGAAAGGACTTGTACCACACACAGCTCCAAATGGCGAGATTCTTTGGGTTCACCCCGATCTAATTGGAGATGAACAATGGGCCGGATCCTCTTCCAAAAGAAAGTCGAAAGGAAAAGGGAAGTCTTGTTGTGGAACGTCTGCTATTCCAGGGGAAGACGACGAAGCAATTCCTGCTTTCTCATTTTCCAACAATGAACATGAAACTTTTGTAACCACCTGAGAACTAGTCCTCGCCACCAGAAATGGGAACGAGTATCGTTTCAAATATCCAAGTGTCTCTGATCGACTAGCTGAGGTGGGGATGATTACAACTTCCCCCGCACCTGCTGAGAAGACCCAGCAGGGGCCCCTGCACCAAGATGTTCAAAACCTGAGGCAGTCTCATTTCAATCGGCCAATTAGAAGAGGTTCAATCTACCGATTGGGAGAGACAAACCGGGAACTTCAAGCTCTCCACCTCGTTTCGATATTATGGCGTAACTAGCTAATATACCGGCAAGAATAACGTAGTATGAATTGTTGCGTCTCTCAAAATACACAAGGGAAGCGTTATAAGAAGCCTTGTCCAATTCTGAAGTTTTCCTGACTCGGATCAAGCAATCTCCTGAAGAACCAGAGCCGCCGATCCAACATTGCAATCTCGCGGCGCACCATTTTCCCTGCATTTCTTTCACAAGAGAAGACATGTAGACGAAGAACTCAAAGCATGACCGGCCCTTGTACTTCACCGGACACATTGGCTCCAGCGTTGTCAACCGGATCCAAGTCGATCTGGGTTCCGCTGTTAGTCGGAATACCGGCAAGTAAGCTGGCATCCACGGGCACTACGATCTACGGATTCAACACCAGTGGGTCCAGACCCTTGGGAAAGATTCGAGTAAAATGCCAGATCAGAGATTTGAAGTCAGAAGTCACCTGCTATGTGATTGACGTGGAAACATCCTATAACTTATTGTTAGGTCGACCCTGGATCCACGGTAATTTTATAGTCCCATCAACTCTTCATCAATACCTCAAATATGTGGATACTAATAATGAAATCAAGACGGTGGTCGCGGATAAGCAACCGTTTAAGGGGTTAGAGAACTATTTCACTGATTCCCTTCTATACGGTACCGAATCCGATACTGAACCATCGGCCTAAGGAACGGACAGTGGAGATGAAGCTGATACCGAAGCTGGGTTTGATTATGATGTTGGTTTTGTACTTAATGACATTGTACCCATTGTAATCAATCTTGATGATGAAGAATCATCGGAAAGTAGTTGTAACTAGCAACTTGCCGAAGAAATATCAATAAATGATGATTTAGAGTACTCGATGTGTCTTGGTAATATCACTAAGGAGCTGTATGATAACCCTGACTTGTATATGCCATTTCAATCATTTTGTATGACGAAAAAGCAGGTACAAGATACACACAGAACGACACTTGTCATCCCCGCAAGGATAGGAAGTGAAAGAGAAGTTATCTACGGTAAAGGAAGAGAATCTCCGATACCAGACCATTTCTTGAAAGAGGAAGACAATGATGATAAACCTGCCCCTCATCTATTTAGGTATAACACGAAAGCGCGTGATCTAATGGAGAAGTATGGATATGATTTCATGCTAGGAGAAGGTCTTTGCTTTGGTCGAGATCCGCGAGTTCCACCTCGAATGGCCTATGTACCAAAAGAAAAACCCGATGATTATTATCGCCACAGAAGAGGTTTAGGTTATGTCTCCTCATCCGACGATGAGTGTTGCTGGCAAGTTATTGATCAGATTGCTAACAAAGCTAAAAACGGATATTCTTCTGATTCTTTAGCTTGGGATTCCGACGCTAGCCTTGGAGAAATGTTCAAAAAGCTAATGTCGAACATGGCCACGGTTGACTCGGCGACGATAGAGGAAGACGATCAGATACCAACTTGGGAAGATCCTTGGGTTCATCACTTAAACATGTAGTACGGCGATAGGTTTGAACAAAGAGAACCTCCTACCGAAGATCAAGTGGTCTAAGTGAATATGGGTAATGAGGATAATCCGAAGCCAACATTCATCAGCGATAGCCTCCCGCCGGAAGAGAAAGAAGAGTTAATCTCTCTTATCAGGGAATACATTGATGTGTTCGCCTGGAACTATGAAGACATGCCAGGACTCGATCCAAATGTAGCAGTGCATCATCTCAATATTAAGCTGGATGTCAAACCTATCAAACAATAACAAAGACGGTTTCGTCCACAGATGATGGAGGTAATCGAGACCGAAGTTAAAAAGCTTATTGACTCGGGCTTTGTTAGGGAAGAGCAACATCCTGAATGGCTTGCCAATATTGTCCCGATCCTTAAGAAGAACGGGAAAATCAGGGTTTGTATCGACTTTAGAGACCTCAATGTTGCCTGCCCAAAAGACGATTTCCCTCTTCCCATCACAGATGTCATCATCAACAATAAGTGTGGGTTCGAGAGAATGTCCTTCATGGACGGATTTTTCGGTTATAATCAGATAAAGATGCATCCGGATGATAAAAAGCATACCGTGTTTAGGACACCCCTCGACGTTTTCTGCTACACGGACATGCCCTTCGGCTTAAAGAATGTAGGTGCTACATATCTGAGTGCCATGTCAAAGATCTTTCAGGAGCATCTCCGAAAGACTGTCGAATGCTACGTGGATGATCTGGTCGTGAAAAGTCGTGACTAGAACGATCACATTAAAGACTTGAAGACCATGTTCGATCTGATGCGGACCCATCAGTTAAAAATGAATCCTACCAAGTCTTTCCTCGGAATGTCCAGTGGTAAATTCCTTAGATTCTTTGTCACCACCAAAGGTATGCACATCGACTCTGATAAAGTAAAGGCGATTAATGAATCACAACCTCTGAGAAACCTTAAAGAGCTCAGAGTATTGCAAGGGCGGTTGGCTTATATCCATTGGTTCATCTTGAACCTCTCAGGAAAATGTCAACCATTCTCCAAACTCACAAAGAAGGGCGTATCGTTTATATGGGACGATGCTTGCCAAAAAGCATTCGACAGTATTAAAGAATATCTCTCAAAACCTCCTATACTTGTTGCACCGAAATCGGGCAAACTATTCTTGATTTATGTCAATGCGACGAGCCACTCATTAAGCGCACTGCTTGTACAAGATGACGATAACGGTCATGAACAAGTAGTATATTATCTAAGTCGGACTTTGCTAGGTGCTGAATCCCGATATTCCATGATCAAAAGAGAACGTCTCGCCTTGGTATTCACAATTCAGAAGATGCAGCATTACCTGGTTGGACAGACTATTTACGTCATCTCTAAAGTTAACCCATTCCGGGTATTCATGACACAACCAGCTTTCATGAATTGGCAGTTAGCAAAATGGGCCTTACTCTTGTCCCGATATGACTTGCATTTTAAACAACAAAAGTTAGTAAAAGGACAGGCTATCTATGACCTCCTGGCAGCTAATCCAACTACAGATACCGGTGAGATATATGATGACCTACCCGATGAAACCCACGAGGTCAACGCAACTTCGCACCAACAAGTATGGCGTTTGTACTTCGATGGCGCTTCCCGAGCAGCTAATGTAGCAAGTGCTCCTGGAGGTTCTAAGATCTCTTCTAGAGTTGGAGTCGTCTTAGTTTTCCCAGAAAAATATGTGATGCCTCGAGCCTACTCGTTGACCGAGCCATGCTCAAATAATGTAGCGGAATATAACGCACTACTCATAGCACTTAATTTCGCTAAGGAACTAGGGGTTGAGTATCTCGAAGCTTTCGGTGATTCTCAACTAATAGTTAAGCAAGTTCAAGGGTTGTATGAAGTCCGAAGTCAGGATTTAATACTATATCATAAGATGGCAGTGGAGATGGCAAAATCATTCGAAGGATTCTTCATCGAACACATTCCGCGGTTACAGAACACTTACGCAGATGCATTAGAAGCATTGGCTGTATCCCTGGCGCAGACTCCTGAGACAGAACAGTTTGTTACAGTAAGGACCCATCAACTCCTGGTGCCAATTTACAATGAAAATGGAAAGGAAGAGGATGTTAAAGAAGTATACGCAACTCAAGTCGAGTTCGAACCCTAAGATTGGCGTTTCCCCATCATCGATTACGTTTTGCAAGGAATTTTACCAGAAGACATGAAGAAAAGGAATTCAATTCGACGAAGAGCATCGAGGTTCTACTATAATACGGAGAATCGAATGCTTTACCGCAGAGGGTATGATGGTTGTCTATTACATTGCTTATCGAATAAAGAAGCTGAAGAAATCCTTAATGAAACACACGAAGGGGTTTGTGGTGCACACCAACCCGGCCCCAAGCTTTATGACCGCATCAGAAGAATGAGATATTTTTGGCCTTTTATGATGAGTGACACAGTCACGTATGCTCGAAAGTGTCATGCGTGCCAGATACACGCGAATTATATGCACCAACCTCCGGAGCATCTGCATCCTTCTGTTACATCATGGCCGTTTGAGACCTGGAGAATGAATATTGTTGGTCCTATAAATCCCCCGTCAGTCAAAGGTGACCGATTCATCCTGACAATTACTAACTACTTCTCCAAATGGGCTGAAGCGATTCCACTCAGAGAAGTTAAGACCAGTAATGTCATCGTATTCATCAAACACCATATTATTTACCAGCATGGTGTCCCAAGACGAATCATACATGACAACGGTCCTCAATTTATCAGCAACGCCTTCATCAGGTTTTGTGAGAAGTTCAAAATTCAAGACGTCTCGTCAACGGCTTACAATTCCACAGCAAATGGGTTGGTTGAGGCCTTCAATAAGACAATCATAAAGCTTTTGTCAAAACTCGTGAAAACTAATAAACGAGATTGGGACGACAAGCTTGGCGTGGCTCTATGGGCCTATCGCACCACAGTTCGCACGCCTACTGGCGCAACTCCGTACTCTCTGGTATACGGGTGTGAAGCCGTCCTTCCGTTGGAAATACAAATTCTATCTCTTCGAATCGCTCTCGCGACCCAGATGACGACCGAAGAACAACATCAAAAACGTCTCGAAGAACTCGAGATGCTCGACGAAAAGCGCTTAGAAGCTCAACAGCATATTGAGTTCTACCAAGCTAGAATTTCCCGAGCTTTTGACAAGAAGGTTCGACAACGGAGTTTTAAAGAAGGAGATTTAGTCTTGACTGAAAGACGACCTATGATCCTTAACTCCAAGGAGAAATGCAAATTTGAGCCCAAATGGGAGGGACCATTCGTAGTAGAGACAGTCTACTCGAGTGGCGCATATCGGCTGGTTACCAAGGAGGGCGACCGACTTATGATGCCAATAAATGACAAGTTCCTAAAAAAAATACTACCCTTAGTACCTTCAGGATAACCAATGTATCGGGAAGTTCCCGGAAGAATGCCACGTGTGGTATTCTTAGGGATAACCCAATCACTGTAAAAGTGATAAATAAGAGGTCCACAGTTAAACTTTGAATGTTTCTTTTTATTGTTATCAAATTCTATGACTCTCATGAGTTATTTTGTGAGATGAGATTCAATCCTTTGACAGATTAATCCTTCCTCGCAAAGCTATCAACTGATCAAATCAATTGACAGTGGGTCTACCAAATTTCTATCCGCCAGTCATTAGCAGTTCTCAGACTCAACATGTTAGGTCCTAATCACTTAGCATTGAAGTCCTCCATTGAGTGATAGTACGAGTCAGCATTCTCATTGCCTCTGGTATACCACTCTCTTTGCTTTCAGGTCAAACCTATAAAAGTTAGGGCCAAAGCCAAATTCTCCTCTCGATTCCTTCTATGAACGAGAGGTCCACTTTCAATTCGAACAATCAAACCTATAAAAGTTAGGATTGTTCCCAATCTCACTCAGTCAAACCTACAGATAGTTAGGACTAAGACCGAGTCATCCCTTTCGATAAACGAAAGACTGCCATTGTTCCTTTTTCTACCAAACCTATAAAAATTAGGATCGAAATTAGACTTTCCCCTCAATAAATGAGGGATTCTTTTTGGATCAAACAACCAATCCTATAAAAGTTAGGGTCGTTTGAATCTTTCCGATTCTCGGAGTGAAAATCCCACTCTTAGTTTCATCTTTCCGGATTCTGGGGGTGGAGATCCCACCTCGAGTTTTCTTTCCAACTGTAGATAGAATATAAAATTCTTCTTCTTTAGTGTTGAAAGATAGAATATAAAATTCTTCCTCTTTTATTTTTGGGTCCATCTTTACCCTAAACAAGACCTGGGGCCAAGAATATACAATTCTTCCGCTCCAACTTTGGGTTTGTCTTTGCCTTGAGAAAAGACACAATTCTAAACTTCCAATCCGTGTACTTTATGCACGGGGATTTTATCTCAACTCCTAAATAGAGATAAGCCTACGCCTAACACGCGTTACCGGTTTAGTCTTTCGCCGATTGAAAAAGACATCAGAGTCTAAGTCTGGGGAATTTTATCCTGGATTCTAAGTAGGGATAAGTCAACGCCTAATATGCATTGCCGGGCACCATATTCCTATAAAAAGTGGTGAAGTCTATGTATTCAAAATCATAGCATCAAGTCTAAGAGAAGTAACTCTCTTAGCACAACGTTACATGTGAAACGGGTTTTAATAATTCACATGCTAGTCCGATTCAAACGGTAATCGGTAAAGGCACATCAAACCCGTTGAAGGCTGGGGGTTTGCCAAAAATCCTAAAGTCTATGTCTAACACACATCGTCGGTTTAATCTTTTGCCGATTAAAAAAGACACCAGAGTCTAAGTCTGAGGAATTTTATCCTGAAACCTAAGAAGGGATAAGTCATCACCTAACACGCGTTGCTAAGTACCTTTTCCCATAAGAAACGATAAAGTCTATGTATTCAAAATCATAGCATCAAGTTTAAGTGAATTAACGTCTCTTAGCGCAACGTTACATGCGGAACGGACTAAAATAATCCGCATGCTAGCCTGATTCAAACGATAATCGGTAAAGGCACATCAAACCCGTTGATAGCTGGGGATTTGCCAAAAATTCTATAAATATTGTGTCCATTAGATTCGCAATCAATAAAGAAACATTATGATAAAAGATGAGTGTATTAAATCAAATACTGGGTCTCTACTAATGGATCAAGTCAAAGCATACGACAAAAAGCTCATTGGCTCGAACGCAGTCGGCGAGCAAGAATGTGAAATTCTAACTTAGAAAGTTTGTCTGCATAACTCTACTCAAGATCAACCTGCAGATCAACTCGGACAGATTCTTCAGAATTGGTCAAGATCTTCACGGCTTCATTTTTCAGCTTCATCAATCTCTCTTGTGTAGATCCTAATCTCTCAAGCATCTGTCCGCGAGATTTCTCTAGTCCAGCCAACTCGTCTACCATGATAGCACCAGACTCCTCGGCATACTTCAAGGCCTTCTTCAACTTATCTACTTCCTCATGGTTGGAGTCTAAAGAACTGAGTAACTCGGCTCTGTCAATGTCCTTTCTTGCAAGACTAGCCATCAGCTGTGCAATAGAATTCTCGTGTGACTGAAGCTCGCTACCGATGAAAGATCTCAAATCACACCATTGTGATAATCTATGCTCCAACTGAGAGGACACGAAAGAAGAAGCTCCGTTAGCCTTTAGCTCCTCTAACTCTCAGAGTTCAGACTCTAAGACAATAAAATCGGTAGTAAGAGAGTCAGCTAACTCTGGATATCCCTCTTCTCTGATCATTGTCATGTAGCGAGAAAGGGAATGTCGGAACTGATCAAAATAATATCCTTGATGAAGAAGTTTCTCGATCATGTCGTCAAAGAAGAGGACAAAAAACCGAGATTCGTGCGGAAAATGTCTTTGTTGGGATCAGAATCAACCAAAAGGGCAAGGACGTGCTCATATGGAGATGATTGAGATCCTACAAGCAATAATACGGAAGAGTAAGAAATTCTCGGAAGTGATAAAATTTAATTTAAAGCAAATTGCAAGCATACCAATACCAATAGAGGTCCCCGCAGACTAAAGTCTGACAATCGGCTCCATTAGTCTAGTCTCAACGGGCTCCGAGATGACAGCAGGTATGGTCGTTGAGGGTATATCAACCTCTCTAGGTAAATCGGCAGTGCCTCTTGGCGGTGAAGGAGAGACACCACTGTTATGTAAGCTAGCGGTCTTAGAAATCGTAGTCGCATCAGTCATGACGGCTGGTCTTATGGTTACACTTCTTTATCAGTCAAATGGAAATTTAGACAAATAAAGAAGATCGTGGTGATAAGATTATATGCATACCCGCAAGTCCATCACCCTCTGGTAAACTAGAAATGCCAGGAATCGTAACTGTATCAGTCCTGGTGGCTGGTCCTGTGATTACACTCCTCCATTAGTCAAGTAAAAATTCAGACAAATAAAAATCACGGTGATGAATTTATATGCATACCGATGAGTCCATTATCCTCAAGTAAAGTAGAGATGCCAGGAATCATAACGGAATCAGTTCTAGTGACTGGTCCTGTGATTATAATTCTTTATCATTCAGATAAAAGACCTGACAAAATAAAGAGAATTAGATATATACCTGCAGACGAATCACCCTCAAAGGATGGTCCTGCAACCCCTCTGGTGGCCTGCTCAGCCAACATGTCGACCAACAGTCTAATGTCGGATCCAGAGAAACTTGGTGCTGAGACATACCCTTGTTCCTCAAGACCTGTTTCATGAAAAGCCTCATCCTCGACTGGTCTCTCTAATACGGCTCCTGCAGAATAATTTAGGTGTTGGATATATATAAAAAAGATGGGAAAGAAGGAAGAGCTCAGATATACCTGCAGTAGTGGCAGAAGATTCTTTTACCCTGACATCCGTGTTTGGATTCTTCAAATTATCTGAAAGAAAGCAAAGCACGGAAATAATTAAAGGAGAAATAAATCCTGAATTCCCTAACTCTTTCGGCTGCTACTCGAGTAGGGTATCATCAGATTTAGATATACCTGAGCATAGAATTGTTGGTTCAACACTATTAACATGCTCAGTATCCATGTTCGTGTCAACATCCATGGGCTCGTCATGAATGGCATCACACATCTGCTGCACGAAGCTATCCAAATGGTCAGAATCAGGGAATACAGAATCCTGTGGAAGTTCACCTTCGTCATGGTTTCCTAAAACATAAAACATGATTAAGTTCAGCGAATCCCAAAAGGTGAATCATCTTAAAGCAATAAAGACAATGGGGTATTACCCTCTTCCCCGCCAAGGGTGTTTCCTAACTCTGCTCCGTGAGTGCGCCGACCAGTATGTGGCTTATGAACGGTCTTCTTCCGTTTCAGAGTACGAATTCTTACAGAACCAACAGGTCGTTCATGCATGAACTTAGTGCGCATCTCGACCTGTACGGGAGCTTTACCACTAGGCTGAGACCTCGCATAGCAAGAAGCAACCGACTCGGGTTCGTCAACCATTCTACCTGAGGTGATAAGAGTCATCTTGTTAGGATAAGTGAATAAGATATTTCGCTCTGGTTTGTGAAAAGCCAATTGAGATCTATAAAGGATATGACGTTGATGCCAACGAAAGAAGGCCAGATCAGTTAATTCTGAAAAGAAAGAGTCTGACAATATGACGTTGATGCCAACGAAAGAAGGCCAGATCAGTTAATTCTGAAAAGAAAGAGTCTGACAAACCTGCATTAGGTTCTTCCTTGTCAGTATCTGTGTCCACATATTCTTCCTCAGAAGTCTTGTCCTCATCGCCAGTAGGAAGGAGCTCTTCATCATCCTCCATCTTGTCTCTTCTCAAAAGGGAAGGTTTGGCAGGCCTTTTCCCCTGCTTCTTCGAAAGCTCGGCCTTACGAGCAGCCTTGATGGTGATTTGAACCAAGTGCTCAGCCTCCAACTCTGAAAGACTCCTCACGCCTATAAACTCATTGGCAGAAAGGAACCACTTGCATCTGAGAAAAGTAAGCAACGGCTTGCGCTTAGATGAAGGAAGAGTGAAGTAGGCTCCAGTACAGCCTACCATAGTCCAAAGCCATGCTCGAACGCCGTCAATAAGCCCCCCAGTCTTCAAACCATGGCTCGGATTCCCAACATACAGTTGGTCGTAACCGAACTGGCGAGCGAAGCGGCACGGAAGGTAAGGCTCTATGTGACAACGGTTCTTCACCCGAAGAACAAGATATCCAACACGGATGTTCACCAACCAACGGAAACAACCAGTGTCCACAGAAGTCCGACCAGTCCGGGGTTTCTCCTCATCAATCAACACATCATCGTAACGGCCCGAGAAGCAAGGAAAACACTTGAAGAACTCCCAGCTCTTACGAACTTGGAGCTCTCGCTGTACATCAGTGAACGTCTTCCCGAACCACTTACTCCTTTCCAACAGCTGCACAAAAGGAACGAAGACATCAGCAGTACTAGGCGCCGACATCAAACCAGGACGATGAAGAACGAGCCACGCCATCAGGTATGTAAACGGAAGCTCGACCTTTACAGAAATAAGCTCAGTCGACGGTTCAGGACCCACCTGTGTAAAACCATCGACCAAATACCTAAGCCCACAATGGATGCCAGCAACCATCGCCGAAAGCAGAGAAAGCTCCCTCACGCAAGCTAGTTGAACGGCAGGGAAGAGCATCTCAAGAGGTAAGGCGTCAGAAAATTGATATGGAACGACGCACTTCTTCAACCAGATGGCAAGATAGCTAGCTAACAGAGTCCTGGGCTGAATAGACTTATGTGCATGGCCAAGAAATGTCCGAAACTTGGTCCCTGCAGAAAAAGCTCCCTCAACACCGGCAGTAGTATAGGAGCAAGCTTCGGCCTTTTCCATCAACTCATTAATGGCAGAAGGTGTCAAAATATCTAACTCACGAATAGCTTCACTTGAACCACCCTCCAAATGCTGGAATAGATAAACGGCGAACTGCTTCAAGCTGATCTGTCTCTTCCTCTTCGCCTGAGTGGTCACCTTGATTAGAGATGTGTAATAGTGACACGTAAGATCCCAAAGCGTGTCGTACATATCAGGCGAATCCTTCTTCATCCTCTCCAATTGCATGTTCGAGGGAAAGTACTCCTGGTACGGACAATCCCCTATCGGAAGGCCAGAAACTTTATGCATCTCATGCAAAGCTAAACCTAACTCTCCGCCGCAAGTCAGGAATGTGTTACTATCAGGGACATCTGTTTCTAACAATGCTAGAAAGTGGCGACAGCTGACCGGGAATCCATACATGGTGGCTCGTATAGGCACATACAACCCGCTGCTTCTCAGATCACCCTCCTAACGTCCCAAGACATAACTAGTCATACGGGTCCACCATCCCTTGGGTTGTGAGTAAACCCAACCAAAACATCTAAAATCTAGTGGAGGTAACTTCCTCCTAAGCTTAGCCAAACGATTCCTCACAGTAGGAGCAGCTGCTAATACCTCGTCTGGGGGTGCGGTATCAAGACCCAGAATCCCCGATCGAAGACCGCGAATATAATTATGCCCATCGGAGCCTGGAGTCTTATGGTGGGAGATATATCCGTAATAAACTCTATCGCCATCATCTGTGAGATTCCAGGACATCCGTCGCTGTACAGCCTGCCCCTCCAAATGAGTAAAGGAATGCTGACGGGGAATGGAAGGAATATAAAGAAGAGCTCATTCGTCATTATTCAACCAATGCTCATCAGCAAAAGTCAACCTAGCCGGATCCTTAATGGAATCTCCAAACAGATAACCAGGCCTCTCTAAAGCCTGAGTGGAAACGGAGGCTGCAGTAAAAGGAGCATCAGTGATCAACTGGCGTAACGAACGGCGTCCCCTATCTCGTATCAGACGGCAGGACTCATCGTAACGACTTCTATCAAACTAAGGAAGTGGACCAATAGCCTGCCTGTCAGCAATGGAAGAGAAAACCTCCCCACTGCAACTAGCAGTAGCATGAGGGAGAAGATTGTCCGCAAGGAATTCAACTGTAACAAAACAAGGATAGAATTAGAAAATTATCCATGAATTATACAAGAATTAAATCCATCTCATGAGAGAGCAAGATAGGATCTTCCATTGGGCAATTGGCGAGACGATTTCGAGTGTCCTACAAAGAGCGGTATGCATCATCACGTAAATAACGTGGTAACATACCCCGACCTACACAGTGTAAGACAACACGAAATCGTCCCAATATGCCGGAAGACTTGAATTGGCCAAGCAAAACAAGTCTGAAACCTCCCCGCGAAGGAGGATGTCGGCTCTCCTCGAATGACCCGCGAAGGGGCCAAACGAGGATATAGCAGAACCACAAATTTCCTAAAACCTCGATCCTCGCGAAGGAGGATGTCGGTTCTTCCCGAATGACCCACGAAGGGGCCAAACGAGGATATAACAGAACCACAAATTTCCTGAAACCTCGATCCCCACAAAGAAAGATGTCGTTCTTCCCGAATGACCCGCGAAGGAATCAATCGGGGACACAGAAAGCACACAGCACACATGCTCACCCCCAAAAGAGAAAGCCGCGGAGGAAGATGTCGCGGGACTATCTCGCTGTGCTGTGAAAGGGAACGACTCCTATGAAATCATGATCGGCGTGGAGACATGGAGAACCTGCAATGAAAATCGACGGGTCAGGTACAATCATAAATCTGAACATCCGAAAGTTAAAAGGGAAATTAAGAACTTTGATTAAAATTCTATAAAATAAATAGGATTTTATAGTTGAAATCTAATTAAACCTATGAGTTTTATGCGTGCAAACAAAGAGCTCACATTGCAGTATAAACCCTCTTGATGAAATTTTTGGTGAAATACCCAAAATATCCCTCGTGTTCAAGGCTAAATTCTAGTCAAGGACACACTCGAATTGGATCATGATCATCATGTTTGTTTACCTAACACCCCCAATATCTCACAATTTTGGCTAACTTTACAAATAAACCCTTCTGTAAAATTTAGTCAATTTTGCAAATAGACCCCTCCACAAATTTCGGTCTAGTTTCCACATACCCTTCTCAAAATTTTGGCCATAGATTTATGATCTAAACTTTGGAAATTTCAGCCCTAAAATTTTAGTCCTTTTTGCAAATAGACCCCCCTACAATATATGGTTACTTTTTGCAATTAAACCCCTCAACAATGTTGATTCTTTTACATGAAAACACCTCTCAAAGTTTGGCCAAATAGGCATAAAATTTTAGTCCCAAATTTCAGTCCACTTTTGTACAAAAGTCCTGAAATTTCAGTCCACTTTTGCACAAAAGCCCCTCAAATTTCGTCCATAGTATTGTTTTTACATAAAACCCCCCAAATCTTTGTACATACACACAACCCATCATAAAGATCCTATCTTTTTCACAAAACCTAACTCATGAGAACAAAAAGCTATGATCTTGGCATATAAATTCATGGCATACCCCTATTACAAGTATAAAGTTGCAATCTTTCTTAAAAAAGAGGAGAGTTTTGAAGGAGAAGTTACCCAAATCAAGAAGCCTCCCTTGAGCTTGAAGATGAAGAAAAAAACCCTAGCTTGAGAGAAGGGATTTTCGGCCAAATAAGGAGGATATAAAATCCGAATTTTATTTGGGGTTGAGGGGTTTTAAAAGGGGAGTTTTTTAATGGGTTCGGAGTTCTTAAAGGATAAGAATAATGGTGTTTGGATAAGAGGAGGAAGAAGATGGAGTTTAAGGGGGAAAAGAACTTTCTTTTTGAAATTTAAAGGAGGGAAAAGTGCACCATACAAAAGAAAACAAAAAAAGGGGTGGGGGGAGACACAAGAGTGTCTCGGTTTTTGAACTGAGACACCCAAGGGTGTCTCGGCCAAGGTTGAGACACCCACGGGTGTCTCAACCCAGTTCGAGCCCCCGTTTGTGTTTTTCAAGCCCGAATTTCGCCCATCTTCGTCGGTTATTGGATATTTTGACCAAATCAACACTAATCGACACTGGACGATTCAAAACCCTAAGGTCAATGCCGGTCAACACGTAACCCTAGGTCAACGCCAGTCAACGCGTTACGATCAAAAGTCAACATCGGGTGATTCAAAATCCTAAGGTCAACGCGTAACCCTAGGTCAACGACAGTCAACGCGTTGCGATCAAAAGTCAACGTCGGGCGATTCAAAACCCTAAGGTCAATGCTAGTCAACACGTAACACTAGGTCAACGCGTTGCGATGAAAAAGTCAACGTATGACGATTTATACCCTAAGGTCAACGCCGGTCAATATGTAACCCTAGGTCAATGCTAGTCAACGCGTTGTGACAAAAGTCAACATTGGGCGATTCAAAATCCTAAGGTCAATGTCGGTCAACGCGTAACCCTAGGTCAACGCCAGTCAATGTCAGTCAACGCGTTGCAATCAAAAGTCAACGTTGGGCGATTCAAAACCCTAAGGTCAACGCCGATCAACGCGTAATCCTAGGTCAACGCCAGTCAACGTGTTATAACCAAAAGTCAACGTTGGGCGATTCAAAACCCTAAGGTCAACGCCGGTCAACGCGTAACCCTAGGTCAACTCTAGTCAACGCGTTGTGATATAAAAGTTTACATTAGGCGATTCAAAACCCTAAGGTCAACGTCGGTCAACGCGTAACCCTAGGTCAACGCTAGTCAATGCGTTACAACCAAAAGTCAACGTTGGGTGATTAAAAACCCTAAGGTCAACAACGACCAATGCGTAACCCTAGGTCAACGCTAGTCAACACGTTACAACCAAAAGTCAACGTACGACGTTCAAAACCCTAGGGTCAACGCCGGTCAACGCGTAACCCAAGGTTAACGCCAGTCAACGCGTGGTGATCAAAAGTTAACGTAAGACGATTTAAACCCTAAGGTTAACGCCGGTCAATGCGTAACGCTAGGTCGACGCCAATCAATTCGTTACAATGAGAGAGTCGATGCGACGGAGAGAGTCAGTTCTAAGTTAACGCAATGACACGAGCCAAACTCGGCTCATCAGTTTTAAACTCGAGACTCCGATGACGGCCAGACGATAAACGCAGCGTAAGAAGGACTTCAGCTATTCGTCAAAACATCGAATAGACTGAAAATCGAAGGAGCCAAGAGTTGAAGCTAATTAAAGGTCCTTTACACCGATCAAAGGTTAGACTAATCACATCCAAAATATTCCAGCCTCTTTTATAAAAGAAACGAGTCTGGAATGCTTTGGAGGGGGTATCTGTAGGCATTAAAAATTGCCTATAGGTCTCCGTGAGCAGCTCAAATCTAAGAGAAAATAAGGAACGTCACTATCTAAGTCACAGAAGCTTAATTGACGTCGATGAATGCTTGAAGTGAATCGATGAACTAAGTGAAGTTACGGAATTTCAGAATACTGAGGATATGAACTGATCGGGAGCCCCGCATCACTTATAAAAGGGAAAGTGTCGTATGTGTTCTGGTTTAATCCACAATGATCTAATCATCGGAACTTACAAATCTCCTCGTCGGCTTTCCAACGCAGTTTGAATCACTCAAATCCGAGTTCGGACGAAGAAGTTACGGCGGAAACGGACAAGTGCACGAAAAAAGCGTCTTAGCCTGAGTTGAGACACCCCAAGGTGTCTCGGCACAAGCGAGACACCCCAAGGTGTCTCGGCCTCGCTGAGACACCCAGGGGTGTCTCCAGGCCTAAAAATGGGTTTTTGTGCAGTTTTAACCACCCGAACTCCTCCCGAGCCTATAAATACAGCCACAGGCCCTCATTTTTCTAGAGCTGGAATTTTGGAGAATTAGCGAAGTCCTACCGGATTGAAGAGTGATCGAGTTCTTCAACGCAAGAGAGAGATTCTTCAGATCTACATCACCCGCATCCGTTCCTTAGGATTATCCCGTTGCGATAATCCTAAGAAGAGCAATTATCTCGCCGTTGCCGAGAAAAGCGCTTCTGCTTCTAGATTCCTTCGCAAATCAACGGAGTTCTGGATCTGATCTGATTGCCAGGTAGTCCACGGATATCGACGTCACCGGCTAAAGACCCACGCAAGCAAGAAACGACGAACGGATCTTGTGTTATTTTCGAGAAAGTTGTCAAGCAAGAAACGACGAACGGATCTTGTGTTATTTTCGAGAAAGTTGTAATCTTTCATTTTCTTTTGTTAAAATTTGAATTCTTTGTAAACCTTGTGTTATTTTCGAGAAAGTTGTAATCTTTCATTTTCTTTTGTTAAAATTTGAATTCTTTGTAAACGGTTAATATTATAATGAATTCAGCAATGAAGGAAACTTTTACCGAAAACATGCCTCAAATTCAAATCATTACAACATGCAATAGGTAGAATCATAACGTGCAAATGCTTTTCACCTTCGAAACTGATCTAGCCTTGGCTTGTTTCAATAATTTCAATTGTAATTGTACTTTGAATCTATATCATAACATTTAATATCTAATATATTTTTTCTTACTATTTTAATGTTCATTCAAGCAGAAAATGTAAGATGATACTTGATTCCAAACTATCAATGGAAAAGAGCCAGAATTATTGAAACTAATAGGAAAATATAGGATATTCTAGGGGCTCTAGTGAAAGGGTTTATTTCTTTTTCTGTGTGATCTTTCACGAAGAAAACCACTCTTTATATAGGCAATTTTCCCCATCATCTCTACCCTAAAATCAGCCTAACTATTTTTCCCATTAAATACAAATTAAAGTCATTCATTGCCCTAATTTAATTTTTAATAGTGACCCATTAATTCTCCACTGATGACCAATTATCACCGCTATTATACACGTTGATTATTTGGTTAATTTTGTCAACCATTTCTAACATCTCTAACTTGGCCAAATTAACTAAATGATATCTCTCCCACTATCCGAGAGATTAGATATTTTATTCTTATCATTATTCCCACTATCTGTGAAGAGTAATTCTCATTTCATTATTCATAAAATTTTTCTGAACTTATTTATTTCTAAGTCTCATCAAACTTATGTGTTTGATAAAACTTTTCGCTTGCATTCCTTTTGTTCAAGGATCAACAATCATAATTATAGTAGGGATGTAAGTTACTTTAACTTCTCCCTTTTATATGATATCTTGAGTCTAATGATTCTCGATCTCAATGTGTTTTCCTTTGGAATTATTCGCTCCACTATTGATCAGGCTAATCATTGACTAGTTATAACAATAATATCAATAGGTCCTTTTAACAAATTGAGATCTGGATCAACCAAAAAATCGTCTTATCCAAACAACATATGTAGTTGTCATACAGCAAGCTACATATTCAGCTTTTTATTTATATCAAAACAACACACCCTTATTTCTTGCTACTCCAAGAAACAGCTCCTCCTCCAAAGATGAGCAAGTGTCTTGAAGTGCACTTTCATCATTCTTATCACAACCAAAGTCTGCATTGGAGTAACCGACGATTTCAAAAAAACTTGCTTGGTAAATCAATCCATGAGTCAATGTGTCTCCGATATACTTTATAATCTTATTAACAACTTCCTAGTGTGATTATATTGGATTACTTTGATAGCGGCTAACTAGATTTATAGCATAAGCTAAACCAGGTCTGGTGCCTAACATTGCATACAAGTTTCTAATTGCTTGAGCATAAGGAACATCTAATAGCTTCTGCCTCTCTTTAGGAATTTGTTCTTTACATAATCTTTTTCCTATAACCAAAGGAGTTGGTATAGCATTGTAATTCTCCACTCCAAATCTTTTAAGAATTGATTTTAAACTTTTCTTAGCTTAAACTTAACATTCTAGACTGTCTATCACGAATTATCTGAATTCTAAGAATATATAGTGTATCTCCCATGCCTTTCATCTTAAACCCTTCATTGAGATCTGACTTGATCCTGTTCAAAATTTATATGTCATTTTCGATAAGCAATATATCATCCACATACAAAGATAATATAGCGAACTTGCTCCCACATTTCAAGATAGATATACAATTATCTAATTTATTTTGAGCAAGACCAAGTTTGGCGACCAGCATTATGAAACTTGATATATTATTGTCTAGAAGAATGTTTTTAACCATATGGAGATTTTATTAACTTATAAACTTTATGTTTTAGTCCTTTTATCTAAAACCCTTCAAGTCGTTATATATATCCACTTCCATCAATTCTCTGTTGAGGAATGCTATTTTAACATCCATTTGAAATAACTCTAAATCAAGATATGTAATAATATGCCAAAATAATCCTAATGGATATAAATTTAGCTGCAGGAGAATAATTCTAATCATGCTTTGAATTTATAAATAGATCCGTTAATACGATATTTCTTTTTGAGCACACACTTACATCCTACGGCTTTTATATTTTCTGGTAGATCACTAAACTCCCAAATATTGTTTTTTCTATGAAATCAAGTTCTTCTCTCATGTCTTCTAGCCAAGGATCTGATTCATGTGATTTCATCACTTTAGAGAAGTTTAAGGGATCTTATTCTTCTATTTTTGCATCTATCGAGGAACAAGATAGTTCACAAGAATACAAATAGTAATCATCCATCCAAACAAGTTGTGTTCTAAGCCTATTATTTAAATTACCTCTATGCTAAGGTTCATAATTTTCCATAAATGTTTCATTATTTTGAAGGTTAGGTTCATTCACAATATTAAGATCATTAGTGGGGAAATTAATGTAATAATCATCATTTATCACAGTCAGTGGTTTTGTTTCCTCTTAAAATTGTTCATCTTTCTCTATTTTTTCTAAAAGTCTTGCATCTCTGCTTTTAATGACTCTATTTTTATTATAGGACATATAACCTTTTGATTTTTTTATTGAATACCCTATTAATCTACACTTTAATGTTTTAAAGTCAACTTATCTCTTAGTTGAGTTGCAATAAGAACATGGGCTATACATCCCCAAACTCATAAGGTATAATTGCAACTGATTTGGTAGGAATTTTATTTAAAATATAGTTTGAAGTTAATAATGTTCCTCCCAAAAATATTAGAATTCATTGTAGTATTTTATTATCTTATAGATGATTATTCTAAGTTTTCAATGTCTATTTTACCTCTTGAAAATTAAAAGCTTTTGAATGTTTTAAAAGATATATAATAGAAGTTGAAAATCAACTTGAAAAGAAATCATAATATTACGAACTGATAAAGGTGTTGGATATAACTCTAAAGAATTTGAGAGTTATTGTATTCAACATGGAATTAAAAGACATATAACAATATTGAAACTAAGAAGAGAATATAGGATATTTTGGGGGCTCCGGTGAAAGGGTTTATCTCTTTTTCTATGTGTTCTTTCACAAAGAAAACCACTCTTTATATAGGCTATTATCTCCATGATCTCCATCCCTAAAATCTGCCTAATTATTTTTCCCTTTAACTACAAATTAAAGCCATTCATTGCCCTAATTTAAATTCTAATAATAACCTATTAATTCTTCACTAATGGCCAATTGTCACCCGTTATACACATTGATTATTTGGTTAATTTGCTCAACCATTTTTAACAAGAATAGAAACAAACTCTGTGAGATTATTTAATGTTTAACCCCTGGTTCTTTTTTTTTCACATTGTAATCTAGACCTTTTGATGTAAAAGTGCATGAAGAGATTTCAGTTTGTTTATTGATAGCATGAGAGGTGAGCAAGACTATTCTGATGATTAAGATTTGGGTTTCCTTCCCTAGGCTCCATCAACATTTACAGAAGATAAATTTGTCGAAATTAGATAGTGAGGAATAATTGTGAATTGATTGAGTAGAAAAGAAGTCCTAGTATAATAGGGATAACTTCAAGAGGATCAAATATTATGAATATGAATAACTTCTGATTCAATAATTACTAAGATAACAATAATCATGTCTTGCATAACATAAGGCAGAGACAAATAAGATAGCTAATTAACATCCAACAATATAATGCTCGATAAGAGCTAGACAAATAACGTAGTCAATGTCAAAGACAAACAAACTTCAAGTCATCAATTGATCCCAACAGTAGCACTCTTCGTCCAGCACATCTTAGCGACGTCTGCGCAAGAATTTAATTAAGTCAATAGAAAAGCAGCTGGGTCGTCTTCCTTTTCCTTAAAATAAAAGCAAAGACAATAAGAATATACTTAAAGATGATAATTTTACATTACCGTGCAAAGAAATGTGAGAGAATGAAATACAAGGGAGTAACGATGCAGCACCAAGCAATGAGAGCAGATCCTATTGAAAGAAATGTTAGGTTGCAGTCCCTAACCATGTATTTGCACCGACCAATGTCTCTGAGGAAATAAATGGTTGGTCCCGCAGCAAAACATGCTGATCCTAGTAGCAGACCAGCAGCAATCTGCATTTGATCATTACAACTATTACTTAGCAGTAATAATAATTTCATTGCATTAGCTATGCATATTGATTTCCTCTACATTGCAGTTATCAGCATGGAAATATTGTTTCTTACTAATTAAGAACTATCTTATCTTTATCCTTGAAGATAAGCAAAAGTTAATTAAGTTCTGATTTCAGGTCAACTTACCATTGCATGACTGCTAATACCTCCAACACACAAACGACATCTCCTTGTATTGGGCGAGATCAAAGTTTTCATTATCCTGTTTCCTACATATTAATAATATTTTTCATATTCTTCATTTTGTAAAATTTGCTTTCAGTCATCCAATTCACTAAAAGATAATTCTTAGTATTTTGAGTTCACCCCATTTGTTTTAATTTTCATGATAGTTCTACAATCTAGGATAGTGATATGGGTCAAAATTAGCAGCCAATATAGTAACAACACGTGGCAATCAAGAAATTCAAATTATTAATCATAAACCTACCAAAAGAGGGATACAATATAAACAGAAATAGCCCACTGTTAATTATCCAGACGGTAGCGAAGTTCCAATATAATGACCCCATAATCCTGTGTTTGATTCTGGCTAGTATATAAAAAAGGGAAACGCTAACCAATCAAGGTTCAATTAAGACCCTTAATTAAGCTCCTGCCTTATGACATTGTAGAGAGTTTCCTTTTCAAGAGAAGAAGAAAAGACACAGATGTAAAGGGAAACAAAAAGGGGGAAATGACCTTCACAAACAGCTTAATAGAAAGAGAGAGCAGGACTCCTCCCGAGAGAAGACAGCGAAGAGTGAATCACCTCCTCTAAACACCTCAAAGGCAAATATTTTCATGGAGATAAAGGACAACCTTACTTCAAATGGACCGAAGGCTTGAAGTCCAGACCTGGAAAAAGGGACTAGACAAATTTTGCGATTATCAAGGTGACCATGGGCACTCCACCATGAATTGTTCCACCTAATATACAGAGATTGAATCTCTAATTAAAATTGTCACCTTATTAAATTCATTAATGACAATGCTCGAAGACCAGTCAAGGAGAGACTCGAAAGTTAATCAAGTCTCGACAATACGCCCCATAGTGAGAAGTTGAACGTGATTCACATTATCCATGGAGGTCCCTTGATGTTTGGCGATAACTTGCAAGTCAGAAAGACCTATGCTCGTCGAGTATAAGTTAACCTTGCTCAAGACTCTAGTAAACGACAAGAGCAGAGACTAAAGAGAAAGTCATCACCTTCACAGTGCAAGGACTTGGATGAGGTTCATACTCCCCATAATGATCCTATTGGATACATGACATATAAGGCAGTGGAACATGCATATCATGTAGATTAATCAAAATTAATTAATATTTAGATGAAAATCTGAGCCGCTTTCTAATTCTCTATAATTCTCTATCCCAAAATCAACCAAAATAGCTTCCTTAGAAGAAAAAACCTCGAACTAAATTTCATCCATCATTGAAGAGGAACAATACTGAGAGATAGGTTCTTAATTTTTTATTTTCCTACTCTATTCATAAGGCTACACATGAACCATATATAGGATTAAACTAGCCTTATAGATTTTAATTTTAAACAATTCTCAATTGCTCAAACTCTATCCATAACAATTAAAAATAGAATAAATTTATTCAAAACCTCTACCCATAACAATTAAAGATAGAGTAGAATTTGTATTTTATGTACATTTTTTGTAAACCTTCTCTCTAATGACATTAGTGACACCGATTGGGTTCCATATTGAGAACCATTTACTAATTAAATTAATAATTTTAATTTAATAATCAAATTTCTATCCGACCAAATTTTCATTAAGACTCTTCCATAATATGGGATTAAATATTTATAAATAATATTATCTTAAATTCAGTACTCTCCAATATCAATTTTCTTTAGGCAACTTTATTGAGCAGAACAGAGCAGAACAAATCACCTATTTACTCATGCCTAAAATTATAATTCCTATGAACATTAATAAAGATCATCTTGAAACGTTAAAATATTTTATTATTATAAGAAAATAAAGTTTGAAAATTAATTTTCAAGACCACCTATCGATGGGAACTTAATAGGTTCATAGGATATGCATAATAAATTAACTCATCAAATGAGCATATTATATTCTATTTAGATATCCATCATTTTCCTAAATAAAATATGATTACCCAACATTTTAGGCTGCATATCACTCTTAAAATAAGTTTAACCATCATATCCAAGCATACTAAATTACCAAATTAGAAATGACAATATCATCAAGTCAAAGGGACCATGAAACAATTCGAATTCTCTCTGTCTTAGGTAACTCATTTTAGAGAATTCAAATATCATCTAGTGCTACACATATCGCAGTATGTGCCTAAGACAAACACCCGATGAATTTTTATTCTTGATGGTTGAGACCCCCCGACGTCTCACATGTCATTGTCATGCAATGTAACCTAGTATAATAAAGTTATCCTTTACGAGCTATAGGTTAAGAACAAATTTAAGAAATCTCTATATTAGATCACATCTCCAAGAAAGTATCTATGCACGATCAACTAAATTAAATTTTAAGGATAATATAACAATTATATAAAAGACATTCAAGCAATATTTCTATGACAATAAAATTTAATTGATATTAAAAATATTACATAAAATGTATTGAATGTTCAATGGTATATAACACTACTCTAGCAATCTCCCACTTGCCCTCACATCCAATTAGATACTATTCTAACTCCCATCTTTTCTAAAAGTCTATCAAAAACCTTTTGCGGTATGGATTCGTGAAAGCATTTGCAATGTTATCCATTGTAGAAATCTTTTGAGCTTCTACATCCTTCTTATTGTGAATCTCTTAATGAAATGATATTTCCTTCTAATATGCTTAGACTTCTCATGAGCCCTCGGTTGCTTAATTTGAACAACAACTTTACTGTTATCGCTGATTAGTGGAATTAGAAATACACTAGCAGGAACCATGCCAAGGTCATAGACAAACTTATTTATCCATGCTCCTACTTTCGTAGCCTCACTTGCTACTACATATTCTAACTCGGTTGTAGAATCAACGGTGATATTTTGCTTGACACTTCTCTAACTAAATACACCATTATCGATGATGTAAACATATAAATATGTAGAATTTATATCATCAGAATCGAATTGAAAATCAGAATCAATATATCTTTCAATGCTCATGTCATTTGTGTCATAAACTAAACAATAATATTTAGTTCTACGTAAAATTTAAGCATGGCTTTCTCCGCGTTTCAAAGTTTCTCACTAGGATTGACCTAAAATCTACTTATAAGACCAACAACATTGCTATGTTAGGTCTAGAACACAACATAGCGTACATCAAACTACCAACTGCTGATCATATGGTATATTTCTAAAATACTCAATCTACTTTTTAGTTTTAGGAATATTTCCTTAGAGAGTGACATTCCATGTCTAGTAAGAAGTAATCATTTCTTAGAATTTTACACGTTTAACCTTTTGAGGATCTTGTCTACATAAGTTGACCGTGACAATCCTACATGCCTCTTTCTCTAGCTTAAGACCCGATGCATAGGATTCTTGATTGAAATCTTTCGTAGAGAACTTATTTAAGAGCCATAATTTAATCAATATCATCATCTCCACATCATTCCCAATGAGTAGTATGTCATCAACATAAAGCACTAGGGACACAATAGAATTATTTATTGTTTCTCATAGACACAAACTTCTTTAGGATTATGGACAAAATTATATTCCTTAATCATTTTATCAAAAAATTTATTTTAACATCTTGAAGCTTGTTTAAGTCAATAAATTGTCTGATTCAATTGGCAAACCATAATTTATTGAGCTTTATATACATAACCTTTTGGTTGTTGCCTCTAAATATATTCGCCAATATATCCACTAACAAAAGCTATTTTCACATGCATTTGCCATCTCTCATAGCCATAGTATGTTGCAATATCCAAAAGGATATGAATAGACTTTTAACATTACAATGAAGGAAATATTTTCTTGTAGTCAATTCCCTCTCTTTGAGTATAACCTTTCGCAACTAACCAAGCATTATAATCTCTACATTTTTATAAACTTCATATTTTTTTAAAATATTCATTTACATCCCATAGGTTTTACCCTCAACAGGTGGATCAACGAAGGTTCATATGTTGTTATGATACGTGGAGTCTATTTCTGCTTTCATGCCATCAATCCACTCACTAGAATCTATTCTGACATGGCTTCTTTGTAAGCCCTAGAATCTTCATCGTCATCATTATTTTTCATCAAATATATTTCATCGAGGTGCCTGTACTATATAGGTGGATAAAAAACCTTACTTGATCTCCTTATTGTAATCGGTGTATAAACAATACATTTTGTTGGTAAATCTCCATCCACTTTATCATCTAATACTCACAATAAAGAAGATGATTCTTCTTCTAGAGTTATAAATTCTTGACCAACAATTTGATATTGCAAAAAGAACACATTTCTACTTAAAGTTATTGCATGTTCACTAGGATTATAGATATAACACCTAGTACTTTCTTTTGGATAGCCTACAAATAGGCCACTATTTATTCTAGACTCTAATTTGTCCATCATTTATTTCCTTATATGAACAGGACAACCCCAAAACTTTAAGTGTCTAACACTTGGGGCATGTTTGTTTACCTAGAATTAATCATGAAATAGCAGAAGTAGAGGAAGTATAGGTTATATCTATTTCCTCTAAATAAAAATGTATGTGTATTTCTCTGAAAATGCTACTTCAGCTACTTCATTTCATATTGATATGACACCTACGTGGCATCGCTACTTCATATATTTCTTTTCACTCCATAATTTTTAGAAGTATGCCAAAAGTAGGAAATTCTTTTTGTAGGGTCTACATGAAGATCAAATTAGCATGAAATTAGGTATTTTAGTCATCAAAACAATACATGCACCTCAATCTCTTATTCAATACTCATCATATACAATAATCTTTAGATATATCAGCAACAACGTTAATATTGTTATATTAACACTTTAATATATCGATACTACTATACTATAATTTAAGATATAGATTTTATGCTGCTTCTTAAAAATATTTTCACTTGTTTTCCCAAACAAGAAAGTGGATGAAGAGCATAAAGTACCACTTCTACTACTTCCGAAAATATGTGAAACAAATAAAAAAGTAGTACTTCTTCTACTCGTACTTCATAATTTTGGAGTTACTTCGTAGACCAACTTCTTACTTCTAATACTTCCATCATCTAAACAGGGCCTTGGCTTCCTTCCAATCCATATTTGATAAAAAGTGGAGGAAACCAATTTGGTAGAAATTCTAATTAACATATAGTTTATAGTTTCTAAAGCAAAACTCCATAAGAAAGTAAAAAATTGAGAATGACTAAGCATAGATCTAACCATATCCAATCGGGTTTGGTTCTATCTTTCAGACACATAGATATGTTGTGGTTTACCAAGAGGTGTCAAGTTGCTAACAATTAAATTTTCTTCCATAAATCTTTTAAACTCTTTAGATTCAAACTCGCCACATCAATTAGATTAGACAGCATTGATACTCCTACCAAATTCCTTTTCAACTTCAAGCTTTATATTCTTTAAACTTTGCAAAACATTCTGATTTATGATGCATTAAACAAATATAACTATCTTGAGATGCATCATCCGTTAATATTACAAAATATGAATATCCGCCTCTTTCCTAAATATTTAAAGGGCTACATAAATCAGAATGTATAACATTAAAAGTGTCTTTAGCTCTAGAACGTTTTTCTATAAAATGTAATTTAATCATATTGCCTCTCAGGCACTGTTTACAAATTAGAGAATTTTTAACTTTCAAAAAAATCTAAAGGAATTTCCTTTACCAAAATGTTGATCCAATCAATATTAACATTACGTGCCAAAGGTAAGTTTGGTTACTTTCGTTTAACTTCCATTTAAGAGATTTATAAATTTTAATAATATTTGAATAATAATTAAGGGCATTGATATGAAATATATATAATTTTTAACTTCACAAAGAGGAACAATGGAATTTCCAAACTTAATAGTAGACTTATTAGCAAATAAAATAGAATATCCACTACTATGAAGCCTAAAAACAGAAATCAAATTTCTCCTAACTAATGGTGCATAAAAACAATCTTGTAGTTTCATTACACGCCCTTTATTCAAATCCAAAAAAAAACAAATTCCTATAGATTATGCTAAAATGAAGGCTTCATTCTCTCCAACCAAGGTTATCTCTCGATCCGTCTTTAAATTTTCACATTTCCCTATATCCTTGCAAGAAATTGCAAACATGTGAAGATGACCTAGAATTCATATACCATATATAAGAAGAATAACTCATTTTGTTAGTCTCTATAAAGTTATGAGATGATGTAACTTCAGAAGATTTATCCTTCTTTAGAGATATGTGGTAACTTTTACAATTCCTTTCCTAATATTTTTTCTTGTTACAGAAGAAGCAATCATAACATTTGTATCCTGCTTTACTTTCTTTAAAACTTTCTTTTCATTTGCAAGTTTTTTCTTATAAGAAAACTTTCTTTTCTTATGGCTAGACAATCTAACAGTTTCCTTTGCCATCACTATGGCTTTATCTTGCTTCATAATGTTCTCAACCCTTTACAACATATTGCCCAGATTTACAAAGTGACAATTGGTTCTTGATGCTAAAGTTCACTTTGAACTAATTAAAAGATGGAGAAAGAGAAGCAAAAATTACATCAACTATTGATTCATTATCCAGCTTTGCTCCCAAGAATTCCAATTTATTGATTTACCCTATCATCTTATGAATGTGGGTATGAAGTAGTGCATCTTCAACTATCTTGGTGTGCATCAACCCGCTCATAGTATTTTAATGTGCAGTATGATAACATTCTTCATATAAAGCCTTATGGATTTTTTGAAGATCTCCGTACAAGTCTTCTTTCCTTCATATTGCTTTTATAGGGTAGAATTTAAGGAAGCCATGATATAGCACTTAGCAAGTTCACTCTGTTCAATCTATTCATTATGCTCAAGAATCTCATATTCTGTCAAGACTAGGTTCAGTAAGTTTGTCCTCTTTGACAACTTTTATCAACTTTCAGCAGTAAGGATAATTAACAAAT
Organism: Asparagus officinalis; assembly: GCF_001876935.1. Classification (NCBI taxonomy): domain Eukaryota; kingdom Viridiplantae; phylum Streptophyta; class Magnoliopsida; order Asparagales; family Asparagaceae; genus Asparagus; species Asparagus officinalis. Next base: position 36,269,326 of record NC_033799.1, on the reverse strand, counting down.
TTCTTTACCAAAGCACATAATTCGATCTACTCAATTGTTAATTATCAAGTAGTTTAGCAAATGGACTAAAGTTAATCATCCTACATAAGTAGAATATAATAACATAAGTATCTCAAATTATATTTTATTGTTACACAATCATTACTAGGAATATTTTAAGTACTGAAATTCATATTAATATGCTTCTCTCAAACAAATAAGCGTGAATTGGAAGTCTAAGCTTAATCGTAAATCAGCTTATTCAATCATTAATAATTAATAACTTTTCTTTAATTTCGGTCTTTTATGTATGACATGACTCTACTATTTTAGCAAGCATCCTAAGGCATCAACAAATTGCTAATCCAAAAATCCAACTATTCTATATAAAACAGATGGCACTACCAATTTTATTCTAGTGGTCGCATTATATATAAAATATTTAGCATCCTTGTGCAAGATATAACTAGATAATAAACTTTAATAAACCGTATCCTTTATGGCATCAAATAAGCTAAAAAATAATTATTCAAGTTATAGCTCCATGATAGAGGACCTTTAGATTTATATTTCTTAAATATTAATATATTTATGCTTCTATATAACTTTTATTATTTATCATAATTGACAGAACATAAGAAAAACAATAGGAAACAATTTCTAAAAAATTCTAAATTATTTTATTTTAATTAAAGAAATTCAAAATTATTAAGGACCAAACTATAATTCTCTATGTATTACTTTAATCACATGAATTAATAAAATTAAACAATTTAAAAACAATGCAATCATATCACATGTATAAGTTAAACAAGTATTTCATAAATACATATGATACACTGTTAATTTGTAATAATTAAACAAAGGTTAAATAATTTTTTCAACAAAATAATAAATTAACGGGCTTCAAAATAAATTCTAAAACTATTAGGGGGTAAATAGTATTTCTTCAGATGGATTCCAAAATAGTTTCTGGTTCATGACAGGGGTTTAAAATTAATTTACAATAAATTACCGATACTAGTTGACTATAGAACGTTTCTAGATCAATCAGGGGTCTGATAACAATTTAATAATAAAATTTAAGTTACCAGGGATTTCGGGTTTGTGTTCCATTTATGGATCAGACTCGTTATAACAATTTCAAAATAAATTTTAAAAGATTGGCTAGGTTTAGGTTTAGGTCATAACCGATTCAAATTAAAAACCAAAATTTTACTTTTTTAAACACGGCTTGGGTTTGTACATCATTCAGATCAAACTCGTTTAACTTAAATAAACTTGCTCTTTTTTTGGGTTTGGGTTCAAAACCTATTAAGAAAACAAATCCAAAAGAAGATTTCACCTTCATGAAAGAGGCTAGGCCTTGGGCTAGGGTTTCATGGGGCGGCTGCCACCATCCTTAGCTGGTAGTAGTAGCTCAGCACCCGCCATGAGGGTGACGAGTTCTCCGGTGGGTTTGTGGCTGCCCTTCACCAGCAAGTAGTGAGGGTGAAATAACCTTTTTTGAAATAAATTCTTAAAGTTAAACACATCATGTATCATCACAAAAACTCAATTTTAATCTTTTATCAAAGCAATGATATGGATCATCAAAAAATCTAATTTTGATCTTGTATCAAAACATGAACGCATCCTAGATCATTACAAAAATCCAATTTTGATCTTTTATTAAAACTTAAATCTCTAATTGTTCTTTAATAATATTATTAATATGATTCAATCTATATTAAGACATGTTAACTTAACAATTCCACCCCTGAACAGTAAAGAACCCCAATTTTGATCTTGATAAAAAATTAATTATTTTTAGTTTACAAGTTAAATTAATTAATAGTATCCCCATTTTCTTTGATCTAAGTAAAAATTATTTAATCTAATTAAATAATCCAAACGATCAAATTACAATAATTGAATCTAATTAAATAAATACAGATCAGATTCTAAGTCTTCTCTAGTACCATCTGTTGGATGTATGATATACAACACAGTAGAATATGCATATCATGTAGATTGATTAAAATTAATAAAAGTTTAAAAAATACCTATAATGCTTTCTCGTTCTCTACAACACTTTGTCACAAAATTAATCGAAATAGCTTCCTCAACAAAAAAAGCCTTCAACTAAAATTTACCTATCATCAAAGATGAGCAATACAATAAGATAATTTCTCAATTTTTTATTTTTCTATTCAATTTGTAAGGCTGCATATAAACCATATATAAATGATTAGATTAGCCTTAAAAATTTTAATTTAAACAATTCTTATTTATCTAAAACTCTATCTGTAGCAATTGAACATAAAATAGAATTGTTAAAAAACTCTATTCATAACAATTAAAAATAGAATAGAATTTGCATTGCGTATAAATCTCTTCTAATGATATTAATGAAACTAATTGGGTCCCATATCGAGAACCAATTATTAATCAAATTAATAATCTTAATTTAATCAAATCCCTATCCGACCAGTTATCTATAAAAGTTCTTCCATAATATAAGATTAGTTATTCATGACTAATATTATTTTATATTCAGTCTCCACTAGTATCAATTTATTTTAGGCAACTTCATTGAGTAGGACAAATCAGTTATTTACGCATGCTTAAAGATATAATCCCTATGAATATTAATAAAAATTATTTTAAAATATCAAAATATTTATTTTTTATAACAAAATAAATTTTGAAAACCACCCGCAAGAGGAATTCAATAGTTTCATTGGATATGCATAATAATCTAACTCATTGAAACAGCATATTGGATCTTATCTAGATATACATCATTTTTCTAAAGGAAATCTAGTAGCCTAATTTCTAGGTCGTATAACACTTGTAAAACAAGACTAACTATCATACCAAAACATACTAAATTGTTCTAGCTATTTTAGTGCTGAAAAATAATCTCCAATCAATGACAGACAAGTGTCTTACATTATGGGTAATCAATTCAAAACTTCAAGATAACCAAAGGTCCAATTTGGTCGACTTGACATACCGATATATTGCAAGGACGACTCGCAAAGCGCTACATGTCTACCCTTGGCTAAGTCGACTGCTTGATCACCCTACTCGACTGACCAATCAGCAGACATCTCGTGAACGCGACTCAGAAGGCGGTACTTCTCAACCTTCTCTCGGATGAGTAGAAGGGCGTAGACTACCTCAAGCCTTGAGCCCCCTCTCATATACTGACAACTGATCACCTCACTATAAATGCCATTTAATGCATAAATCGGTGTCATCGTTCTCCATCCCCAATTGTCTTTATGACACATCGAACCATGTCAGCACTGCATGCCTCCAGTCACTTCACATTAAAAACAGAAGTAACCTCTCCTCCATTCGTCAGCCGACACTTATAAACCAGATGCTGGTATGGCCGTCAGCCTATACTCGGCTAAAGTTACCATTCTACTACCACTATAAATAGGGTTACTACTTTTGGCAGGGTAAATTTTTCTCTACCCACTGTGTTGAAGAACTTCTACAGTTCAGTTACTTCTCCACTCAAGCATATTACTGACTTGATTGTTGGAGGAACAACCGGATAACCTAACTCCACCCTCTTACGATTTTCTACATGTACTGGGAAGAACAACCTACTCTAGAACAAAGCATTCGGAGGGTTAGAGGACCTCTATCAACTTAATATTTTCTCTTAGTAACTCTTTGATATCCACCATCAATATAAATTATCAAATTAAAAAAGACAATATCATCAAGTCGAAGGCATCATGTAACAATTCGACTTCTCTATCTCTTAGATGACTCGTTCTAGAGAATCCAAATATGATCTAGTGCTACACATATCACAATATGCGCTTATAAAATACTTGGGGTGTCTTTGTTCCCGTTGGTTGAGACCCACCGTCATATCTCATATGTTAGTGTCATAATAATAACTTGTTACAACAAAGCTATTCTTTACTAGTTATAGATTAAGTAAGTTAGATGACAAGCAAGTGATCATTACAGTGCATAATTGATCAAAATAATTTCTAAGATTAATCTAACAATTATATAAAAGCATCCATACAATATGTGTAACAATAAAACTTAATTAATGGGTACATGGTAATTACTTAAAGCAACTGGAAATCTGGCAAGTTCAACCGAAGAAAAGTGATTCGTGGATGTGGAGGCAAATCCTAAAGGTGAGGGATTTGGTATTGAGAAGATTTGGGAATGTGCACAACCTGCTCAGAGCTGTTGCTAACTGTCACAGCAATGGAAAAATGAAAATTTCATCTATATATAATACTATCTCTCAATCTCCAGCATCTTCAGCAGCTGTACCCTGGGCGAAAACTTTTTGGGATGATTTGCATTATCCCAAGCATTCGATAATCCTATGGCTTGCTACTCTATCAAAGCTTCTGACAAAAGACAGATTATGTCGTATGGGTATATTGGAAATCAACCAGTGTGTACTTGTGCTGATTGTCATCCTGAATCTAGAGAACATCTGTTTTTTGAATGTCGGTTTTCTTCATATGTTTGGAATAATCTGATGGCATGGATGAAGTTTACTTGGAGATCCTGCTGCTGGAGTCAGGTAATGAGATGGTATAGCAACAATTTGAGGGGACTGGGATTCATGAAAAAGCTCAGGAGAATGATGTTGTCTGGAACAGTTTATTGGATATGGAAGGAGAGGAATTTGAGGATCTTCCAGCAAAAAATCCGCAACCCTGACCAGCTTATCAAGGAAATTAAGATCTCATTACTCCTGAAAGTTCTTAATGATGATATTCCCGAATACTTAAGAGAAGAAGTAGCAAAGTTGTAAACTGTAGATAGTTTTCAGTATGTTGTTTGCCAGACAAAATAGTTCTGGTAGTTCTTGTTGCTCTTATATTTCAATATTTGGTGATGAATAAAATTTATTTCATTTACCAAAAAAAAAACAATAAACTTAATTGATATTCAAAATATTACATAAAATGTATTAGATATTCAAGGGCATATAACACTACTCTAGTAGATCCGTTAGTGCTTACAGTTAAAATAGAAACACATTATGTTAAGACATATATCATGGATGAAGGAAGCTCTGTCGATACATTATTCTATGAATAAATTAAGAAGATGGGTTAGAAGGATGAGGATTTGAAACTGATGATGATGCCCTTGTATGGACATTCGAGGGTATTAGTGTTGCCTGAGCGTCTAATCACACTCTTGATATGTATCAGTACAATTCTAAAGAAACCCAATGCCATGCTTACTTCTCTTGTTGTTCGAGTACCCTCGCCATATAATGCAATTCTAGGATGGTTATGAAGAAATGTGACAAAGAAATCATATTGACACATCACTAAAGATGAAGTTTCCTCCGAAGGATGGAGTTGAAAAGTCGGACGCTACCAATTATCGGCACAAAAATGCTACCTCATTGCTTTGATGAGCATTGCGCCATCTAAAGCCTTGGCCATGGAAATATCAAAATCATGGGATAAAGAGAAATTCAATAGGAATGTACCTATAGAGGAATTGAAAGCAATTTCAATTGAAGAGGAGGAGCCGGACATGGTGACATACATCGGGGCACAACTCTAAGATGAGATAAGAAAGGATAATGGAGCTTCTTAGAGACTCTGCTAACATGTTTTCATGGACAAGTGCTGACATGCCAGTGATAGCCCTAAGGTCATTCAACATTGATTCAATGTCAACCCCGAAGTCAAGCCTATGAAGCAGAAGAAGAGGACATTTGCTCTAGAGCGTCAAGAAGACATCCATAAGAGATCGAGAAGATTTTACAAGCTAATTTCATCAATGAAATACAATACAGATATTGGATATAGATAATTTGGTCATGGAGAAGAAATCAAATGCGAAGAGAAAATATGTATTAATTTCATAAACTTGAATATAGCATATGCTTGAAAGATAGTTATCTACTTCTTCAGATAGCGTTGTTAATTGATGTAATGTCTGAACATCAGTTGTTGAGTTTCATTGATACTTTACTGGGTTATAACCATATTAGGATGTGTAAAGACGACATACCGAAGACCTCTTTTATCATCAAGAAGGGTCATTATTACTACAAGATGATGCCATTTGGGCTAAAGAATGTCAGAGCTACTCGTCAACCTTGTGAATAAAATCTTCAAACAAATTAGGAAGAATATGGAGGGGTATGTCAACAACATACTGGTTAAAAAGCTTAAGGTGGAGAAGCACATCGCTGACTTGGAAGAAGCCTTCCGTGTAAGATATCCTTAACTTAAATCCACCAAGAAGGATCCATGAAGTCCAAGTACTAACAGAAAAGATAGATTGAGAGGATTTATGCCCTGTTCTGTTGAGAAATGTCATCCATTCTTTAATATCTTAAGAAATGTGAAAACCTCCCAATCGAGGGGTGCCAATAATCTAATGAATAATTTAAGAAGAATTTGAGGTCTCCTCTGTTAGTCTAAGTCTGTAGACCCAAAGCTAGAATCAAGAAGATGAAGAAAACAGGAAACAGTTGGGTCGGTCGACCGCTAGGTCTGGTCCGGTCAACCACGAAGCCTGTAGCAAACTGAGCAGAAACAACCTCTATGGCTGGTCAACCATGGTAGCTGGTCCGTTCGACCGTGAACGTGCACCGTGTAGGGTGCAAAATCAATACTCTGGCCGGTCGACCATGGAACCAAGCCCGGTCGATGCGACGAGATTTTTATGTTTCCTAATCTGTTTTGTATTCTGTTTGGGCTAGGATTCCTATATATACCTAAATGATTTTAGGGTTTTTGTGTGCATCAAGAAGAGAGTTTTTGAGAGGATTCTTCGGAGAGATATTAGAGAGATTAAACCCTAGTTTGTGAGCTCGTAATCTTTCTTCAAATTAATCAAAGACTTGTGTGGTGTGGCTCCCGAGGATGTAGGCACATTATCGAACCTCATTAAAGCTGTGTGTTCTTTCTTATTTACTTTCCTGAAAGTTTTATCTTTTATATGCGGTGTTTTTCCTACTTTCTTACTCTAAAACACAAGGTCCGAAAGGACACGGATTTGATTTGATTATTTCGAATCCCTAACAACTGGTATCAAAGCATCGTTTAGAAGGTTTGTGTGAGTGCCATGGCAGAGGAAAAAAAATCTATGATTGAGAAGTTTGATGGCTCAGACTTCGCCTGCTAGAAGTCAAAGATGAAGGACTATCTGTACTAAAAGGATTTGTACCGTCCGTTGATGGGCAAAGCTAAAGGAAAGAAGAAAATGGAATCAAACGAAGAGTGGGAGATACTGGATAGGAAGGCTCTAGGGCAAAACCGGTTGTCGCTCGCCAAGATAGTCACACATAATATATTAAAGGAGAAGATGACGGTGGGGCTTATGGAAGCGCTTGTGAAGATGTACGAGCAACTGTCAGTCGCAAACAAGGTGCATCTCGTCAAAACACTCTTCAACCTCAAGAAGGCAGAAGGACGCTCATTCACAATGCACCTCAATGAGTTCAACATGATTGTGGTCAAATTATCTCCTTGGACATCACGTTTGATAATGAAGTGCAGGCCCTATTGATTCTATCACAGTTACCGGATAGTTGGACAGGTTGTGTGACCACAATTAGCAATTCGGTCGGGAAGGAAAAGTTAAAGCTAAGCGAGATTATTAGCATGATTATATCCGAGGAGATTAGAAGAAAATTGTTCGAATCAGAAGGTTCGGGATCAGCCCTGTAAAGCACAAAAGAGGGATGCGAATGAGCAGGAGGCTCATCTCGTGCAAGATGACTTGATCCTTGCTATGGATAGCGATTCTGATTCATGGTTTATTAATTTGTGAGCCTCGTTCCATCCACAACTAATAGAAAGCTTCTTCATACCTATGTAGTTGAGGACTTTGGGAAAGTATACTTTGGAGATAATGAACCATGTAGTTTTGTTGGAAGAGGTGATGTGTAAATACAGTAAGGGCCCTAAATAGAATCTAAAGAATGTCAGACACATACCGAAGCTAAAGAAAAATCTTATTTTGGTTGCCAGCTTGGAGCGAAAGGCTATGTTTTAAAATTCACTGGGGATTTGTGGAAAATCTCCAATGGCACGATGGTGGTTGCCCGAGGCAACAATACAAGAAATCTCTGCTGGCCTTCTTGTTTTGATGGTGTTTAACAAACAATTTATTACTAATGTTGTTTGTCTAGTGTTTGTGTATTCCTATGTATTGTAGACAAACAACGTTGTTGGAGGTTGGATGGATTGCGCTATAACGATCATATCAAATGGAGGTTGGCGGAATGTCGGGTTGAAGCCTTGCAATTCAAAGTTAAAGATCAAGTTTAAGCTTCATCCGCATGTATACCAAGTTGAGCTACAATGAATATCAAGATCAAACTTGGGTAATTTAGTTTAGGAATTTATATTATGTGTGTTAGTACTTTAAGCTCAATCATATACACACATACACGTTTTGGTTTTTGTATATATAGTTATATATATACATATATGTTTTGGTTTGATAGTTTTCAAGTTTTACTATGAAACAATTGAATATAATTAGAAAACATATTTTTTTTCATACTCATATGCATATATATGATTTCATCAATATCAATTTTAGTTAGTTAAATGAAATCATGTTTTTAGTGCATTATATGTGTATTTTGATAAAATACTACATTCATTGTTTATAGACTTCATAACAATAGTTTACATCTTTCTTCAAGTCTATAAAATCAATTTGTAAAGTTTCAAAAGTTGGTTTAGCCAAAATGTCAAAATTCACATGTTTACATTTTCGTGTTTTGGACTATTTTGCAAAAATGATGATATTTTTCATTTGGGAAGTTCTTTTTCGAAACCAGTCGCTGTAGCATGTTTATTATCATGTCTACAATCATTCCCCAAAGTTTTATATTTTTTGGAATTTATTTGATATTTTTAAATAGCGTTTTAAAATCAGAAAAACAGTTTTCAGTTTTCTGTCATATCCGTTTTCGGTCGACCGCACCGGTCGACCGAACCTGAGGTCAAAAGTTCTCGGTCGACCGACGAATTTTTCGGTCGACCGACGAGTGTTCCTTCAGTTTCTAACGGCTAGTTTTTTGACCGTTGCCTTGGGGCTGTTTTTGTCTTTTGCTCAGGTTTTTGGCTGAAGTTTGAGAGGGTATAAATACCCTATTGCTGTCATCTTTCAAACTAACCAAGTGAATGTTTTAAAATAGTTTAACAAGGGTTTAAATTTGTTTAGTGTTTGTTTAAGTTTGGTTTAAGAAGCTTTTAAGCAAATTGAGGGTTTGAGTTTGTGAATTCAATTTCACAAGAGCAAGTGGAGATCATCCTTTGGTGTTTGAGCATTCACTCTTCTCCTACTCTCTTGTCATCTTTAGAGAAGTGTTTCTAAACTCATCTAGCAATTTATTTTTTATTATAATTTCCATAAGCGCTAGATTTATATCTGAGTTTAGTTTAATTGTTTTATTGATACTCTTTGTTCACACACAACCTATTGAGCTTATTGTATTTACATTCATAGTATAATTTAGGGTTGTGGGTTTGTGACATTGAGAGTGAGCTTAATTGAGTTCTCACCTTGTTTTGAGAACAATCATTTGTCATATTTGTGCTTATTGTGAGAATCACTTTGTAATACACTTGTACACCGAGTGAGGAGTGTGTGGTGAGAGTCGGGGATCGTCCCAAGAGGAGTGGCGTCGGTTGACGTGCCTAGGGAGAGGTTGTAACCGAGCACTTGAGGGAGACACGGCTAGGTCCAACACTTAGTGGGTGTAGAGTGTGATTGCAAGAGTGTGAGTTGTAGAGTTTTCGGTTAGCTAGAAAACCGAGTGTGTAGAAGAAGTTCCGGCTTCCAAACCGGATTGTGTTAGTGGATTTCTCCCCGGGAGTGGGGAGCGGAGACGTAGGACGGAAGGTCCGAACTCCGTGATCATATAGTGTGTTTGAGTGTGCCTTGGCGTTCATTTATATTTATGTTCATATCTTATATCGCCATTGTCCATAGCTCATTATTTATATGATCCACTATCTAGTTCATTTTGTTTACCCCTTGTGTTAGTTTATATATCCTTGCATATATATATATATATATTATCATATAGGATATATCTCATTGTTTACATTGCTTATCCTAGCTCATAATTCTTGTGGTATTTCATACCTTATCCTAGCTCATAATTCTTGTGGTATTTCATACTTGCTAGGATAACTTGTTAATTAATTTTAATTGACATTTAATCGGATTAGATAACTTGTTAATTAATTTTAATTGACATTTAATCGGATTAGATTAGCATAAGACCCTAATCACCCCCTCTAGGGTCTAACAATCTCTACCTCACGTCACATGCGAGTGATACACTCGCAATTGTAGCTGGCAAGGAGAGTGCAGATCTATAGCACAATAGGCTGGGACATATGAGCGAGAAGGAGATGAAAATTCTATATTCACAAGGAAAGCTAACCGACATCGATGCAGTGGAAATTGGTGTTTGTGAGGACTGTATCTAAGAGAAGCAGAAGAGAGTTAGTTTTCAGGAGGGTGGAAGACCACCTAAAGCTCAGAAGCTAGAGCTTGTTCATACAAACGTATGGGGTCCAGTTAGTGTGTCTTCACTTGGTGGTTCGACGTATTATGTCACTTTTATCGACGATCACTCGAGAAAAGTATGTGTATACTTCAAGAAGCACAAGTCAGAGGTGTTCGGGATCTTCAAAAAGTGGAAGGCCATAGTGGAGAACGAGACAGATCTAAAGGTAAAGTGTTTGAGATCAGACAATGGTGGAGAATATGAGTTAGAGGAGCTTAAGAGATTCTGTGCGCTAAACGAGATTCGTTTGGAGAGGACTACTCCACGGATGCCGTAGGAGAATGGCATTATAGAAAGGATGAAAAGGACATTGACGGAGCGTGCTAGGAGCATGGGATTACATGCAGATCTACCTAAGACATTTTGGGCAGATACGATGCATACAGCAGCTTACTTGATAAATCATGGGCCATTAGTTTCATTAGATTTCAAGATTCCAATGGAGGTTTGGACTGGCAAGAAGATTAATCTCTCACACTTGAGAGTATTTGGTTGCATGGCATATGTTCATATCATTGACCATATCAGGGACAAGCTAGAAGCTAAGTCACAGAAGTGTACATCCATTGTATACAGTATTAATGAGTTCGGGTATCGTCTTTGGGATAAGAAGAACAGGAAGATCATCAGGAGCAGGGATGTGATATTTAATAAAGAGGTGATGTACAAGGACAGGGACAATGTCAGGATAGCCAAAACAAAGAGAGCAGCACTAAGGATGCAGATGGATACAAGTACATGGATATGGAGGAACTTCCAGATGGGGGAGATAGTGCTAGTTCTAACCGAAGAACGGAGGAGACTCTAGGTGCAAAAGCTACTACCTAAGGTGTGGAGCTTAGGAGATCATCTAGGGTACCCAAACTGAATCCCAGATATCTCTCATCACTTGATTACTTACTTTTGACAGATAGCGGACAGCCGAAGTGCTATGAGGAGGCTATGCAAGTTAGTGAATCTCAGTAGTGGGAGCATGCGATGCAAGAAGAGATAGATTCTCTCCATTCGAATGAGATATAAGAGTTATCCCAGCTACCTGCACAAATGGGTCTATCGGATCAAACAGGAGATTAATGGAAGCAAGTGGTACAAAACCAGATTAGTCGTGAAGGGGTTCCAACAATGGTAAGAAGTGGAGATATTTTCTCCCGTTGTGAAGCTTACAATCATTAGAGTAGTGTTAAGCTTAGTAGATACAGAAGATTATATCTACCTTGAGAAGTTAGATGTGAAGACTACCTTTCTTCATGGTGACTTGGATGAAGAAATCTACATGAAGCAACATGTTGGCTTCATTAAAGAAGAAAAGGAAGAGATGGTGTGTAAGCTCAAGAAAAGCATGTACAGTTTGAAATAGACTCCAAGGCAGTGATATAAAAGTTCAACAACTTCATGCAGAGCAATGGCTTTGGAAGATGCAATTCAGATCATTGTTGCTACTTCAAGAGGTTCGAGTCCATCTATATCGTGTTATTATTGTATGTTGATGACATAGTAGTTGTAGGTCAGTATTTAGAGGAAATAAACAATTTGAAGAAGTAGTTGGCCAAGGAGTTTGCTATGAAAGATCTGGATGCATTGAAGAAAATTCCTGGGATGCGAATCAGTAGAGATGAAGCTGAAGGGACGTTAAAGTTGAGTCAAGCTGAATACATCGAGAAGGTACTTCAGAGGTTCAACATATAGAATGCTAAGGTTGTTAGCACACCCCTTTGGAAGTCAGTTCAAGTTATCTGAGGACCAATCACCAAAGACGGATGCAGAGAAGGATCATATGAGCAGAGTGGCATATTCATCAGCCATTGAGAGTCTTATGACACAATGGTTTGCACGAGGCCGGATATTGCCCATGCATTGGGAGTTGTGAGTAGGTTTGCAAGCAATCTAGGGAAGCGGTATTGGGAGACCGTGAAGTAGATATTGTGTTACTTGAGAGGGACTACAGACAAGCCACTATGTTTCAGTAGGAAGGATTTGGTACTGCAGGGATATGTGGATGCGGATTTTTTCGGTGATCATGATATGAGGCGAAGTACCACGGGATATGTTTATCCTTGGCGTCGACAATAGTGAGCTGGGTCTCATGTCTGTAGAATATTGTAACATTGTCCACAACTGAGGTTGAGTATGTCGCATTGACTAAAGCCAGCATGGAGATGATTTGGTTGACCGGGTACCTGGAAGAGTTGGATCTGAAGTCAGGGAACAGAGTTATTTATTGTGACAGCCAAAGTGCTATACATCTTGCCAAGAATCTAGTATATCATACCAAAACAAAACACATCGACGTACGATACCTTTTCATACGTTTGCTGATTGAGGTTGGGAAATTACATCTAGAAGATTTTGGGGAGTCAAAATCCTACGATATGTTGACGAAAGTAATGACCATCGAGAAACTAGAATTGTCTACAACTTACAGTTTGGCCTTCACGCGTAGGAGATGAAGGCAAAGCCACACCAAGAGGATCTGTAGGATCACTGGGAAGATGATGATTGAAGAAAGGATTTTTTTTTTTTTTGGGGGGGGGGGAAGAAGAGGAGAGTTCGGGTGAGCTCATTGATGGCATTTTGGTCTCCAAGTGGAAGATTGTTAGTCTAAGTGTATAGACCCAAAGCTAAAATTAAGAAGATAAGGTAAATAGGAAATAGTTGGGTCGGTCGACCATGAGGTCTAGTCCTGTCGAACGTGAAGCCTGTAGCAGACTAAGCAAAAACAACCTGTCTAGCCGGGTGATCGCGGAAACTAGTCTAGTCGACCACGAACGTGCACCGTGCAGGGTGCAGAACCAATGCTCTGGTTGGCCGACCGTGATGGAATTTTTTTGTTTCCTAATCTGTTTTGTATTATGTTTAGGTTGGGATTCTTATATATACCTAAATGATTTTAAGGTTTTTGTGTGCATCAAATGAGAGTTTTTGAGAGGATTATTCAAAGAGATCTCAGAGAGATTAAATCCTAGTTCGTGAGCTTGTAATCTTTCTTCAAATTAATCAAAGACTTGTGTGGTGTGGCTCCCAAGGACGTAGGTACGTTACCAAACCTCGTTACATTTGTGTGTTCTTTCTTGTTTACTTTCATGCTAGTTTTATCTTTTATTTGCGGTGTTTTTCCTACTTTCCTACTCTCAAACACAAGGTCTAGAAGAGCATGGTTCGATTTGACTGTTTCGAATCCCCAACATCCTCCTCTCTTGACTAAACCAAAAACAAAGAAATGGTTAATAGAAACCCATATTCTATCTAAGGAAAACTCTCCATTGGTCAATCAGAGATATTCATGACTTGAGAGGACGACATTTGTGTTGCTAATAGCATCTAGGAAGTTAAGGCCTTACTTCTAAACTCATGCAGTGGTAGTCTTAACAAAGGAACCCTTGAAAAAGATTCTCAGAAATTGGACAATTCCAGGCTTTTGGCAAACTGGATAATAGGGCATGGTCAAGTCTATATTATATACAAACAGCATCTAGTGGTAAAAGCTCAAGTATTTATGGATTTTATTCTGAAATGCTTGGTACCTTAGGAAGAGGCCGTGAAAGAGACGACACATACCTTGGTTTTTGAGGCAATCTAGTGGGTCATGGATGTAAACGATCCTCTAACATCAATGGAAGCAGTTTTAGAAATCAACAGCTTCCAACCTACCCCCCACCTACCTAGATATAGTAATCACCTAACCTTAATAGTGTTTACCTACCCCTAAACCAATACTATAAATAACCACCCAAGTGTTTGTGTTAGATTCATCCCACTAGTAGAAAGAGAGAGAGAGAGAGAGAGAGAGAGAGAGAGAGAGAGAGAGAGAGAGAGAGAGAGAATCTATATTTGAGAGTATAGTTTTTTGTACCACTAAAAAATAATAATAATATACTTCTTAGTGTCAACCACTCCTCTCAACTCAAAAAATGATACCAGAGCTTGAATTAGGATACATGTATCTGCTTATCGCATGCTCTGTGATTGCCACCAAAGGTGGATTCTCCACATTAGAAAATAAAGTTAGATTATTATTTACTCTTTGAATGCACTGGTTACTATTCATGAGTATGGTACTATTCATAAGTAGAGGTACTATTCATGAATACAGTATTGTTCATAAGTATGGTTACTGTTCATGTGAAATAGTGAAAGTTATAGTTCGTGATAGAAGCAAGTTGGTCAGGAACCTGCTATCTCCTAGGGTGATCCTATTGGCATTCTTGAAGGCTGACATTCCCGTTCTGTCCAGGACTATGAAGTTGGTTGGTCATGGACCAAACTTGCATGGTGATAATGAAGCAGTATCACGTCACTATAGTGGACCTGGCAAATACGACTACTATACTAAAAAAACCCAATGGTCATAACTATAAATACTAGGAGACGTGTATGAAGTCCTATTTACAAGGACAAAACCTCTAGGAGGTCATCTGGGGTGCTGAAAGTACAAAACCTTAGGAAGCTGGCGAAGCACTAAGAAAATGGAACATCAAAGCTGGCAAGGCTAGGTATGTGCTGAAGATGATAGTAGAAGACGATCTCACAGACTATATATGAGATGCTAGAACTCTGAATGAGGCATGCGATACACTCGCAATACTCTTTTCAAAAAAGAACGATGCTCAACTTCAATTCCTATAGAATCAATTGATGACCTTGCAACAGAAGGATGTGACGATCAGTCAGTACTTCAAGCAAGTAAAATCACTCTGTTCAGATATTGCTCAACTAGATCCAGACTCTAATATATCTGATCCAAGGATGAGAAGAATATGTATCTATAGTTTAAGACTGAAACATCACGGACATGAGTGGCCAACTCAACCAACATTATTAGAGGTGGAGAGTTTGCTCTCTACATAGGAAACCATAGCCAAACAAATGGTTGACGTTTCAATAAAAAGCAAAGATGAAGCACTCTTCAGCAATAAGGAAAGAGGCAAACCAAGAGGCACGAGGAAAGAGGAGTATGGAAAGGTTAGTTCAAAATGTTGCCAGGGCAACCATACACTGATAGAACCAATAGCGTGAGGAGCAAGGTGATCGTGAGCAAGTAGACTTGACAATAGCTATAACAACTATGTGAAGAAAGGACACTTTGCCAAAGACTATCGTTAAAAGAGAAGGCCTGCAGAGGGCAATGCTGCAACATCACGCAGATATCAAGATGATGAAGAAGAATGGAATGCTCAAGCATCTGTGGCTATTATTGAAGATGTACCAGTCAACGAAGATGATGTTGTTCGTATGGCACTAATCTCGATTGTAGAAGAATCTAAGTCCATATTTGCAGCGATTTCAGATCGAGAAGAAATTAGCTATAATAAAAATTGGATCATTGATTCTGGCTGTTCCAAATACATGATGGGAGATAAAGGGAAACTTATCAACATGAAGGAGTATAAGGTGGTCGAGAAGTTGTGATAGCAAATAATTCAAGATTACCAATCATACACATCGGAAAGGCTACATTTACGCCATGCTATAATTCGAATTAGATACAACTACAAGATGTATATCTTGTACCGTGTATGAAAAATAATCTTCTATCTGTTTCCCAATCAACAGCTTTTGGAAACTATATAGTATTTGAGCCACAAGATATAAAAGTCTATTGAAACTTGAAGCCACCAGGAGAACCTGTTGTTGAGGGATGGAAGGTAGAATTTTTTCTATGTGATATCAGCAAAATCAACATACATAGAAAAAGCCAAAAAGAATGAGGCGAATGATCTATGGCATGCTCAACTTGGCCATGTGAGCTATCACAAGCTCAAGATTATGATGGAAAAGTCAATGTTAAAGGGTTTCCTCACTTGGAGATTCGAGGAGGGACCATATGCAGAGGTCGTCAGTACAGTAAGGCGCCTTAATTACCATATCAGGAGTCATAGTTTAGAGCTAAGGAATCCTTGGAGCTTGTACACTCAGATGTATTTGGTCGAGTAAAACAAGAATCAATTGGTGGGATAGGGTACATGATCACTCTCATTGATAATTACTCGAGGTATGTCTGGGTTGATTTTATGAAGGAAAAGTCTGAAGCACTCTCCAAATTCAAGCAATTTTAAGACAAAGTCGAAAGGGAACTCGGCAAGAAAATTCATTGCCTACATACGAACAACAGAGGAGTGTACACATCGATAGAGTTTTATGACTACCTGAAGCAGCACAAGATTTGGCAACAACTAACATGCCCAAATACTCCACAACAGATTGGCATAGTTGAAAGGAAGAATTGTCACCTTATGGAGTGTAGGCGTCAAAAATTACCTATAGGTTCCCGCGCACAGCTCAAAATAAAGAGAATGTAATGAACGCCATTATCTGAGTCAAACGAGATTATCCATACTGTAAAAGAGATTACAAGTGCACGAAGCAAGTAAATAAAGCGTACGAGTCAACGAAATAACGAAATACGCAAAACGGCAGAACAAGACCAAACCGAAAAAGCCATTGGCAGCCGAGTCACATTAAAATAACTCGACCAAGGCCAAGTGGCTCGGCCAAGGCCGACCAACCTTCAAGTGGCTCAACCAAGGACGACCCACCTTCAAGTGGCTTGGCCAAGGCCAAGCCACCCTAGGGTGACTCGCCCCCAGAAATGCCCGAAACATATTTTTCGATAGTTTTCTCGAGATTCTTTCGCTCTAGAGCCTCCCCCAACTATTTTGATACTATTCCTAAATATGGTTAACTGGTTGTTAACTAAAGATATCACCAAATCACTTTTTCTTATCCTAGAATGCTACAACCGAAGCCTATAAATACAAGCCTAGGGTCCTATATGCAGGGCATCTGAAATTAGAGGTGAGGTGCTGTCAATTTGAAGAGTGATCCATGAATTTTAGAGGAGGGCTAGCAGATCTTGGCAAACTCCAGCATAAAGAGGGAGCTATTCGAAGGATCTGTGGCCTGTTTTATTATACCTTGAGATCAAACTTTGTTTTGATCTCGAGAAGAGTTGTAATCTCATTTGGTTGAGATTATCACTTCTGTGATTGTTTTCTTTGTGAAACTAGAGCATTGAATTTTTATTCTGTCAACCAGATCTGATCTGTAACAGTCCACAGAGTAACGCTTCGCCGGCATAGACAAATAACACATGCAAGCAGCGGGTGATAAAGGTCCTCTGCGTGTGTTTGAAGAGAGTTATAATTCTTGCTTTATTTGTGTAAGCGAGATGTCTTATAAAAAACAAACTCTTTTAAATTCATTGTAATCGATAAACATGTAATGGATTCGACAAATAAATATTTTCGACGCAAACATGAAGATATGTCAAAGCATGCTTCATGCCAAGAACGTACTAGGACCTTTTTGGGCGGAGTGTATGAAGACGGCGGTACATGTGATCAATCAGCCACCATAACCAAAACTAGAGTTCATGTCATCATTTTAAAAGGTGTAGAATACGAACCCAACCTTAAGTCATTTCAAAGTTTTAGATTGTGTATGTTATGTATTTATGTCTCATCACTTACACATAAAGTTCGATAAAAAGGATGTAAGATGTATATTTATAAGGGTATGACAATAAAAGAAAAGGATGGAGATGTTGTGATCCCACAACTGGACGGTGCTACATATCAAGGAATGTTGTGTTTGACGAAGCCTCGTCTTGGTGTTCTTCAAAAGAAGTTGCACTCCCAGACTTCAGTGATCTAGAGGATCAGTTGCAGAAGAAGCTGGTGGAGCCAGGTCAAGAAGACAGACTACAACAATTAGAGATGATAGAATAAAATTTTCCTACGTCTCCGAATGAAAAGAGTCCATGAAAAACGGGTGTTCATCAGATAATATCAGAAGAGAAGCACCCGACCCAAATAGAGAATATTGAAGAAGAACCAGATGAATAACTTCGAAGATCAACCAGACCCAAGAAGCCGAATCCTAAGTAAGCTAGTGTGGCCATTACAAAAAATGTGAAGGAGCCATCTACCTTCAAAGAAGCATACAAGAGTGAAGAATGGAGATAAGCAATGAGAGAGGAACTCCAAGCATTAAAAAGGTAGTTAGAATTCTTGGACTTGTAGGTAGAGAAGTCGCTATTGAAGAGGAGTGTTAGAAATTAGCAGCTCCCCGCCTAACCCCTGCATACCTAGCTACAGTATTCACCTAATCTTAATAGTGTTTACCTACCCCTAAACCAATGTTATAAATAACCCCCAAGTGTTTGTGTTAGATCCATCCCAGTAGCAGAAAGAGAGAGAGAGAGAGAGAGAGAGAGAGAGAGAGAGAGAGAGAGAGAGAGAGAGTATTTGTGAGAGAGAGAGAGAGAGAGAGAGAGAGAGAGAGAGAGAGAGAGAGAGTATTTGTATTTGAGAGTATAGTGTGTTTGTACCACTAAAATAATAATAATAATATATTTCTTAGTGTCTAGCACTCCTCTCAACTTGACAAGATAATATTGCAAGGGCACGAGGGAATGAGAATACAACCTGCACTTCATTTCAGCTTCAAAGCATCTAATAACGATGCAGAACATGTGGCCCTAATCTCGAGAATGAATTTGGCCCCAGATGTACAAGTAGACACTCTCGTTGCTTGTAGTGACTCTTAATTTGTTATCAACCAAGTGAATGAAGTGCAGGTTAGCAGGCGATTGCCACGAGGGTTAATTATGGGGCAGCTCTCTGGTGCAAGTTAGCAGGCGATTTTCCTGCTAACCTGCGCCCCCGCTGAGGTTTGAAAAATGGCAAAAAAAAAAGGAAAAAATAGGAAGAAAATCCTTGAAATTGGATTAAGATCGTCGAATTCAAGCTTCTCTCCATCTGAGGATCATGCTGATGCTGGATTTGATAAAGATGATGAAGGATCCACATCGGATCTTATGGGTTCAACTGGACCTAAGGGAGAAAAGAAAAAAGTTCTAATGGCAGATCTTCTAAATTCTGATCCACTTTCATTGCAGCAAGCTGGCTACAAATCTCATCGGAAACTTGTTGCAAGTGATTCCTCGAAGATTTCTTCGGTTGAGGATATAGCTTCAACTGATAATCTTCCATAGCGGCATCAGTTCTTGAATTCAGCATGTAATTCTATTAAAAATCTTGATTACTCTGTGATTTCTGCAAGGAATCAAGATTGTCTTACTCCGCAAGTGATTGTTGTTAAAAATCTTGATTACTCTGTGATTTCTGCAAGGAATCAAGATTGTCTTACTCCGCAAGTGATTGTTGGATCTCGTGCCTCTTTGGGGTCTCGATCTGGTACTGGTGGATCTGGTAAGGTTTCTTGGGCTGATGAAGTTGAATTTGATCGTGATCAGTTAAATTTGAATCCTGCTAGTTCATTGGATGCCAATACTCAGAGTAATCTGATTTCTCTACTGGACGATTCCTCTGTTCCTATTAAGAATAATTTCAAGAATCTAAATGACAAAAATGAGAGCTTAAAGGATGCTGGAAATCTGGATTCCTCTGATAAGAATGATATTAATAATGAAGGAAATCTGGTTATTGATTCTGGAAATGTCAAGAAAAGTTGGATTAGCCTATTTGCTGATATGAAGGAAATCTGGTTATTGATTCTGGAAATGTCAAGAAAAGTTGGATTAGCCTATTTGCTGATAATAAGAAAACTGGTTGTGGTTTGAACTTAAACTTTGTGAAGCCAGAAAATAATGATTTTGTGTCATTTAGTGAGGAGGAATGGAATGAAGGTAATTCTAACTGGCAATTCTCTTTAATTGGTAAAGTGCTTGGTTTAAATGTCAAATACAAAGCTATGGAAAATTATGTACACAAAGTCTGGGCTAAATGGACTGTCCCAGATTTGTGCTTACTCAAACCTGGACTGTTCTTGTTTAAATTCCAAAGCAAAGAGCAAATGGAGGACATACTTGTGAATGGCCCATGGTTTTTTGGCTCTAGACCTCTTTTGTTGAAAATATGGTCCAATGATGATGATATTGATAAGATTGATGGAAGTGTTTATCCTTTATGGATTCAATTGCCAGGACTAAGGTTAAATCTGTGGAGTTCAAAGGCTATAAGCAAAATTGCAAGTCATGTGGGTAAACCTATTGCCACTGATAAGCTCACAGCTAGTAAGCAAAGGTTGGCTTATGCTAGGGTTTTGGTTGAAGTCCATATGCCCTCCTCTCTTCCAGACTCTATTCCTATACATGGACCTAATGGTCAAGTATATAATCAAAAAGTGATCTATGAGTTCAAACCTAAATGGTGTGATAGTTGCAAAATTGTGGGGCATGATACTAATTTCTGTAAAAAGCATCCTAAGATTCAGAAATGGGTACCTAAGACTAGTGCAGGAATTTCTAACAAGTTTATTCATACATATAACCAGCATGAGGATCAGATACAAAAAAGCCCTAATAAACCTGTGCATGCTATGCATGTTCAGGCACAATCAGCAAATGTTGCTGGATCTCTTCCTAAGTTGTCTGAAGGTGATGAGAATCTGAAGAGTAATTAGATAAGCAAAAGCTCTAGCAAGTCTGTGCATGATGTGCATGTTCAGACACAAACTGCAAATGTTGCTGTTGAAGACACTAGTCTGCCTGGGGCATTTGAGAGCTTTACTGAATCAACTTCTAAAAATAATGTGTATGTTCAGGAGCTTGAGCTGGAGGGTTTTTCTAGTAGGGATAATGTTCAGGCATTTTCTGCTGGAAAAATTAAAGGCTTGGCTGATAGCAGTAAGTATCCATCAGGGAGTAAAGCTGTGCAGGCTGTGCATGTTCAAGAATTTGGTTTTGTTGGATCTAATAAAGGCAAAAGTTTGCAGTCCTCTAAAACATGGTCTGGTATGCAAAATACTGGTCTGAAAGTCTTTCCAGGATTGGAGAACTCTTTCTATCATCTCAATAATCTAATTGATGATCCCTCTACAATAGATAGGGGGACTACAAGATTATGAACTTTTCCTTTTGGAATATTAGAGGGCTAAATAAGCCCTCTAAACAACATTTGGTCAAGATCCATATTCAGCAATACCATTTATCCTTTATGGCTCTCATTGAAACAAAAATCAAAGCATGCAAGATCCCTATTATAGCAAGGAAAATTGCTTGTAATTGGAAATGGTGTTCAGATGTTATCAACTCTTCCAAAGCTAGAATATTGATTTTATGGGATAAAACTCTTTGGCTTGAATTAAGGCAAATTCAACATAGAGTTGGTAATAAGCCTTGGATTCTCAGTGGTGATTTCAATGCTATATCTGATGATGAGGACAAATTAGGTGGAGCTATGGTTACTGTGGCTGAAACACTGGATATCAGGGAATTCATTGATGACTGTCAACTTACTCACTTGAAAACTAAAGGGTGTTTCTTTACTTGGAACAACAAACAAGAGGCAAATTCCAGAGTATGGAGTAGACTTGATAGAACTCTGGTCAATGATGCTTGGATTAATCTATATAACTCTAGCCATGTTGAATATTTGCTACCCAATTGCTCCGATCATTCTCCTGCATTGGTGTCAATATATGACGAATGTGTCCAAGGAAAAAAGCCTTTCAAAATTTTCAATATGTGGAGCAAGCATGATGATTACTTACCCACTGTGACTTCCATCTGGCAAGGGAAAATTCCAGGCTGTATCATGTATTCAGTGACCAGTAAATTGAAGCTCCTGAAAATAGCTCTCAGAGACTTAAATAAGAAAAATTTTCACAATATATCTGAGCAAGTTACCAGAGCAAGGATAAATCTGCAGAATGCCCAAAAGTATTTACAATCAGATCCTCTTAATGCTGACTTGATTGAACAGGAAAAAAAATACATGCTCACTTACAATAAACCGGTACGGTCGACCGATTAGTTCAAAAACCCAGAGAAACGAAGTTTTAAAGCTGGCGGTCGACCGACATAAATTTCGATCGACCGGAAATTCTCTCGGTCGACCGGTGCGGTCGACCGGAAGGCTCTCTGGAACTATGCTATGAAAAAGAACAGCTGTCGGTCGACCGTACCGGTCGACCGAAATCTGATATATACAAAATTGACAGGTTTTGGGCAGTTTTGAAAATTCGTTAAAAATAGGATTCAATGGTGTACTCAAGGGGACAGGAGTTCAAGTTTTTTTCACTCAGCTGTCAAAGCTAAAAGACATCTCAATAGAGTCAGGGTTCTCTATGATAGTGCAGGAAACAGAATTACTGATGGTGACTTAATCATTCAGGA
Organism: Asparagus officinalis; assembly: GCF_001876935.1. Classification (NCBI taxonomy): domain Eukaryota; kingdom Viridiplantae; phylum Streptophyta; class Magnoliopsida; order Asparagales; family Asparagaceae; genus Asparagus; species Asparagus officinalis. Next base: position 36,246,662 of record NC_033799.1, on the reverse strand, counting down.
GCTACTTGAGTACTACAAGCAACTATTGGGTTCAAGCACAATTCTAGTCAAGCCTGATAGTAATGTCATTCACAATGGTCCATGTTTAAATGATGCTCAAATAAATTTCTTATCTTCAGCTGTGACTAGAGATGAAATTAGACATGCTGTCTTCTCAATGGATGATGGAAAAGCTCCGGGCCCTGATAGATTTGGTATATCCTTCTACAAGTCAGCTTGGTGCATTATTGGCGATGAGGTATCTGAAGCTATTCTAGAATTCTTTAAAACAGGTAAAATTCTGGGCATGATAAACTCTACTGCCATCACTTTGATTCCAAAAGTGAAGTGTCCCAAGTCCCCATCAGACTTCAGACCTATAGCTTGTTGCAATAGTCTCTACAAAATTATTTCCAAAATTCTAGCTAATAGGATCAAATCTGTGATGGGATACTTAATTAATGATAGCCAGTCTGCATATCTCTCCTAGAATTATGTTAAAGGAAGACACATCTCTAGCAACATCCTTCTTGCAAATGAGATTGTGAAGAACTATAACAGGAAGCATATCTCTCCTAGAATTATGTTGAGTATTGATATCAAAAAAGCCTTTGATACTGTTAACTGGGATTTCCTAAATGAGATGTTAAAAGGCCTTGGATTTCGTGTCAATTTCATCAACTGGATCATGGTTTGCATTTCAACTCCTAAATTCTCTCTATCATTAAATGGTACTCTTCATGGGTATTTCAAAAGCAAGAGGAAGCAAATCCAGACAAATGCAAAGTATTCTATGGAGGAGTTGATGATAGCACTAAAGGATCTGTTAACAGGCTCTTAAATTTTAATGAGGGGGTCTTTCCTATCAAATATTTGGGAGTTCCATTAATATCCAAAAGACTATCTTTCAATGATTGCTCTTCACTCTTGAACAACATAGCAGGTCATTTTCAGTCCAGTTTGAAGAACAGACTGCTTTCATATGCTGGCAGATTGCAGATTATTAGAAGCATCATTCTGGGCATTCAAACCTACTGGTTATCAAACTATGTCCTCCCTATTAAAGTCCTAAAGAAAATAGATGAAATGTGCAGATACTTCATGTGGAGCAAAACTGAACACACTCACAAAATTTCTCTTATATCCTGGGATAAGGTATGTTTGAGCAGGTAGCAAGGTGGACTTGGCATCTATTCAGCCTCTTTATGGAATCTTGCTACTACTCTAAGAACTCTTTGGTTCATTCATATTAATAAGGAAAGTCTTTGGATTAAGTGGATTCATGGCTCATACTTAAGCAACAGTGATATCTGGCATGTCCAATCAAAAAGCAGAGATTCATGGATGTGGAAAAGCATCTTGAAAATAAGAGATAATGCCTTGAGAACTTATGGTGGAGCTGACAATCTGAAGAACCTTATTCAAAATTGTGACAGGAACTCAAAAATACAACTCTCAGTGCTGTATTCTGCCCTTTCTCCTACTGCCTCAGCTGTTCCGTGGTACAAAACAGTTTGGGCTAATTCTAATATGCCCAGACACTCTTTTATCAGCTGGCTTGCAGTCCAAGATCGATTACTCACACAAGATAGACTGTTTAAGAGGAATATTGTGAGTGTTAATACCTGTTGCTGGTGTTCGGGTTCAGAGAGCAGAGATCATCTTTTTTTCGATTGTCTCTACGCAAGGGATGTTTGGTGCATGGTTATGAATTGGTTACAATTTAGATGGAAGTCTACCTGCTGGAACCAGATTATCAACTGGTATTGCCATTGTTTGAGGGGGAATGGCTTTAAGCAAAAAGTCAAGAAAATGGCTCTCACCACTTCAATCTATTACATTTGGTGTGAAAGGAATTTTAGGATTTTTCAGACAGGAAGGAAAATCAGCATCTCAATTGTTTAAAGAGATTAAATTCAACCTTCTAACAGTCAATTCTCAATGGTCCTTTTTCGGCTGAAGATAAGAAGTGGATGTGCACACTGTAATTTTTAGTACACAGTGGTGCTTGTAGCTATTTTGTAATCTCAGTCTTTCTGAGAAGTTTGTTGTGCATAACATTCTATATTTGGAAGATGAATAAAGTTTCATTAACCAAAAAAAAAAAACCAAGTGAATGACGTGTATGAAGCAGATGGAGCTTGAATGGTTCTTTACTTGCAGAAGGTGAAGCACATGCAATATCGATTTGAGTTCATTTCTGATGAAAGAGTTTTAAGAGAGGAGAATACCAAAGCCAACTCTCTCTCCAGGCTCGCATCTGCCGAGTGCACAACTTACACCAGAACGGTGTCCATATATAGAGGAGCTTCCCCAACCAAGCATTGATGTAAAAGATTAAATGGAGCAGATAACCACGGAACTGAGTTAAATGAATTCCATTCTTGAGTATTTATGCAGAGAAATTTTCTCACGAGACGTGATGATAAATGGAATTTTGTCCAAAGGTCTTTTATCTTACCCTATCTGCATTCTGTTTGGCGGAGCAAAGCCGAGAACACATTGTTTGAGGTGTGTGAAGGCTTGTGCGGCTAATATCTAGGGGACAGAGCCTTTGCATTCAAAATTCTGCGAGCGGGCTACTATTAACCGACGATGACAAACTTTGGCTTCAGAGAGACTGCCAAAGACAGACTTAGGCGGCTCCTTTTGCAAGTCACTGTCAGATCATTAGCCATTCGAATCACAAAACACTCATTTTCAGCCACCTCAGATATTGATGACATGTTATGCTATTTCCATGCTTCCACATTGGGTTTAGTCTTGCATGAGTCTAGTGAAGTTGTTGTTTATTCCTCGTTTGTAGGTATTCAAGTGTGTAGTTGCCTTGTTTTATGGTGTACATGACCAGAGTTTGTTTTGATTGCTATGTTCATGGAGGAGTAATTCCTAGTTAGCGAGTCCACTATTCTATTCATTCTCTTTAAATATCCAATGTAACTCGTCGCCTTAGGCTCAGTAAAAAGAAATGGCACCGGTCTATATTTTGTAAGTAAATATACACTTTTCACCTAGGTCCTTGTATATTTTAGAAAAGTGAAAAACAATCTAACAACAACTCTATCTGAGAGGGTTTTCCACCATACAAAGTTTTCAAATAACCATGTCCCAAACTGAGAAGTCTTACTATTAAAAATGGGAATTCACCCTCTTAATCTAATTGAAATAAATAGAGAAATAAGTAAGGAGAGTACCCAGTCAGCCACGGCAAGGCAAGTCAGAGTCGCACGCTCTAGTCCAGCACCGTTCATTATTAAGACAATGTTCATGAAAGAAAGGATAAAACTCCAAATTGCTACAATCAGCACCCCATACATCATGTACCTGTACGGAGGGGGAAATCAATCGATTTACAAATTGTAAATACTTTATCATTCAAATTAGTTTGTCATTCAAATTATTCGCAAGAGCAAGTACGGAATTCATAACAATTAATTTCAGTCAGAGGTAGTCTTGGACTAGAAATTAGATTTTTATTTTTTTTTTAATTTTTGTATTTTAATGGTTACTATTTTTGATTTTGCTTCAGTCTGATGATTACTAATTTGATTGGTCTTAAAGATTGTCTCATAGTTTTTCACAAACCTTTCAAGGGGGGCTTAGCAGACGTAAAGAAAAAATAGCAAGGGAAAATATTTTCAGAGCTTTTTTAGCAGCATGCATTTACCACACTTGCAACAATGTGTTGTGCGCAGCAGAAATTCCGGCAGAGTTTCTGGTGCATAATAAGAGAGAAAGATCGATAAGAATTCTTGTTTCTCAAAGGGAACAAGAATCTGAAAGCCTAATATCCTATCAAAGTAGGATATTAGCTCTTCCTCTCGTCAGCTCTAAGACTGCGCGTCGAGGGATCCTAAAACTATTACAATGGCCACAAACTCAAACAATCAATTTTACGTGGTTCGGCAAACTGCCTACGTCCACGGGGCAAGGAGGGGGAGATCTACTATTAGAGGGGAGAGAATACAACTAGGGTTTACAATCACACAATCTAAACCCTCAAACAAATACTCTCAAAACCTCTCACACAATTATCTCTCTCAAAACAAAAGACAGTCGCCTCTGTACTTTGCTACAACCCAAAAAAAGGAATCTGCGTTTTCCTTTTGCTGCTCCTGCGCACCTCTGCCTTGAGCCTGCTGCAGCCGCCAACTGCTTTTGATTTTGCCTCCTCACACACGAAAACCTAGGGACTCATTGTTATTTATATAGCCTGCAGTCATTAAAGAAGTCGGGTGGGCCTTGGTCCTCTTCACGCGAAAACAAATTCCCAATCATTGGAATTTGCCCAGCTCCCCAATCAATCATTGGAAGTTGCCCAACTCCTTGTGGTCCCCACTCTCACAATTCAACATTTGCATACATGAGAACAACAGAATGATAATTCCTACGAAGATTGAAAGCGCATACGCGCTAACTTTTTAATTAAACTATTTCAAGGTCATCCTTCACGGCAATAGTTCTTAAAGAGTCGCGCTTCCACCATTTGTTCACTTGGGATCACCGACTTTGATTTAACTCCCTCACTATTTGAAGCTCTCTTTATCGACTTGAAGAAAAGCTATTGTTCGGTTTTAATTCCATGCATCTATCAGCTGCACTCAAGTCAAAACCCAACTCATCATCTGCATCCGAATCCAAATGACTTCCACGCTGTGTCACCTCAGCTGGAATCCCAACCAATGCAGAATGATCTGGAGTAATCTTTACCCAATGTGAAGTAGCATCATTCTCCATCCGCTGCGATACCTCTAAGGTCTGTTCAAAACTCTCCACCTGCTGAGAGCCAATTGGCTTCCTCATCGAAGTCTCAACCAAAGTGACACTACCAGACCTATCTTCCAATGGAGTTTTACCTCCAATCACAGCAGTTGACAACTCTTTAATAGGATGACCCAAATATATCGAAGCCTCTGTCCAGAAATTCTTCTGCAAACCATTGCTTGACCACAAACACCGATCCTCCTCCAGCAAGGCACGGTTCTCCAAATTTGTCACCCTATCTAGCTGCCCCAAGATTTCCTTTCCAACGAAGTGTCTGCCAATATCACACTTCTTCAATCTGTTAGAGACTACTAGGACTTTCTCCAATGGGGATTTGGTTGCAACCCAAACACGCCTAGAACAGTCACCAACAAAGGAAACCAAACGCCTATTACCTCCCAATGATGCCCCCTTGGAAGGCCCCCATACATCCACGTGAACTCCTCCAGAACGACCCTTAGCACGGTGAATAGAGGTGCCACACTTCACCCCGGTCTTCTTGCTCACATCAACATGTTCACTGGACTTCAAACTGCAGGTCTTCGCACCCTCTTCCAATCTATGCGACTTGCTCACATCACCATGTTCACTGGACTTCAAACTGCAGGTCTTCGCACCCTCTTTCAATCTATACGAGGAATCAATACTGGAATGGCCAAGCCCCAAATGCCGCAGTCTAGTCGAATCAACAGAAGTCATCAGCTCTCCACCTGTTACTATACCTCCAGTCAAGTAATACAGGTTATTCCTCCTGAAATTTTCTCACGAGACGTGATGATAAATGGAATTTTGTCCAAAGGTCTTTTATCTTACCCTATCTGCATTCTGTTTGGCGGAGCAAAGCCGAGAACACATTGTTTGAGGTGTGTGAAGGCTTGTGCGGCTAATATCTAGGGGACAGAGCCTTTGCATTCAAAATTCTGCGAGCGGGCTACTATTAACCGACGATGACAAACTTTGGCTTCAGAGAGACTGCCAAAGACAGACTTAGGCGGCTCCTTTTGCAAGTCACTGTCAGATCATTAGCCATTCGAATCACAAAACACTCATTTTCAGCCACCTCAGATATTGATGACATGTTATGCTATTTCCATGCTTCCACATTGGGTTTAGTCTTGCATGAGTCTAGTGAAGTTGTTGTTTATTCCTCGTTTGTAGGTATTCAAGTGTGTAGTTGCCTTGTTTTATGGTGTACATGACCAGAGTTTGTTTTGATTGCTATGTTCATGGAGGAGTAATTCCTAGTTAGCGAGTCCACTATTCTATTCATTCTCTTTAAATATCCAATGTAACTCGTCGCCTTAGGCTCAGTAAAAAGAAATGGCACCGGTCTATATTTTGTAAGTAAATATACACTTTTCACCTAGGTCCTTGTATATTTTAGAAAAGTGAAAAACAATCTAACAACAACTCTATCTGAGAGGGTTTTCCACCATACAAAGTTTTCAAATAACCATGTCCCAAACTGAGAAGTCTTACTATTAAAAATGGGAATTCACCCTCTTAATCTAATTGAAATAAATAGAGAAATAAGTAAGGAGAGTACCCAGTCAGCCACGGCAAGGCAAGTCAGAGTCGCACGCTCTAGTCCAGCACCGTTCATTATTAAGACAATGTTCATGAAAGAAAGGATAAAACTCCAAATTGCTACAATCAGCACCCCATACATCATGTACCTGTACGGAGGGGGAAATCAATCGATTTACAAATTGTAAATACTTTATCATTCAAATTAGTTTGTCATTCAAATTATTCGCAAGAGCAAGTACGGAATTCATAACAATTAATTTCAGTCAGAGGTAGTCTTGGACTAGAAATTAGATTTTTATTTTTTTTTTAATTTTTGTATTTTAATGGTTACTATTTTTGATTTTGCTTCAGTCTGATGATTACTAATTTGATTGGTCTTAAAGATTGTCTCATAGTTTTTCACAAACCTTTCAAGGGGGGCTTAGCAGACGTAAAGAAAAAATAGCAAGGGAAAATATTTTCAGAGCTTTTTTAGCAGCATGCATTTACCACACTTGCAACAATGTGTTGTGCGCAGCAGAAATTCCGGCAGAGTTTCTGGTGCATAATAAGAGAGAAAGATCGATAAGAATTCTTGTTTCTCAAAGGGAACAAGAATCTGAAAGCCTAATATCCTATCAAAGTAGGATATTAGCTCTTCCTCTCGTCAGCTCTAAGACTGCGCGTCGAGGGATCCTACAACTATTACAATGGCCACAAACTCAAACAATCAATTTTACGTGGTTCGGCAAACTGCCTACGTCCACGGGGCAAGGAGGGGGAGATCTACTATTAGAGGGGAGAGAATACAACTAGGGTTTACAATCACACAATCTAAACCCTCAAACAAATACTCTCAAAACCTCTCACACAATTATCTCTCTCAAAACAAAAGACAGTCGCCTCTGTACTTTGCTACAACCCAAAAAAAGGAATCTGCGTTTTCCTTTTGCTGCTCCTGCGCACCTCTGCCTTGAGCCTGCTGTAGCCGCCAACTGCTTTTGATTTTGCCTCCTCACACACGAAAACCTAGGGACTCATTGTTATTTATATAGCCTGCAGTCATTAAAGAAGTCGGGTGGGCCTTGGTCCTCTTCACGCGAAAACAAATTCCCAATCATTGGAATTTGCCCAGCTCCCCAATCAATCATTGGAAGTTGCCCAACTCCTTGTGGTCCCCACTCTCACAATTCAACACAATGCAAGAAAGAACAAAATATAACTTTTCCACAAGTCCTCAAATGTGGCTACCATTTTTAATTAAGTGATCCAAAGAGAGGTTTTGCTAGAAATTCTCATTTGGCTATACCTGCACGTAGTATCCAGTTGTTAGTTTGAGCACTTTTGGTTTTTTGCTCTATTTTGATTGATTGTTCTTTAAGTTTATGTGTTAAACTGAGTTTGTTTTTATTCTGACAGTTATTGTCACTCACTCAGGGATGCCAGGGGTACTAACTTGTACATTATTACAATGGTAATGAAATCCATTCACTTGTCAGGGGAAAAAAAGAAAGATGTACCAGTAGACTAATTGATCGGCCAGCCTCCTCGCAGTCAGCAACAAGATCAATGAAATCAGGGTAAAAACCAGTTGCGCCATCCTAAATGCCAAACCCGAGAGCGTACCATATCCCCCAAAATGCTTCATGATTATGTGCTGAAATTACAGACTTAGTGTTAAGTATGTGTCTTCACGAAATAAAGCATAGCTGAACAACCGAAGATATAATGTGCTGCTAAATTTTGAGTATAAATATATCTAGTCTAGAACTACTCTACTAGCTGAACATGGAGGTGGAGCATTACGGTTAAAAGAAAAGAAAACAATTATGCACTCTTAAACCCAACTATATATAATCAAAGTATTTAGTTTTAACCAAGAATAACTAATGTATAGTTATAGAGAAAACGAATACTTAAAATCTCAAGGCCTAAATTTTACCTTCTCTTTGAGCTTCTTCCTCTCCACCAATAATAACTCACTCGTGAACTGCGGACAGACTTTGCACTTCTAAGCTATTTGAAGAGATCAGAAGAATTAGAGTTGAGATCAACTAGGCCTTGCGTGCTTTCAGCCCATACGAAGTGGGCTTTTGCGGGACAAGCTAAATATAGGAAGCCTAATAAAAGATTGACGTAACGTGGTTGACAATCGCCAAAGACACTTAAGGAAAACTTATAGACCAAAATGTCAGATTAGTTCACCCTCTCGAACAAATGGAAATTTTTTGTTAGTCCAGCGTCATTTGGGTTTTTCTTTTTTCCGGAAATTTGGTCGTGAACGACATTTTGTTGGTTAAGTAAACATGTGATGTCACGTGACTTTCCATCAGCCATTAATTACTAGTTTACGTTAATTGATTTGTGCTTTGTAGTGGTTTGCTATTTTAATGTTCATCTTTGTAGTGGTTTGATGTTATGGTTTGTATTGATGACTACGATCAAACAGTCAATCGGATCCGGGTTGGGATCAGTTCTGATTCGGAACTGAATCGGTTCCCCCTGGGTCCTTGCCGGGACGGGGTAGGGGAGAGTGATGAAGGAGACGCTTCCTTCTCTGACTTTATGCCTGGTTCTTGAACGGGGGCTTGATGTCCACGCTGCACAGACAAGAAGAACCAGTGAGAGGGCGGTGACCGGTTCCCCGGTGGTTCCTCCGACGGTCAAGTTAGTGAAACTCGAGTGGGGATGGGGAAGAGGAAGGTCAGGAACCGAGGTGGTTATTGAAAAGGTAATGTGCATGACAAGAGGATTTACGTGAGCTCCTCTCTGTAGATGAAGAACTGTGGGTTCCTCCCCCTTTTTTTTGAGAGAGAGAGAGAGAGAGCCTTTTTTCGATATTGCCCCCTTTTTTGAGAGGTTAGGATTCTACCTGTATATATCTCCGTTGTCGGAATTCATAGGTTACCTCTAGCCCTTCCTAGGGAGGTGGTGATGAAGTATGGGCTAAGAACCGAGTCATCCCTCACTTTACAGGCGTTGACTATCCACTAGAGGGGAAGTCACATCGGCACGGAAAAGGGTGTACCCGCATTTCCCGGGAAGTGATAGAGAGCGTGGCAGAAGGCACGTGGGCAGCTAACAAGTCATGGAGACCATCAGGTCAAAATCTAGATAAGGCTTGTCCGAGGTGGACTGGGATGCTGACATATGCTCTGGGGGAGAGGCTTGAGGCAGGGGTCGAGTTCTCAACTTAGCCGACAGCATGGGATGTCCATGAAGTCATCGTCGTGAGTTGTCAAGTGAGTGGTCGAGTGCCTTAGGTGAGTCCTCTTCCGTGATAGGGTCGACTTATTGTAGGCAATAAAAACTATCTTTAATCCCTATCAGAGAAGTTCAGAACAATACTGCTAAAACCTTGCCCGAAATAGCAAAAAAGGGAGAAAATGCTGATATCTCTCAAACTGGAAGGAATTTGGAAAAATGGATGAGAGCAAACTGAACCATTCGAGTTTATTTGGTTGGCTTCGTCTCGTCGAGATAGTCAATTTTTATATATAATTCGTCAAATTCCGACTTATGCTTTGAAAGTTATGACTTGTTCTTCGTAGCATGTTCTAGAGCTTGCTTAAAGAGCAACCCCATCTGCAAAGGAGTTTAGCTTGCCTGAGACTTCAAGCTTTAAGCTCGTCTGAATGAGGCTGGCTCACCTGCACAGCCTCGCCTACCAAGCTCGCCTGCACGCTTCAAGCTCGCCTACATGTTTGAAGCTTTCCTGCACGCTCGAAGCACGCCTACATAAGGCAAGCTCGACCGACAGCTGGGAGCTCGCCTAACGATCCCCTTAGGTTCACCTAATGCTTGAACTCACATGATGACTTCTCGAGATCGCCTAAGGCTTTAACATCGCCCACCCGTAGACTTGAGCTCACCTGCATGGGTAGCCAGCTCGCCTGCAATGTTGCCAGCTTTCCTGCATGCTCCAGCTCGCCTACAGACCCAAGCGTCAGCTCACCTGAATGCCTAGTCGAGCTCACTTGTCAGCTGCCCACTTAGAGTATGGGAAAAGTCACATCAAATAGCTAAAGAGCATGGTGCTTATAATAGCCATTGATGGCTACAAGAATAGGACGGGTTGTAGGACCCCCTAAGTAGTCACATCCCACAGGTAGGGAGGCATGGTCTACTTGTGGTAAAATCCCACAAATCAAGGAATGGCCCATGTCATCCCTTCCCTATTTAAGGCCACCTTCAAACAATGTGAAGGGGGTTGATTGGCTGCTGCTTGCTTGGTGTGCTAATCTTCCAAAGGTTGAACATTGGCTCATTTGCTAAAGGCTCCCTCATTTGAAAGAAACTCGTTTGAACTCTCAGACTTGAGACTCTCAAGCTCTCTACAGACTCTTGCATAATGGCTCTTTGTAGACTAGTCCGAACCCTCAGAATTGAGGCTCTTAGGCTCTTTGCAAGGTCTTGCATATTAGCTCTCTCCAAGAAGTCGATCGACCAACGCAAGCACCCGTTCAATCTCGGGCATTCAAACTCAAACCGTAACTTCGATCGGATCGTCTAAGGTAAGCAAACTCGACACAAGCATCAAGGGAGGTGTCCTACCGCTACCAATGAATCCACATTAAACAAGAAGGGTCATTCCCTTTTTCTTTATTGTAAACGTTTGATTCTTAGTTTGTAATAAGTCATTCTTATAAATACAAACGACCCCTAAAATGGGAGATCGATTTTTTACACCCTACAGAAGATGGCGACCATATTTTGAGGATCCGTTTCTTCAACTGAAGTGGTGGTGGTGCAATTCGATGAAATTGCAACGGGGTCAACTGTTGAGTCCCTCGTGATCGAGTTCGAGGAGCACTTATCTTCATTCTCCTCTAGCGGCAATGTGTCTCGCAAGTGCTACAGAGTTTCACGAGTGGCCCATCCCCAAGTGGCCGAGGCAACAACGCCTGAGAACTTCGCCCGAGCAAGCACAGGGGGTTCTGTCCCCTCCAAGCTCGTCAAGGCCGAGCCAAAGGCAAAGGATGCAAGTTCAAGGGCTGCTCGATGGGTCTTTGAATGATCCTCGTAGGCCCCCATGCAAGAGGATACGATGATTCATATCGGCACGAACCACACCTTCGCCATCAACATGAATGTTCCCCTCTCCAAAAGAGTTAAGCAACAGCGATGACAAACTGTCGTTCGCAAAGAGCCGCAAGCCCTCGTCTCCGATGACGGCCTGAATTACTATTCAGGCCTGAAGAGATCCAAGCCAAAATGCAAGGTTCCTAATTTTGGCGAACTGAACCGATCAGACGAGCCCACCTACTCAGGTAGGCTTTTCTCCAGTAGAAGAGTTCCTAAAATTAGCGAACTAGGTGTTTTCGGCGAGCCTAGCAGTTCAGGCGAGCCCCACGAGCTTCGTTCCAGGAGCAATGTTCCTAATTTTGGCGAACCACTCAAATCAGGCGAGCCCACCTACACAGGCGGGCTCTACTCTTCAGGCGAGCTTCCCAAATCTGGTGAGCATCGCAAATATGGTGAACTCTATAGTTCAAGCGAACTTCATCAAGTTTGCCTAATGGCCGACCTTCGCCCGCAAGCCGACCTTCGCCAGAAAGGCAAAACTACAGCTCACCCAACATGCGAGCCTCGACAGGCCAAACCTCGCCAACACATGTGAGCTCGCCAACAGATGCAAGCTCACCCAATAGGCGAACCTCACCAGTCTGAGCTTCGCCGACGAGCTCAAATATGCTAAATAGGCGGACCTCGACAAGCTCGCTTAACAGCTCGACCCACTTGCAAGAAGTGGTAGTTCGCCAAACAAGCGAACCTTGCCTGAAAGAACTGGAGGTTGAACCTCGCCAACAGGCTCAAGGTCGCCGACCACGCGAACCTCGCCTGAATGAACAGACGGCTGAACTTCACCAACAGGCCCAAGCTTGCCTATCTAGACAAGGTCACCTGAGTAGGAAGTCCAAGGCCATTGAGCGTAAAGGTATCCACCAACACACTCACGCCCAAATGGGGCTAGTCGTTCTGTTTGACTACGTGCGCCTAGCATCCGTCTCTAACAACGATGATGATGATTGCTTGACAGTGGCGACATTGCAAACCTCAAGCTCAACTCAGGGCGAGCATGAAAATGTGCACGTGACCGACATCCCTGATGAGATATCCAGGAGCTCGACGAGCAATATACAACCATCAACTCCCTGAAAGAGATGTTGGAGTAGCTTTTGAGCGAGAAGAAGAAGAAGAAAGAGAGGACTTCACGGACTTCGTATAGATCCTCGAAGCACAAAGAGCAGGCGGCTACTCCTTCTCACTCCTCATCCAAGTCATCTGGAGAAACGTCATCTTCGGGTCATAATCCAAGAGATAAAAGGCTCGACGAGTTCAAAAGACAACTTGATGCCTTGAAGCTCCAGAAGCATATGAGCAAGCTGGGGGTTATTATACCGTATCTGATCAAATGGGGTACGGTCTCCTACCCGGCGAAGTTTCAGCTATTGGACCTCCTACAGTTCAACAGCAAGGGTTCTACCCAGCATATTTACTACTTCTAGGCACAAACTGGACACATAGTGAGGAATGATCCCTATGACTCGACTGTTCATTGGCACCCTCAAGGGGGTCGTTTTTGAATGGTTCCGCAGATTGGAGCCTGAATCTGTTTGCGGTGAAAGTTAATTTCTTTATTGCTGAATCTATTACACGTTTATCGATTACAGATTCAAAGTAAAATTAGTCTTTTTATAAGACTTTCTTACAAAATGCAAAATAATAATAATAATAAATACATCTCTCTTCAAACAAACGCAACAGGTGTTTATCGTCCGCTGCTTACGTGGGATCTTGGCCTGTGACGGGGATGTTGATATACGTGGACCACCGTTGATCAGATCTGATTGCTGAAAAATCGGGCAGAGCTTTGTTGATTCGCGAAGGAATCAAGAAACCGTAGCGCTTATCTCAGCAACAGCAAGATAATTGCTCTTCTTAAGATCACCACAACGGGGTAATCTTAAGGGAAGAACACGAGAACTGCAGATCTGACAAGCCCCTCTTCTTTATGCCGACAAACTCGATCCGATCTCTCCTCCTCCTCCTCTGAAATTCGTGCACCTTCAGTCTTCAGTCTGGCAGGACTTCGCCAACGCTCAAGAATTCCAGATCTGAAAAAATATGGGCCTGAGGCTTGTATTTATAGGCTCGAGGGATATCCGGGCGGTTAAAACCGCATAACGGGCTGTTTTTTATGGGGGGGCGCTTGAGACACCCTTGGGTGTCTCGCGAGACGGAGACACCCTTGGGTGTCTTGACTTGGGTGTCTCAGCTTGGGCCGAGACACCCTCGGGTGTCTCGGCCTTGGCTGAGACACCTTGGGGTGTCTCGGTTGGGCCGAGACACCTCGGGGTGTCTCAACTCATGCTGAGACGCTTCTTTTTGTATATTCGTCCGTTTTCGCCTTAACTTCTTCATCCGAACTCGGATTTGAGTGATTCAAAGTGCGTTAGAAAGCCGGAGAGGAGATGTATAAGCTCTGATGATTGAATCATGGGTGGAATATATGAGGCATGTGGGGTGTTCCGCCTTTCGTAAACAACGGCGGGGTTCCCAATCACCTTTCGTTCCTGTTATTCCGAAGAACCGTTGTTTCGCACGGTTCATTGACTTAGATAGTGATGTTCATCGTCTTCTCTCTATTTTGAACCATGTGCGGGGACCTATAGGCAATTTTTAATGCCTATAGATACCCCCTCCAAAGCATTCTAGACTCGTTTCTTTTATAGAAGAGGCTGGAATACTTTAGATGTGATTGGTCCAGCTTTCGGTCGGTGCAAAGGACCTATAGTTAGCTTCAATTCTTGACTCCTTCGATTTTCAGTCTATTTGATGTTTTGACGAATAGCTGAAGTTCTTCCAGCGCTGTGTTTATCGTCTGGCCGTTGTCGAAGTCTCGAATCTAAAACTGACGAGTTGTGTTTGGCTCGTGTCGTTGAGTTGACTTAGAACTGACTATCTCCATCGCATCAGGCTGACTTAGGGTTTCAGATCGTCGTACGTTGACTTTTTATCACAACGCGTTAACCGGCGTTGACCTAGGATTTTGGATCATAACGCGTTGATTGGCGTTGACCTAGGATTACGCGTTGACCGGCGTTGACCTAGGGTTTTGGATCGCAATGCGTTGACTTTTCATCGCAACGCATTGACTGGCGTCGACCTAGGGTTACGCGTTGACCAGCGTTGACCTTAGGGTTTTGCATCGATCGCCATTGACACAGTTCATACTCGTACGTCTGCTAGAGTATACACAGTTTAAACTCTTAAGGTATTGGAGCATGGCGGTCCCAACAGTTGGGGCTGCAGGACCAACTGTTAAAGCTGATTCTTCTGCATGTGTGAATCTTATTTTGATGTTGTTGAATATCCGAGTCACGAGACCAACTAATGGGGCTGGTGCGTCAATGACTCGCACTTATAGAATTTTTAGCAAATTCTCAGCCATCAACGGGTTTGATGAGCCTTTACCGACTACCGTTTGAGTCGGGCTAGCATGCAGATTGTTTAAGTCCATTCCACATGTGACGTTAAGCTAAAAGAGTTAACCCCGGGCTAGCATGCAGATTGTTTAAGTCCATTCCACATGTGACGTTAAGCTAAAAGAGTTAACCCTTTTAATGCTACGATATTGAATACGTAGACTTCATCTTTCTTTTGTGAAAAGACTAAACAACAACGTGTATCAGACGTAGACTTAGGATTTTTGGCAAATTCTCAGCCATCAACGGATTTGATATGCCTTTACCGACTATAATTTGAGTCGGGCTAGCAAGCGGATTCTTGAAATCCGTTCCGAATGTGACGTTGTGCTAAAGGAATGAACTCCCTTAGACTTGATGCTACGACTTCGAATATGTAGACTTCGCCATTGTTACATGGATAGGCTACCCGGCAACGCGTGTTAGGCGCTGACTTATCCTTACTTAGGATTCATGATAAAAGTCCCCAGAAGGCTACCCGGCAACGCGTGTTAGGCGCTGACTTATCCTTACTTAGGATTCATGATAAAAGTCCCCAGACTTAGATTCTGGTGCCTTCTTCAATCGGTATAAGACTAAACCGGCAACGCGTATTAGGCGTTGGCTTATTCCTACTTAGGCTTCAGGATAAAATTCCCCGTGCGTGTGAAGCACGGATTTTAGCGTTATTAATAACAACCTGCCACAATATTGAATATGTGGGCTTTTGTCCTTTTTATGGTTAAGGACTAACCGGCAACGTGTGTTAGACGCTGACTTATCTCTTCTTAGGCTTCGGGATAAAATATCCCAGACTGGATTCTGGTGTCTTTTTCAATCGGTGAAAGACTAAACCGGCAACGTGTGTTAGACGTAGGCTTATCTCTATTTAGGAGTCAAGATAAAATTCCTCGTGCATGGAATGTACGTATTTGAAGTTGAGAATTGTGTCTTTTCTCAGGGTAAAGACGAACCCAGAAAATGGAAGAGGAAGAATTTTATATTCTATCTTCCAACACTGAAGAGGAAGAATTTTATATTCTATCTCTAGTTGGAAAGGAAACTCGAGGTGGGATCTCCACCCCCAGAATCCGGAAGGATGAAACTAAGAGTGGGATCTCCACTCCGAGAATCAGAAAGATTCAAACGACCCTAACTTTTATAGGATTGATTGTTTGATCCAAGTAAAAAACTCCTCATTTATTGAGGGAAAATTCAGATATCAACCCTAACTTTTATAGGTTTGGTTGGAAAAGAAAAGATGAAAGTCTTTCGTTTATCGAAAGGGATGACTCGATCTTAGTCCTAACTATCTGCAGGTTTGACTAAGTGAGGTTGGAGACAATCCTAACTTTTATAGGTTTGATTGCTTGAATTGAAAGTGGACCTCTCGTTCATGGAAGGAATCGAGAGGAGAATTTGGCTTTGGCCCTAACTTTTATAGGTTTGACCTGAAAGCAAAGAGAGCGGAATACCGGTAGCAGTAAAAAACTAGTTTGTACTAGCCACTCGATGGAAGATTTCAATGTTTAAGTGATCAGGACTTAACATGTCAATTGTTTGTGGAGAAAGTTGCTATTTCCATTGTTATCGAATCTATTATAACTTTAGTCGTTACAATAAACTCGAATGAAATAAAAAGTTGATCTTTTTTATAAGATCTCCTTACACAATGAAAATAAAAAAAGTTTACAACTTTATCAAACAAACACAGAGATCGTTCATCGGTCTTCTGCTTACGTGGGTGTCTTTGCCTGTGCCGGGGTTTATCCGTAGACCACCGTCGATCAGATCAGATTGCTGAAAATTTGGGCAGAGCTTCGTCTATCCGCGAAGGGATAGAGAAAACTTGAAGCGCCTATCTCGATAATACTAAGGATTGGGTGCGGGTGATGTAGATCTGATGAAGAACTCTCTTGCGTTGAAGAACTAGATCCGATCTCTCCTCCTCCTCTTTTGAAATCTGTGCACTTTAAGTCTTCAATCCGGCAGGGCTTCGCCGAGGCACGAGAATTCCAGCCCTCCAAAAAATGAGGCCTAAGGTTTGTATTTATAGGCTTGAGGGGATAACGGAGCGGTTAAAACTGATCGAAAACCGTCAAAAACACGTCCCAAGTGCGAGACAGCTCGGGGTGTCTCGCACCTGTGCGAGACAGTCTGTACCCTATTTAGTATTTTTGCTCTAATTCTTTCATCTGAACTCGGATTTGAGTGATTCAAGAAGTGTTGGAAAGCTGACAAAGAGATCTACAACTTTGATGTTTTGAGTTTCTTCAGATTCTAACGGGATCATGGTCAAAATAGCTCTACAGGTTCCTAGATACCTTTGGATGTCTCGGCCAGGTCCGGAGAGCAACGTCGCCTGCTTTTGCCTTAGGCGCTGATTTGGCTTTTGGCACCCAAACTTGTTTGGATCTTGGCGATCTCTTAACTGTCTCTTCCTTTTGCATTTCCTGTGCTTTTCGCACAAGGGTCCGGGCATGCGCAAGTAAGGCGCGACACTTCTGGATTCGCTCCTCGAGAGTAGAACGAGTTCTTTTAACACAAACTCATTCGTTAATTGGAGATCGAGAGGAGGATTCCGATGCTGGTCGTGGCAACAGATTAGCCACTTGGCGCTTTCTGAACTCCAGATCTGCTTGGTAATGGAGTCTATCCACCTGATCCAAAGCCTTAGAGAATTGGCGCGTGAGGCGTTGGCGTTTTTTTTGACGTGCTCTCTTTGATAGAGTTGGCGCATCTTTAGCAGTCGGCTCCTTGATCGCGAAGGAGTTCAGATCTGCAGATCTGGTCTCATCGGATATCGGCGGATCGTTGTAAAGTGCAACTGTAGCATCAACTACGGGGAGATCGACTTCTCGGATCTTCAGATCTAGAGACCGGCGGATCTTCTGGGAGGAGGAGGAGATGTACTCTTCGAATTTCTGCTGGTCGAATTCGTATTCGACCTCTTCGAGCACTGGGATCTTGATCGTCGGCTGCGGCACGACAGCTTCGGTAGCGAAGCTATTGGCTCCCACTGTGGTCGCCAGTTTGTTTGCTGTGAAAGTTACTGTTTTCATTGCTATCGAATCTATTACAACTTTAGTCGTTACAATAGACTCGAATAAAATAAAATAAAAGAAAATTTGATCTTTTTATAAGATCTCCTTACACAATAAAAATAAAAAGTTTACAACTTTATCAAACAAACGCAGAGATCGTTTATTAGTCTTCTACTTGCGTGGGTGTCTTTGCTTGTGCCGGGATTTATCCGTGGACCACCGTCGATCAGATCAGATTGCTGAAAAATTGGGCAGAGCTTCGTCTATCCGCGAAGAGATCGAGAAAACTTGCAGCGCCTATCTCGATAAAAGCGAGATATTTGCTCTTCTTAGTATTACCACAATGGGATAATACTAAGGATTGGGTGCGGGTGATGTAGATCTGACGAAGAACTCTCTTGCGTTGAAGAACTAGATCCGATCTCTCCTCCTCCTCTTTTGAAATCTGTGCACTTTAAGTCTTCAATCCGGCAGGGCTTCGCTGAGGCACGAGAATTCCAGCCCTCCAAAAAATGAGGCCTAAGGGTTGTATTTATAGGCTTGAGGGGATAACGGAGCGGTTAAAACTGATCGAAAACCGTCAAAAACACGTCCCAAGTGCGAGACAGCTCGGGGTGTCTCACACCTGTGCGAGACAGTCTGTACCCTATTTAGTATTTTGGCTCTAAGTCTTTCATCTGAACTCGGATTTAAGTGATTCAAGATGTGTTGGAAATCTGACAAAGATATCTACAACTTTCATATTTTGAGTTTCTTTATATTCTAACGGGATCATGGTCAAAACAGCTCTACAATTTCCAAGACACCTTTGGATGTCTCGGCCAGGTCCGAGACACCTTTAGGTGTCTCGGCCCTATTTTAGGCATAACTTCCTCATATGACCTCCAAATGACCTTATTCCAGATGAGTTGGAAATATGACAAAAATATCTATAACTTTCCTGTTTTGCATTTCTTCATATTCAAAACGAATCATGGTCAAAACAGCTCCACAAGTTCCAAGACTCCTTTGGGTGTCTCGGCCAGGTCCGAGACACCTTTGGGTGTCTTGGCACTATTTTAGGTATAACTTCCTCATATGACCTCCAAATGACCTGATTCCAGATGGGTATGAAAGTGGACAAAAATATCTATAACTTTCTTGTTTTGAGTTTCTTCAGATTTAAAACGAATCATGGTCAAAACAGCTCTACAAGTTGCTAGACACCTTTGGGTGTCTCGGCGCTATTTTAGGCATAACTTCCTCATATGAAATCCAAATGACCTAATTACAGATGGGTTGGAAATTTGACAAAACTATCTACAACGTTCCTGTTTTGAGTTTCTTCAGATTCAAAACGAATCATGGTCAAAATAGCTCCACAAGTTCCGAGACACCTTTGGGTGTCTCGGCCAGGTCCGAGACATTTTGTTTTGCACACTTGTCCATTTTTGCCATAACTTTTTCATCCGAACTCGGATTTAAGCTATTCAAAGTGCGTTGGAAAGCCGATGAGGAGTTCTATAAGTTCCAATGATTAGATTATCTGTGGAATAAATGAGACACGAAGGGTATTTCGTCTTTTGTAAGTGACACGGGGCTCCCAATCCGTTCTTATCCTCATTATTCTGAAACTCCGTTGCTTCACATAGTTCGTCAACCCACTTTATGTGTTTGTCAACATCAATCAAGCTCCTGTGACTTGGATTATGACATTCATCGTCTTTTCTTAGTACTAAGCTGTTCGCGGAGACCTATAGGCAATTTTCGATGCCTACATCAATTTCAAAGATTGCCAAAATTAGCGGGTGAAAATTCATTGGACCCACTTGTTAATTGATTTGATCAGTGAGTGGCTTTGCGAGTAAAGATTAATCTATCAAAAGGATCGAATCTCGTCTCAATAAAATAACTCATGAGAGTTAGTAAATTTGATAACAATAAAAGTAAACATTCTGACATTCATAGTTTAAATGTGGATGTCGTACTTATCACTTTTATAGTGATTGGGTTATCCCTAAGAATAACACATATAATGTTCTTCCGGAAACTTCCCGTTACACGAATCATCCACCCCCAGTTTCTTCGCGAAACTGGGTTTATCATTGCATTCGGTTGCATTATCGGGTTATCCTTAAGAATATTACGTATAAAATTCTCCAGGAACTTCCTGTTAACGATAGGAAATAGTTTAGACTCATATACCTGTTGGATTATCGAAATGAGCAGTTTATACTCTTATACTTGTCGGAGTCATGAGAAGCAGTTTATACTCGTATACTCTTCGGAGTGTTGCCATTATCATTTGGCTTATCCTAGCGTTATGACATCAGCTTTAACCAAGGTCTGGATGCTATTCTTTAAAGTAAAGTAAGCCTTGATGGGATGAAGGATCCTCCTGTGATACGCGCAGTACTTCGGATCCGTAGTATTGTCAGCTTCCTCCTGATTTGTGATGGGTGGCAGCTTGATCTTGTTGTTTTCAAGAAGGATCTCAAAGATGGCTGGAACGTCTTCGTCCTTGAATGAGTACTCTTTTTAGAGACTCGAATCCGAAGTCTTCTGCTATCCTCGGGGCTGCTGTTGCGATGTCTGATTAACATCAACAACTGTTGTAGGTGTCTTCCCTTCATCATGGGAAATGGGACTCGGATTCAGAGGGTTAGCCATCGGTTGGCTTCTTTCGACCTTCCTCCTTCTGAGAAAGCGTTCAGCCTGCTCTCCGCGCACCTTCAACTCTTTCCAGATATTGAGCGGCTCTACTCCCATAACGTCCAAGATGTTAATTGACAAATTGTTATGACAGGTTTGCAAGACGAATTCTTCTGTGACAGGATCCTTGCAGTTCATTGCCTGATTGCAGAAGCGTTTGATGAAGGTATCTATCGACTCTCCGTCTTTTTGTTTCTCATCGAAGAGTGACCTGATCGACACTTCGGCGTCATCGTCGAAGAAATGAGCGAGGAACATGCTCTCCAGGTCCTCCCAGCTGTTGATGCATCCGGGCTTGAGACGGCGGTACCAATCGAAGGCAGGTCCGCGAAGGATGCTGACGAATGACCGAACCATCAAGGCTTCATTACCGGAGATCATGCCCAAGTGGGACTTGAAGTAGATTAGATGCTGAGTGGACGATCCATTCATGTCAAACGGCGTGAAGTTAATAAGGTTGAACTTCACCGGATACTGGATCGAATCCCACTCTTTCGGGTAAGGAAACGGAATGTCGGTCTTCTTTACCTCTTGAGCAGACATTAGAGCGTTAATTTTGCTCTCGAGGTCCTTCATCTTTTTGTCCTCATCTATATCCTGTTTTGGATAATTTTTGAGAGGAAAAATACAGCCACCCCCAGTGTTATCATCATTGGTGGGTCCACCCCCAGCGGTTTGTTCATCCACATCTGAATCGCTACCTGCTTGGTTAGCAGTGCTGTGACGGCTGGAGTCACCTAGCTGATTTGACAAAGCTCAAATTTATTGGTCATGCATTTGTCTCATCTCCTGCATAGTCATTTCCATTTTGTTTTTGAATGCTTCTTTCTGCTTGGCTAGAGCATCCTCAATGATTTTGGCTATTTACTCGGTGTTAATCATGAACACTTCCCGAGCTTGTCCTATGCTAGACGTTGTATCGTCAGAGGCGATTACAGAATAAGAATCCGAGAGTTTGTCATCAGAATGGATTCCTTCACAGACTCCCTGGTAATCATTATGTCCAACGGCTTCTAGCTGAAGCTGAGATATTCGTTGGGTTATTCCCGAGACTCCCTGGTAATCATTATGTCCAACGGCTTCTAGCTGAAGCTGAGATATTCGTTGGGTTATTCCCGGACTAACTTCTCTTTCTGGAGAAAAATTAGGGTTGGAGCTATTTGAACTAATCGAAGACTTCCCCTTATCGACCACGTTGGTATTAACTGTTGGGAGTTCGTCATCTTGAAGGACCGATCGTTTCTTATGGAGACGCTTTGGATTGGACTTAGCCTTTCCGTTAGAGATCCTCTTAAATACCGAGACCTTATGCGGAGCGATCTTGGGGAAGCTACACGCTGATAAAACTATCCTAATAAATTTGATACACGGACAGTGAGAGTCCGCTTCCCAGGTACTTCTCTTTTGAGATTTATTCATACCCCTAGCCTGATAGTACTACTCATTGACGTTGCGGTCAGAGCAACCTATCGGCTGTTTACATGAATTCTTTGGTATAACGCATTCTTCTGTGTGACACATTTTTATCTGAGTAAACATCGCCTTGTTGGCGTCTATAGGAGTCACACGCTTGGAATCACACCTTTGTGAGGGTGAAACCATAACGGGCTCCTGTCTTTCTACATGCACCCCAAGCGGGCTATTGTAGAAATTAATTTGTTAGGAGGTCGCGTACGACCCCCAGTCCGGATGTTTGTTCGAAGCTCCTTCGACGGTCTCAAGCTTTCCTTAACAGGCGCTTTTCCTAGATCCTCGAATAAAGAACCGATGTGATCCTTCAATGGGATTCTAGGTTTGGAGAGATCCTTGTTGTCATGAGGCTTCACTGGAGGTGTGGGAGCAGGATCTGGAGTTGATGAAGGCTGGAGAGCAATGTCGCCTGCTTTTTCCTTAGGCGCTGATTTGGCTTTTGGCATCCAAACTTGTTTGGATCTTGGCGATCTCTTAACTTCCTCGCCCTTTTGCATTTACTATGCTTTTCGCACAAGGATCCAGGCATGCGCAAGCAAGGCGCGGTGCTTCTGGATTCTCTCCTCGAGAGTAGAGTGGGTTCGTTTGACACGAACCCATTCATTAATCGGAGGTCGGGAGGACGATCCCGATGCTAGTTGTGGCGATAGATTAGCCACTTGGCGCTTTCTGAACTCCAGATCTGCTTGGTAACGGAGTCCATCCACCTGATCCAAAGCCTTAGCGAATTGGCACGCGAGGCGTTGGCGTTTCCTTTGATGTGCTCTCTTTGATAGAGTTGGCGCACCTTCAGCAGTCGGCTCCTTGATCGCGAAGGAGTTCAAATCTGCAGATCTGGTCTCATCGGATGCCGACAGATCATTGCAAGGTGCGACTGTAGCATCGACTACGAGGAGATCGACTTCTTGGGTCTTCAAATCTAGAGACCGGCGGATCTTCTAGGAGGAGGAGATCTTCCTGCGCTTATGAGGTGGAGCAGATCTGGAGGAGGAGGAGGAGATATACTCTTCAAACTTCTGCTGGTCGAATTCGTACTCGACCTCTTCGAACACCGGGATCTTGATCGTCGGCTGCGGCACGATAGCTTCGGCAGCGAAGCTGTTGGCTCTCACTGTGGTCGCCAGTTTGTTTGCGGTGAAAGTTGATTTTTTTATTGCTGAATTTATTACACGTTTATCGATTACAGATTCAAAGTAAAATTAGTTTTTTTATAAGACTTTCTTACACAATGAAAAATAATAATAATAAAAAATATAACTCTCTTCAAACAAACACGACGGGTGTTTATCGCCCGCTGCTTGCGTGGGATCTTGGCCTGTGATGGGGATGTTGATATCCGTGAACCACCGTCGATCAGATCTGATTGCTAAAAAATCAGGTAGAGCT
Organism: Asparagus officinalis; assembly: GCF_001876935.1. Lineage (NCBI taxonomy): Eukaryota > Viridiplantae > Streptophyta > Magnoliopsida > Asparagales > Asparagaceae > Asparagus > Asparagus officinalis. Next base: position 36,223,351 of record NC_033799.1, on the reverse strand, counting down.
TCATTGATTCATGAAGGAATCAAGAAACTGTAGCACTTATCTCGGCAACAGTGAGACAATTGCTCTTCTTAAGATCACCACAACGGGGTAATCTTAAGGGACGAACACGAGAACTGCAGATCTAACGAGCTCCTCTTCTTTATGCCGACGAACTCGATCCGATCTCTCTTCCTCCTCCTCTAAAATTCGTGCACCTTCAGTCTTCAGTCCGACAGGGCTTCGCCAATGCTAGAGAATACCCTCGGGTGTCTCGGCCTTGGGCCGAGACACCTCGGGGTGTATCAACTCATGTGAGATGCTTCTTTTTATATATTCGTCTGTTTTCGTCTTAACTTCTACCTCCAAACTCGGATTTGAGTGATTCAAAGTGCGGTAGAAAGCCGGCGAGGAGATCTATAAGCTATGATGATTTAATCATGTGTGGAATAGATGAGGTATGTGGGGTCTTCTGACTTTCGTAAACGACGGTGGGGTTCCCAATCACCTTTCGTTCCTGTTATTCTGAAGAACCGTTGTTTCGCACGGTTTGTTGACTCACTTCATGTGCTTGTCAATGTCGATTAAGCTTTTGTGACTCAGATAGTGACGTTCATCGTATTTTCTCCATTTCGAGCCTTGTGCGGGGACCTATAGGCAATTTTTGATGCCTACAGAATCCATCACTTGCTGGAAGGACATGGAAAGGCTCTTCATGGCCAGATTCTTTGATAATGACAAAGAAGTATCTGTGGACATCCTACTAGCTGTAAAACAGAAGAGGACAGAGTCTGTAAGTACCTTTGTCAAGAGGTTTAGAAACCAATCGCTGCATACACATGATTAGATTTCCGAGGCCACTCTCATTGAGATGTGCCAGATCTCCATTGACATCCTATCTAATATGGGTGTGGTCATAGCTAGCTCATAGAAAGACTTAATCCACCAAGGAGAGCAAGTCGAGAGCATACTCAAGCGGATGGATGCTGAAGGGTCATATGAATTTCAATGGGGTCATGACCAAGACATCTTGTTAGAGGAAACCACCTCCTCATCCAAACCATATTCACAACAGAGGGGCAATGCTTCAAAGAACCAAAAGCCCATGATGGCATCTATCGAGTTTGCCGACTCGAACCCAAATTGTGGGGCCGACTGTGAAGACTTGGCTACTACTGGCCGAAGATGATTGGTGACGCTTAAATGCGTCAATCGCCAGAAGACCTGCATCCGACGGCAACTTCATACTCATTCGTAGTGGAGACATTTTACTCGAATGGTCAACGAGTTAGCAGAGGATTTCATCCTTTAACCCCTGCGAGGTCAACTATGGTGCCTTTACCCTTCAACTCAGATTCTCGTCGGAGTGGGGGTGGTCTTAGTTTCTCTGAGAAACCATATACTACCCCAAATCTCCTCCAAATTCCCCCGTTGATCCTCTTTAGCAGGACAATGGACCCATATGAACAATCATCACCTCTGATAGTCAAATTTTATTCTACCATGCGATGAACACCTCGATCGAAAATGGTGTTCTACCATGCGATGTGTCACTATTCCAATCAACGTCGTTATACTCATTCCTGAGTCAAAGAATGGCTTGCCAACCTCCTACTGTGGCTGTTTGAACATTTCCAAAATGATTAGACCCTCCTACTGGAGCTGGAGGTTAAACTACTCCTTACATCTCCTAATCGGTCAAACATTCCTATAGTTAGGACCAAAGCCAAAATTCCCTCTCGATTCCTTCAATGAACGAGAGGTACACTTTCAAAATGGCCGGCCAAAACTTTGAACAGTTAGAGTCATACTAAATCTCCCACCTGGTCAAACCTTCCTACAGTTAGGACCAAAGCCAAGTTTCCTCGCCAATCCTTTCTAATAAGATGATGGGTCCACTCTAACTATCAAGTTAACTACCACCTCTTATAGTCATTTCTCCATCAGTCTTATTCAATTAGACGATGGATCTTGTAAAACTATCAAGTTAACTATTACCTCTGATAGTCTTCTCCAAATTTCCCCCATTGATCATCTTTAATAGGATGATAGGACCACTCCCATTGTCATGTTAACACTACACCTTTGACAAAATCAACTTACCGATCCTCTTCAATAGGATGGTAAGTCCTCAAAGTCTCTCCAATCGCAACAATCCAATTTTCCTATCAATCTTCTTTAACAGGATGGCAGGTCCTCAAAGTCGCTCTGATCATGACAATTCCTATCACGTTAATGATAACCTCTGATAGTCGACACCATCAATCCTACAAATGTCATCGTCTGATCAGTCGTCACACTGAACGACCTGATCTATTCTAAGCATTCTGATATTTTCTTAGAACAATCGATTAGTAGCAGCCTACCATGTGATGGCTCCTACAACAATCAATCGTCACACTCATACGTCCCTGAATGATTTGATTACCCCAGCATCGTCCTTCACGCAAAAGGCATTGTTGGTTGATAATGGCCTACCAAGCGATATGCCTTTATCCAAATAGTGGCTTACTATACGATGTGCTGCTATTTCGGGTTTGCCTTTGCCCCAAGAGAAGACAAATCGGGGTTCATCTTTTCCCCCAAGAGAAGACAAGCTTCTCCTTAAGACTTCAATGGGTATATGAGTATAAATTGTTTTCTACCTTTGACAAAAAGTTCCTGGAGGATATTACCCATAATATTCTTAAGGATAACCTGACAACGTCCAACTGGTATACGAGGCTAAACTATTCCCTACATTTGACGGGAAGTTCTTGAAGAAAACTCTTAAGGATAACCCAATAGACTCTAACGGGTGTACGAGTATAAACTATTTTCTATCTTTGACGGGAAGTTCCTGGAGGATATTACCCATAATATTCTTAAGGATAACCTGACAACCTCTAACTGGTATATAAGGCTAAACTATTCCCTACCTTTGACGGGAAGTTCCTAAAGAAAACTCTTAAGAATAACCTGGTAACCTCCAGCTGGTATACGAGGTTAAACTGTCCTTACATTTGATGCAAAGTTCCTAGAGAATATTCTTAAGGATAACCCAGCAACCTCCAACCGGTACACGAGGTGAAACTACCCATTTATTCCAATAAGTATACGAGTATAAATTTCTACTCCTTTCCTCCAACCAATGCACGAGGCTAAACTGCTCCCTTTCCTCTAACCGGTGCATGAGGCTAAATTGTTCCTTTCCTCCAACCGGTGTATGAGGCTAAACTGCTCCTTTCTTCCAACCGGTACACGAGGTGAAACTGTTCCTTTTACTCCGACAAGTATACGAGTATAAACTACTGCTCCTTTCCTCCAACCGGTGCTCGAGGCTAAACTACTCCCATTTCTCTAACTGGTGCATGAGGTAAAACTGCCCCTTTACTCCGACAAGTATATGAGTATAAACTGCTGCTCCTATCCTCCAACCAGTACATGAGGTAAAACTGCTTTCTATCCTCTAACTGATGCACGAACCTAAACTGCTTCTACGCTCTGACTGGTATACGTTGTTAAACTGCTCCCTACGCTCTTAATCCAAACGCCCCAAATGGCTAAGGATAGAGGAGAAATCTTTGCATTGAGCCTAAGAGAAACTCCTCGATAACTTACCATGCTAAAGGCAAGAGCATGACTAGTCCAACTCAAATGGTAGTTGGTAAAGATAAATCAAGTTTGTTGATAGCTGAGGGTTTGCCCAAAATCATAGATGGCGATCATCAGCTTCGAGTGAAGAGGTCAATTTCACTGATCTCCTTCTGAGTAGTAGTCACCTTGCAGGTCTTCATATCCAAAGTGTTCCAGACCCCATGCGGCCTGATTCTTGTCTGGAAACTTGGAGGGGGTTCTCTAGGCAATAAAAATTACCTTTAATCTCTATCAAAGAAGTTTAGAATAATACTACTAAAACCTTGCCCGAAATAGCAAAAAAGAAGAAAATTGCTGATATCTCTCAAACAGGAAGGAATTTGGCAAAATAGATGGGTGCAAACCAAACCCAAGGGGTCAATTTGGTTGGCTCTGTCTCGTCGAGATAGTCGGTTTTCATATATAATTAGTCAAAGTCTGACATACGGTTTGAAAGTTATGACCTGTTCTTCATAGTATGTTCTGGAGCTCACCTGAAGAGCAACCTCGCCTGCGAAGGAGTTTAGCTCGCCTGAGGCTTCAAGCTTAAATTGTTTTCTACCTTTGATGGAAAGTTCCTAGAGGATATTACCCATAATATTCTTGAGGATAACCCGACAACCTCTAACTAGTATACAAGGATAAACTATTCCCTACCTTTTACTGGAAGTTCCTGAAGAAAACTCTTAAGGATAACCCGGCAACCTCCAGTTGGTATATGAGGTTAAACTGTTCTTTACCTTTGACGGAAAGTTCCTAGAGAATATTCTTAAGGATAACCTGGCAACCTCCAACCGGTGCAGGAGGTGAAACTACCCCTTTACCCCAACAAGTATACGAGTATAAATTGCTACTCCTTTCCTCCAACCGATGCACGAGCCTAAACTGCTCCCTTTCCTCCAACCAATGTACAAGGCAAAATTGCTCCTTTCCTCCAACCGGTACACGAGGCTAAACTGATCCTTTCTTACAACCGGTGCACGAGATGAAACTGCCCCTTTACTCCGACAAGTATACAAGTAAAAATTACTACCCTTTTCCTCCAACCAGTGCACGAGGCTAAACTACTCCCTTTCCTCTAACCGGTGCATGAGGTAAAACAGCCCCTTTACTCCGACAAGTATACGAGTTTAAACTGCTGCTCCTATCCTCCAACCAGTGCTTGAGGTGAAACTGCTTTCTATCCTCCAACCGGTGCACGAGCCTAAACTGCTTCTACCCTCTGACTGGTATACGAGGTTAAACGGCTTCCTACGCTCTTAATCCAAATGCCCCAAATGGCTAAGGATAGATGAGAAACCTTAGCATTGAACCTAAAAGAAACTCCTCGACAACTTACCATGCTAAGGGTAAGAGCATGGCTAGTCCAACTCAAACGGCAGTTGGTAAAGACAAATCAAGTCTGTTGATAGCTGAGGGTTTGCTCAAAATCCTAGATGGCAACCATCAGCTCCGAGTGAAGAGGTCAATTTCACCGAGCTCCATCTGAGCAGTGGTCACTTTGTAGGTCTTCATATCCAAAGTGTTCCAGACCCCCATGCGGCCAGATTCTTATCTGAAAACTTTGGAGGGGGTTATGTAGGCAATAAAAATTACCTTTAATCTGTATGAGAGAAGTTCAGAATAATACTACTAAAACCTTGCCCGAAATAGCAAAAAAGAGGGAAAATACTGATATCTCTCAAACCGGAAGGAATTTGGTAAAACGGACAGGAGGAAACCAAACCTTAGGGGTCAGTTTGGTTAGCTCCATCTCATCGAGATAGTCGATTTTTATATATAATTCGTCAAATTATGACATACTGTTTGAAAGTTATGACCTGTTCTTTATAGCATGTTATGGAGCTCACCTGAAGAGCAACCCCGCCTGCAAAGGAGTTTAGCTCACCTGAGGCTTCAAGCTTTAAGCTCGCCTGAATGAGGTTGGCTCGCCTACACAACCTCGCCTACCAAGCTCGCTTGAACGCTTGAAGCTTGGCTACATGTTTGAAGCTTGCCTGCCCACTCGAAGCTTGCCTACACAAGGCAAGCTCGCTCGACAGTTGGGAGCTCGCTTGACGATCCCCTTGGGTTCGCCTAATGCTTGAACTCACATGATGACTTCTCGAGCTCGCCTAAGGGTTGAAGCTCGCCTGCCCCATAGACTTGAGCTCGCCTGCTGGTTTGAGATCGCCTGCATGGGTCGCCAGGTCGGGGTCACCATTTTGCCTGCAACGTCACCAGCTTACCTGAATGCTCTAGCTCTCCTATAGACCCAAGCGTCAGCTTGCCTGAATGCCTAGTCAAGCTCACTTGTTAGCTGCCCACTTGAAGTATGGGAAAAGTAACATCAAACAGCTAAAGAGCATGGCGCTTCTAATAGCCATTGATGGCTACAAGAATAAGGCGGCTTGTAGGACCCCCTAAGTAGTCACATCCCACAGCTAGGGAGGCATGATCTACTTGTGGTCAAATCCCACAAATTAAAGGATGGCCCATGCCATCCCATCCCTATTTAAGGCCACCTTCAGACAATGTGAAGGGGGTTGATTGGTTGCTGCTTGCTTGGTGTGCTAATCTTCCAAAGGTTGAACCTTGGTTCATTTGCTAAAGGCTCCCTCATTGAAAGAGACTCGTCTGAACTCTCAGACTTGAGACTCTCAAGCTCTCTGTAGACTCTTGCATAGTGGCTCTTTGTCGACTCATCTGAACCCTCCGAATTAAGGCTCTTAAGCTCTTTGCAAGATCTTGCATTGTAGCTCTCTCCAAGCAGTCGGCCGACCAGCGCAAGCACCCATTTGGTCTCAGGCATTCGAACTCAAACCACAACTTCGATTGGATGGTCCAAGGGAAGCAAACTCGGCACGAGCACCGAGGGAGGTGTCCTACCGTTACCAACGAACCCACGTTAAACAAGAAGGGTCATTCCCTTCTCGTCTGTTGTAAATGTTTGATTCTTAGTTTGTAATAAGTCATTCTTGTAAATACAAATGACCTCTCAAGTGAGAGTTCAAATTTTTACACCTAACACTGATCTTATCTTTCGTGTCGGCATGAAAGAAAGTCAACTTGATGAGTCGGCGGGGGTCAAGACCTCTGTTGGGATTAGGCCACTTATGTTGGTTAAGGTCATTTTGCCAGGACTCTTATTGTATCATTTTGAAATTACTCGTATCTTGGATGAGTGAACACCATAACAGTTTGATACAGGATGCTTAACACACAATTTTATTGAGAATGGGGACAATCACAAGCTAAAAGTGAATACATACATATTATTGACTTTTGAAAAAAAAATAATCATATCTTTCAACCGGGAAGGCTAGTTCTAATATATTATATATAAAAATCACCTATCTTGATGAGATCCACCAGTCCAGAGTAACAAATTCCCGAAATCACAATAGTGTCACCGATTTTTGATAAAAATCCAACAGTAATTATCATTAGTTTATTTTTAGTAATAAAGTTAGAGTCTATTTAGATTAAGAAATAAATTTTGATTCATGCTGACATTATTTGTTTCCTCTATTATAGGGAGTATTTTTAGCATAGGATTTGATATTTTATTTTTTTTATGATTATAGCATTATTAGAAGCCTATTTTATTTTTCTATTTAAGAAGAGTTAGGTAACCCCAAAATTATTACATAACTTTTGATCAATAAAATTCCGTTTTATTTTATTTTCTTCGTGGATTTGACATTCTTCGTGGATTCAAAGATTATTCTTTATGGGTTCAAAGAGCATCCTTTAGTGGATTCTGAGGTTTCTTACTTCCACGTTGTGTTTATCAGTATCAGAGCCTTGTTTCTAATCCGATTGTAGGCAACAAAGTCCTATTACTGAAATTCAAATTAAGACTCGTTTAGGCCAACTTGTTTTTACTCCGATTGTAGGCAACAAAGTCCTATTACTAAAATTTAGATTAAGACTTGTTTAGGCCAACATGCATTGGCAATAGAGGGTCTGAAGCTTGGATGAGTTTAAGATCATATTTACGGTAGCCAAAGACATGCTAGAACTTGCAAGAAGAACTGAACAACAACATCAATGAAAATGATGCCCCTCGCCAAAATCATAATCGTTGAGACTACTCAAGATAGGATATATATATATATATATATATATATAGAGAGAGAGAGAGAGAGAGAGATTAATGAGCGAGACAATTGATAATGTTTGTGACTTACTTGATGAGCGAGACAATTGATAATATCTGTGACTTACTTGATGGAGGACACAAAACAAATGGGATTGAGTGTGAGAGAAATTCTTCTTTTGAAATAAAGAGTGTCAATTATTTTGACAAGATTGAGATGATACTTTAGGCACAAGAATATAAAAAGAAACAAGTAAAAGATTTAGAGGAGTTTTTTAAGTCATTTGTAAATCCACATGCCATCAATCACATAAACATGGTCTGAGAAAGATTCTTTAAAAGTTTGATTCAGAAGAAGCCCTAGTGGTGGACGTAAAACAATAAATGAGGAAAACTAATGCGGACTATAAGGCAAATGCTGATCGATGCAAGAGATGAAGCTACTATTCAAACAAATATAAGCTCGAGATCAAGTTTTTTTAACAAGTGGAATTCTTCGTGGATTCAAAGATTATTCTTTATGCATGGATTCAAAGAGCACCCTTTAATTGATTCCGAGGTCTATTTCTTCCGTGCTGCATTAATATAATTACAAATTAAACTTTTTATTCATCCTTGGATCAATACTTAAGCCCTAGTGGCTCTCTCCTCTCCTTATCTTTGATCTAGGAGTTGGTAGCAAGATTGAATGATTTAAATGAGCAGAGGTTGAGCAAAAAACACATTAAAATTGTTCCCATTGGCTCCTGCTCATTTTAGACTAGGAAACAGAAGTTCATTAACTCACTCTGCTCGCTCCCGCCAATAATGTAACGAGCAAACAAAAGAAGAAAGTCATGGTTTTCATACTGTGGGAAGATGGTTTCGTTACACACCCTTAAACTATCGTATGTTTAAATAGGGTAAATTTAACAAACATTCCCCAATTATTTTTGAGAGTTTCCCACAAAACCCTCATAAACATTGTTATCACACTCAACACAAAAACAAAGTTCCCACTTAATCGCACCAGGCGATAAAAATTGCTTATGAAGTATCAAAAAACTTTTTAATTAATTTTTTGCTAAAAAAACCTTCACATTAAGAAATTTGCTCCAAAAAAACTCTCCTCTCTCCTAGATTAAGCAAATCAAATTAGGTCTAAGATTGGGTTGGAGGAGGGGAACATCAGAGAGGAGGGGTTTTAACAAATGTGGGGACCTTTTTGCAATATCTATAAAATAAGAAGAAATGCGAGGGGTGTTTTCTAAATAAAATAAACAAAGAGGATTAAAAAGATTATTGTATTATTTATTAATCATGAGAGGCATTTTCATCACATGCAGAGTTAGATTTATTTCAAAGAAGCTGTTACATTATTCGAAATACGTTTTAATTAATTTACATTATTTCTCCGCCATTTTAACTTGTTTCCATGTATTCGTAGCTGATACAACAACTAAATATAACGTGTTACTAAAACTTTGAGTTTATGCTTCTAGCTATGTATCGGAAAACTAATAAAAATAAATATCATAAAAGCAGAAATTATGAGGGCTATCCATGTCATTTAGCAATTAATCCAGTAAAAGTAGAACAGAAAGGGTAAACCTTAAAAAAACCCCATAATGTTTACTTTTTTTAATTAATCTCTTTAACCACGTATTATCACATTGGGACTTTGCTGAACCTTATTAAAAGTTCCTGGGAGCTTTCAAAAATTAAATTTAAAAGTTAGAAGGCTTTCTAACGATATTATGTTAAGAAAAACTCTTTAAGGACCCAAAATATGGGACCAATAGGGGGGATAAGTGTAAACATTATATGGGGCTTTTCTCTTATGCTTAAGTGTAAACATTATGGGGGTTTTCTCTTATGCAAGTTACTTGATTTTTGCTGTACTTGGAAAAGAAGAGAGGCAGTGGGGGTCAGCCAATTTCTTACAAATGGAATAGTCATATGAACCTATTCACTTGTTTCACTTCGAATGGGAAATTAATAGTGATTCACAGTAGCATTCATGGTGCAAAGCATGACAAGCTAGTGAGTGATGGCAGTAAGTTGCGCTCCTCTACTTGTATATTTGTGGGGTCATCCTTTGCTAAAAACTGGAACTATGCAGCAGCTATCAAGTAAAAAAACTATACATCATGATTTAATAGGGCGGGATCTGATGGTGCACTTTAGCAGGCGAAAAATTTTCTGCTAAAGTGCGCCCCCGCCAAGAACTAAATGGTGAGGAAAAAGAGCAATAGAGGGAAACGAATATTGAATATAGGATTGAGAGCTTTGAATTCGAGCTTGCAATCTCCTATAGATCAATCTGATGTGGGAATTGTGGAAGAAGATGAAGATTTTGATCTAGTAATGGGATCGACAGGGCCTAGAGGAGAAAAGAAGAAGAATTGTGGAAGAAGATGAAGATTTTGATCTAGTAATGGGATCGACAGGGCCTAGAGGAGAAAAGAAGAAGAAGCTGCTATCAGAGATCAATAGATGATCTAGTAATGGGATCGACAGGGCCTAGAGGAGAAAAGAAGAAGAAGCTGCTATCAGAGATCAATAGAGCGAATGATTTCTTGGGAGAATCTTCTCAGATTTCAGCAGATTGGAGCAAAAATTGCCATGGTATGTCAACGAATTCTGCTAATAGCATTTCTAAAGTTTCTTGGGCTGATGAAATTGAGATGGAAGATATCTCTGGAAAGGAGATTGCTGTTCCATTGAATTTGAGCAGATCTAATCCTTCTGTTAAGTTGATTCATGATAAATTGAATTCTGGCATTGTGATTTCTGAATCTGTTCCTATTAAAGAAAACATCATAATTCTTGAATCGGAATCAAATAGATCAGAAGCTTTTGATGAGAAAAATCAAGATTCCTTGAATGTTGGCATTGTAATTACTGACTCTGGTTGCATCAATCAAGATTCAGTTGATTCTGTTGAAAAGAAATCAAAGGAAGGAAATGAACCTAAAAAATCTTTTGCAAGCTTGTTTGCTGATAACAGGAGAGCTGGTAAAGGCTTATCATTGAATTTTGTCCCTCACTCTAAAGCAAATACTGCTACTTTTTCTGTGGAGGAGTGGAAAGAGGGGGAAGATCTGTGGAAAAATACTCTCATAGGTCATGTTATTGGAATTAATGTTGGTTTCAAAGCTATGGAATCCTATATTGCCAAAATTTGGGGTTCAATTTCAATTCCAAAGGTCTTCTGGATCAAGCAAGGTATTTTCTTGTATGAATTTCAAACAGAACAAAAAATGAGAGAAGTCTTAGAGGGAGGCCCCTGGTTCTTTGGCTCCAGGCCACTAGTTCTTAAACCATGGACCATAAACACAGATTTTGAGGAAATTCAAGAGCATAAATACCCTATGTGGGTGCAATTTCCTAATCTGAGGCTAAATCTATGGAGCTCTATTGGTATTAGTAAAGTTGCTAGTCTAATTGGTTGTCCTATCACTACTGATAAACTTACAGCAACAAGGCAGAGATTGAGTTATGCTAGAGTTCTTCTTGAAGTTGAACTTCCTTTGAAAGAGCCTTTACCAGATCAAATTGTAATTCAAGGGCCTGATGGGAAGAGTTATAACCAAAAGGTACTGTATGAATTTAAGCCTAGTTGGTGCTCTCATTGTAATTTGATAGGGCGTAAAACTGAGAAGTGTAGAAGGATTGCTACCAGAAAGATATGGATTCCAAAAGTACCTGCTACTACTGGAAGTTCAGGCCTGGAACAAAAAACTCAGCAAGTTGATCCTATAAATGAAAGTAATGCTGAAAAAACAGATTTACCAACACCAATGGATGGCAATCACAAGCAGGAAGAAAGGAATTACTCTGAGCAAAATGGAAGAAAAACAGGTGATCAAAGAAGTCAAAAGGAGCAGGTCTCTGGAAAACATGCACAGAATGTGCACAGTCAAAGTAACTGTTCTCCAGAACTACACACTTCTGGATTCACAAGTGTTTCTAAAACCATGGCAACAAGAAGATATGCTATTGATCCTGGACCTTCAATGCAAACCTCTCATTTTTCCATATTAGAGTATCAGGACTTGGATTTAGACCCCTCTAGTGCAGACAGAGGTGGATATCATCTATAAATGCAGTTGGCAATATGGAACATTAGAGGATTTAACAAATCCTCTAAACATATGATAGTAAAAAGATTTATACATGACTATAGACTATCTTTTATTGCTCTACTGGAAACTAAAGTTGCTAAAGGTAAAATGCAGTCAATTGCCAGGAAATGTGCTAAAGATTGGGATTGGATCTCTAATGCTAATGAAACAAACAAAGGCAGGATTTGGATATTATGGGATAAAGATATCCTCACTATTCAGGTATTAGTGATTTCAAAACAATACATAACTTGCAGTGTGATGTCAAAGGATGGGAACCTGTTATGTTTTATCACTATCATCTATGCTTCTAATCAGAATGCAAGCAGGAAAATAATATGGGAAGAACTGCAGAACTTCAAAAGGAGTGTTAATGGCCCATGGCTAATTGGAGGAGATTTTAACACTATTATCAATAATGAAGAAAAGATTGGTGGCATTCCAGTAACAGACTCTGACACTGAATACTTGCAGGATTTTATTCATACATGTCAACTAATACACATTAAGTCAGTGGGGTGTTTTTTCACTTGGAATAACAAGCAGGAAGCAGATGCAAGAGTTTGGTGTAGATTGGATAGAGTACTAGTGAATGAGGATTGGATACAATGTTATTCCTCCAGTCAGGCAGAATTTTTGATGCCATCTTGCTCTGATCATTCACCAGCTCTACTAACAGTAGGGAATGAGAGGGTTGAAGGGAAAAAGCCTTTTAAGTTTTTTGATATGCGGACAAAGCACTCAAAATTTCTATCTGTGGTAAAATCAGTTTGGGGCCAAGCAATAAAGGGATACAGCATGTACAGACTCCATTGTAAACTGAAGAATCTTAAACCTGCTTTAAAAGAACTTAACAAGAAGCATTTCATGAATATCACTGAGCAGGTAGCAAGAGCAAAAAATGAATTATGTGACATTCAACAGCAGCTGAGCAATAATCTCTTTGATTCAGCATCCATTGTAAACTGAAGAATCTTTGTGAGTGCTCCTTCTATAGGCAAAAAGCAAATATCAATTGGGGACTACATGGTGATAATGGCACTAAATTTTTCCACTCTATTATGAAAATGAAAAGGCATCAACAGAATATCTTATCTATCTACTCTGAGAATGGGGAAAGAATAACTGATATGCCTGGAATCATTTCTGAGTTCACTGAATATTACAAAAACCTTCTTGGTACTGCAAACCCCACCTTGTCGCCAGATCCTGACATAATTGCAAAGGGTCCTGTCCTAACTATCAGCCAGTGTGATGATCTGTGTTGCCCAATTACAAGAGAAGAGATCAAAAATGTTGTTTTTACAATGCCTGAGGGGAAGGTTCCTGGTCCTGATGGATTTAGTGCTGAATTCTTCAAGAAGGCTTGGAACATCATTGATACTGATCTATACCTTGCAATTGAGGAGTTTTTCTGTACAGGTAAACTTCTTGGAGCCTACAACTCTACATCTATCACTCTTGTGCCTAAAATCCTCAACCGTAGTACTCCAGCAGATTATAGACCCATATCTTGTTGCAATGTAGTTTACAAAATCATTACAAAAATAATAGCAAGAAGAATTCAAAAAGTTATGGGATATCTAATAAATGAAGCACAAAGTGCTTTTGTAAAGGGGAGACTCATATCTAGCAACATTCTTATGGCTCATGAGCTCATCAAGCACTATGGTAGAAAGAATAGTTCTCCTAAAGCCATCCTAAATATTGACCTGAGGAAGGCTTTCGACACTATCAATTGGGGGTTTATCAAAGATATGCTAATATGCTTGGGTTTCCCAAATATGATGATATGCTGGATATTGGAATGCATCACCACTCCCAAGTATTCTCTTTCATTGAATGGTTCTTTGTATGGGTATTTCCATGGAGCTAGAGGCCTCAGATAAGGGGATCCATTATCTCCTTACCTATTTTTACTAGGTATGGAATATCTATCAAGGAATTTGAATACTCTGAAGGAAGATAAAAGGTTCAAATTCCACCCCAAGTGCTCTGGTTTGAATATTACACATTTGATGTTTGTGGATGACCTCTTGCTGCTCTGTAAGGCTGACATGTACTCTATCTCTAGATTAAAAACATGTCTTCAACACTTTAGCCAAGTTTTTGGCCTGGAAGAAAATTCATCAAAGTGTTCAATCTTTTTAAGCGGGATTGATAACAGTCTAAAAGATCAAATCTACAGCTACCTTAACTATCCAGAAGGTATTCTGCCTGTAAGATATCTTGGAATGCCTTTGATTGGGAAACGACTTACATACTTGGATTGCTCTCCACTTATCAATAGGATCTCTGGTTAGTTACAAGACTGGCAACAAAAGAGGTGCTTGTCATATGCAGGTAGGCTCCAATTGATCAAGACTGTAATCCTGGGAGTGCAAAATTACTGGACTAGCAACTACATATTGCCGATTAAAGTTCTTGAGAAAATTGACAAGCTATGTTCTAATTTCCTCTTAGGTCACAAAATTCACCTGATTGCATGGGAAACTGTGTGCCAAAGCAAGGAAACTGGAGGACTGGGGATCTTTTCTGCTAAAAACTAGAAGTATGCAGCAGCTATCAAGTTGATGTGGTTGATTCATCTAAAGAAAGACTTGCTGTGGATTAAATGGATTCACACAAACTACCTACAAACTTCAGATTTATGGCAAGTTCAGAACAAAAGGAATGATTCTTGGATGTGGAAGCAAATTATTAAAGTTAGAGACCTATTATTACCCAGATTTGGTAATGTTCAGAATATGCAGAGTACTATTTGTGCATGCTGCACAGGTGATAAAGTCCAGTTATCAACTATATACAATTTCTTATCACTGTCATCTTCTTCTGCACATTGGTAAAAGACAGTTTGGAATGGATTTCACTACCCAAAGCACTCTTTCATTCTTTGGCTAGTATGTCATTCCAGAATTCTTACCCAAGATCGGCTATGTCATATGGGGATCTTGAATTCAAATGAATGTGTATTATGCCCCAATCATCATCAAGAGACATGTAAACACCTCTTTTTTTACTGTCAGTTCTCAGCAAAAATCTGGAATAACTTGATGGAATGGTTAAAATATTCATGGAGATCTTGTGACTGGAGCCATATAATGAACTGGTATTCACACAAGCTCAAGGGGGGAGGGTTTACAAGGAATTTGAAGAGAATGGCCCTTTCAATTGCAGTGTATACTATTTGGAAAGAAAGAAATCAGAGGATTTTTCAGCAAAAATTCAGAGAGCCAGAGTCAGTTTTTAGAGATATCAAACTGGCAATTTGCATTAAAATTTTCAATTCAAACTTACCTGTACATATTAAAGGTACACTTGAGAGGTTGTGATTATTTTACAATGTAAACACCAAGTGATGGTGTGTTGATGTATTTCATATTTCACATATTGGGAAATGAATAAAAAAAATTCATTGACCAAAAAAAAAAATTCAATCAGTAAAATGAAGCTTTAACCTTTATATTCAGGAGTTTATGCATACGCGAGAACATGAGCTGAATCACAACAAGCTTCTGGATCCCCTTTCAAGCCTTCAAAAAGGAAAGGACAGAATCAGCAAAAAGGGGACAAGTCAGAGGCGGCGACGAGAAGATACTTGATCGGAATCGAAGGTGGCGGCTACTAGGAGGTGGCGGCACGAGCTGTTAGGGTTGGGGGAGAAAAGGGGATTGACTGGGTGAAAAAAGGGTCGCGGAATTTCAAAAACACATTTTTAGTGTTTTGAGAAAATTGTTTATTTTTGGGCTTTGTAATGGGTCAGCCTAAGAAAACACTAATTCACCAAACACGTTTCATTTGTTTTTTTTTTTTTTTGAAAAAAAGGAAACAACAAAAACGTATTGGTTGCCAAACGCTCCCTAATTAACTGAGGTAAATTAACATGAAGACGCGATAACTAAAACAGGATGCATGAAAAAACGTGCCCGCAACATCCAATTTTATTTTCTAAAGAGGAAAAAAATAAAATAAAAAAGAAAGGGATATTCCAGAAAGATGTCATGTGCCTTGGAACCTTTTAAAGTGATTGGTGCTTCCAAGGTTATCAAGTTAGAGTGATAAATTACCTAGTTAAGGGAGAAGACGGTGACAATTACTAACAACTAGCTAGTATAGAAGGTGGCATTAATAGAATTGAATACAAGAAGATAAAGAACCATGCATTAATAGATGCCTTCAAGCTCTTTACGAACAATACAAAATTTCCTGATGTGTATGTAAACTACGAATCATATAATTAGACCCAATGACTACTTTTAAGTGTGAAGGAGATAAAGGATCTGATACTTGAGTGAGAGAGTGAAACGAAATGACCTTATTTTCCCTCCACGATTAATAATTAATTAACTCGGGTGGGTGGAAATTATGGGATGCTAACTCTCCCCGGTTTAGTGTAAACAAGAGAATTCTACAGTAGACTTATCTGATCAATTTTGTCAGTAAGAGAAATTAATTAGAGACAATGACTACTTTGTGCTAGTCAAATTACCGTCTTTCCATTCTAATAAACATTTGTGGCCCCAGGACGAAGGTGTTCGTTTATACCCTCAATAAACGATTATAAAACTCAAGATGAAGTTGAATAATTTGTTCTAAAGCTATGTAAATGGGGAAAGGTTCCACATCAAGTTCAAAACAGAAAAGATATCTGAGGTTCTTTTTCTTCTAGTGTCAAGTTTGTCGCATATTAATTATGCAGTTACAACAATATTACTCTATCATTAGTGTATTTATGTCCCTACAATAATGATTTCTGAAAGCGCTAACTTAGGCTATTGCATCTTAGTGATGTTTAATGCTATTATTCATTTTTGGTTCTTCACACCAACTTTTTATGGCTGCTTGAGTGCTTGGATAGTGATGAGCAAACATTTTATCTTTGAGCCACAATTACGCATTAAGATTGTGTTGTGCCTCGAGAAACCAAAACAATCGCCAAGAAAGATAAACAACCAACCAAAATCAACAGCACAAACAACCAAACACCAGTTTTACGTGGTTCGGCAAGATGCCTACGTCCACGGGGCAAGGAGGGGGAGTTTTCACTATTAGAAATCAAGAGGAACAAACTAGGGTTACAAATCTCTCATAAACCCTCAACAATCAACTCTCAATCTCTCCAATTGCTCCTAGAATAGAAGCCCAAAGAAAACTCTCTCAATCTGCTCAAATTCGTCCTTGCACTTAACCCTAAAAAACACCCAATGGGTATTTATACAAATCCAAAACGAAGCGGGTCTGAAAACAGGCCCAACTCAAAACCGCAGCGTCGGTCGACCGGTACGGTCGACCGCGATCCATCGCGGTCGACCGGGCCGGTCGACCGCCCACCATCCAGTAATCAAACCCAGAATCCAGAGAGATCGGCGGTCGACCACGTCGGTCGACCGCTACCATTTGCCTGAAAACCTGATCCTGAGCACCATCTCTTCAAATCTCCACCTCGGCGAAGATTCTACCAAACTGAGCCGACACCGATCAAACCAATACCTCAACTGTTGCACCCAGTATGCCATGGCAACGGACTCATGACAACGGACTCCAATCACAACACGTCGAGATCCAAACGGGAGTGCGAACACTCAACCCCAAACCAACTGTGTCTACTCACCAAACAACTGAGCCTACACCGACTACACCAAATGCCTCACTTGCTGAGACCCAAATGGGAGTGCGAACACTCTCCCCAAATGTCGATGTCGCTCACCAAATCGGCTGCATCATAAAGACTGCCTACGTATCCTCTTGCCCAAGGAATCAAGACTTCACGTAGTTCACTAATGGCCTCCAAAGGCCCTCAATCCAACCTGCAGCTGATAGCATCATCAACGACCCCAAACTGAAGCGATCCGAACACCTCCACCTGAGGTGAAACAATGGCCGTATCCAAAAAATATCCACCAGCTGCATCCAAGTCAACCACCTTATCATCTGCCCCCATAAATAAATGACTCCCACGCTGTGCCACCTCAGCTGGAATCCCAACCAATGCAGAATGACCTGGAGTATGTGGGAAAATCCCCACCCAATGTGGAGTAGCATCAACCTCCACCTGCTGCGATATCCCTCTGACCTGATCAATACTCTCCACCTGCCGAGAGTCCAAAGTGACAAACCTGCTCAGACTAAACTCAGAAGCTCCCAACTGATAACCAATTGAACTCCTGAATCCCAACTGCGCAATCAGATCCAAACTCACATCAACGATGTGACCAAGTGCTGGGTAGCCAAATATCCGATGCAGACCAAAATCTAAAGCAGCTCCACCAGATCTAACAACTCTACACGCAGCAGTCGGCAACCACATAAGATGACCCAAACCTGTCGAAGCCTGAATACCAGATCCACTGCTCGACAACCAATACCGATCCTCCTCCAGAAAGGAACGGCAAGAAAGGACTCCTACTAGAACAAGTACGACTGGTAACCTTTCTGCCCATACACCTCCTCCAACTGTTGCGGACTACTAGGTCTTTATACCAACGGGACTTGGTTGCAACCCAAATATGCCTAGTACCATCCCCAACATAGGAAACAAAATAACGATTACCTCCCGATGATGCCTCCTCGGAAAGCCCCCAAATGCCTGACTGAACACCTCCAATAAGACCTCTCGATCGATGGATAGAAGTGCTGAACTCCACCTCGGTCTTCTCGCTCATACCAATGTGCTCACAGGACTTCAATCTGCAGGTCATAGCACTCCTCAACAATCTGTGCACGGTATAACCAACAATATATCCCAGCACCAAACAATGCTACAGAGTCTAGCCAGAAGTAGTCAGCGCCCTATCAACTACCGTGCTCCCAAGTAGATAATACAAGTTACTCCGTCTGACTCCCTTCATCACAATCATGGACCCCGATGTGACCTTCAAGCGAGAATCCGCCAAGGTCACCCTATAGCCTGATGCCTCCAATACCCCAAGTGAAATGATGTTCTTCCTCAGTTGAGGAACGAACCTCACATCAGCCAACTCCCGGATCATCCCGTCACTCATCCGAATCCGAACGGTACCAATACCACCAATAGGGCATCTGTGATCATTACCCATGAGAACAGCATCCCCTCTTTCCAACTCCTGAAAGCTGGAGAACCAATCCCTTCCAGGGCATATGTGGTAAGTAGCACTCGAATCCAATGTCCATCCTCTCTACAAAAGGCACACTGATTCCTACCAACTGCAGGATGCCCCACTCTAGACTGCGACCTTCTTCCATGGTTTGGACTTCTAGCTCTTGCAACCAATGCACCAGCAACCGGCTCGATGGAAGTCTCCTTGTCCTTCTTTCGAAGTTGATAATTCACAAGGGCTGCGGTGACCTCACTATACGAAAGTGATGCCTTTCCATTAATAAGAGTGAGGACGAAGGTCTCATATTCCTCGTCGGGCAAGGAACTCAATAACAACAATGCCTTGTCCTCGTCTTCAACCTTGACATCTACATTCGCCAAATCTGCAAGTAGCTTCGTGTAGTGGTTCATGTGATCACTAATGGATGTCCCCTTCTTCAATTGGAAGCGATAAAGCCTCCTCTTCAAATGCAAACGATTTTCGATGCTCTTCGTCAAATATTTGCCCTCTAGGACCTCCCAAATCTTCTTTGCCGAAGTTTCATTCATCACATCATATTTAAGGTCTTGGGTAAGGCAAGACCTAATCACACCACACGCCGTTCTATTCATCTTATTCCAAACCTTTTCATCAACGTCGGCCGGTTTTCCGTCCAACTCCAATGTATCTTCCAAATTTTGCGCATTTAGCGCATCCATGACTTCGCATCGCCAAAGTCCAAAATTATTTGTGCCGTTGAACTTTTCCACATCTATTTTCATAGAATGTATATTCAAACTTTGGACGGCCTTCACACCAGAAGAACCCTCCCCACTTTTATCTTTTTCAGCCATATATCTCAAAGCACCACCAAACCAATGCGGAAACAAATGAGAAATAGATCCAAATTGAAAAAGACGAGATTTTTACTGAAAAGATCCCACCTTTATCACCAAACGAAGCCCTAGATGAACTTCCAAAGCGATCTACTCCTCCAAAATAGCCCAAGCGTAGCCCGGAGCTCTGATACCAATTGTTGTGCCTCGAGAAACCAAAACAATCGCCAAGAAAGATAAACAACCAACCAAAATCAACAGCACAAACAACCAAACACCAGTTTTACGTGGTTCGGCAAGATGCCTACGTCCACGGGGCAAGGAGGGGGGAGTTTTCACTATTAGAAATCAAGAGGAACAAACTAGGGTTACAAATCTCTCATAAACCCTCAACAATCAACTCTCAATCTCTCCAATTGCTCCTAGAATAGAAGCCCAAAGAAAACTCTCTCAATCTGCTCAAATTCGTCCTTGCTCTTAACCCTAAAAAACACCCAATGGGTATTTATATAAATTCAAAACGAAGCGGGTCTAAAAACAGGCCCAACTCAAAACCGCAGCGGCGGTCGACCGGTACGGTCGACCGCGATCCATCGCGGTCGACCGGACCGGTCGACTGCCCTCCATCCAGCAGCAAACCCAATGTCCAGAGAGGTCGTCGGTCGACCGACACGGTCGACCGCCCATAGATTCGGTCGACCGGATCGGTCGACCGCCACCAATCCTGAAGCCCAATAACTCCTGTGCACGAATGCGGTCGACCGGGCCGGTCGACCGCCACCCAATTCTCAATTACGCATTAAGATTGTATCAATTCCAGGATGTTTGTTTCTTTGATCTTGATTATGCAGTTACACATGTTTATTATGTTTTTGTTCATATGTCACCAATACAGCTGTAGTGCATCAAATCGGTTTACACTTACAGTAGTTCTCTTCATTTTTGTTCTAATACTGCAGAGTTTCCGTCGTTGAAGCAAAGAAATAGCAAATAAGACAAAGCAAGACAGATGAGTGCCAGTAGTTCTAAAAATTGCTGCACATGATTTTCTGTAAAATGAAGCATTCGCATTACAACATTTATTTCCTACTGTAAGTTAACTGCATAAATAGAAAGCTGCAAGTTTCAGGCATAAATTGTGAAAGGAAAATAGCTGGCTTTTCCATGGAAACAAGGTTCATATCTTCTTCAATTTCACATGGTTATGATTCAAAATGTTTCCTTCACTAGTTTTTGTTTGTTAAAAAGAGATATGTTGCATGTGCAAGTCTGTGTGTGCTTGTTGTGTTTATCCAAGTCCTGCTCAAAGTAATTGTTTGTTATAAATTTATTATAAAATTAAGGGTGACTTTCTCCAAACCCCTCATAATGTTTAGGCTGTTATGACAAACCCCAAAATTATTAAAACTCTCTCTTGAGTCCCAAATGTTTGGGTTGTGCGAAAGACTTCTAATAACTTTTGAGTTAGGGTTAATTTTAGAGAACTTCGTAACAATGAGGGTTCTGCAAATAACCCCCTTAACTATTTTTATTCCATATAACCAGTTATGCGTGATGCACCCGTAGAGGCATAATTTGCAAGATTTTCAAGGAGAGTTTTCTATTTCGAAGTTCATTTCGTTCCCCTCCTCTCTCTCTCTCTAATAATATCATCTGTCCTTCACACCGAAAAGAATTGCCTGCCAGGAAATCTCAAGCCGATTTAGCAATTGATCTTACATGGGTGTTAAATCTAAAAATGAGGTAAAGCGGGGTTTTTGGCAACAATTTATTTGAGTATCAGAGAAAAAACAAAGCTAAACTTGAGATGCTTAAGTGCAAATGACCATTTTTGGGTAAATTGCTCAAAAAAACCCCTATAAAGTTTGGGCCACTGTGAAATAACACAAAAAAGGTTTTAAACGAATTGCTTAATGTCCTAATCCTTCGTGTCTGTCCAAAAGGCTTTTATAACTTTTGAGCAAGGATTAATTTTATAAAATCCCCTAAAATTGAGGGTTTTGCAAATAATTCACTTAACTATTTTAATTCCACATAATCCTCGTAAACTTGAATGTGTTTTGCACATAACCCTGCTAGACTTCTTTTATTTCACTAATTCCTAAAGAATTTTCCACTTAAAAACCCCCAAAATGACATTATCAAGTCTAACATTTATGTATACTAGCATGACTAAGAAGATGAAAAATACCCCTCAGCCCCCAAAAAATACCCTTTTATCCTTTTCACTATTTCCTGTAACTTTTTGAGGCCTTGGTGTTACCCTAGAGGAAAAATAAAAGTCTTCAAGGGGCTTAGAAAATAATAAAGTTTAGGGAGTTTTGTGAAGAACTCATCGAAGTTCATGGGTTTCTCTGAATTTCACCCTATATTTTTAACTTAACACAAACGATATCAACCATACCTTCCCACTAAATACCCCTAACTTTTCCAACATCACCTTAGGAGAACCCCCAAACTTTAACATTATATCGTTAGAAAGCCTATAACTCAGCAAGGGAGAGGGTGTTGCGCGCAGCGGAAATTTTGGCAGCACTTCGGCAGCACAACAAGAGAGTCAGGTCGCAATATGAATTCTTGTCTCACCAAGAAAACAAGAATCTGAAGCGAATATCTCAACAAAGTGAGATACCGGCTTTTCCTCTCATCAGTTCTAGGACTGACCTGTCGAGGGATCCTAAAAGCTAATACAAATCACACAAAAACGATACAACCAATTTTTACGTGGTTCGGCAAATTGCTTACATCCACGGGGCAAGGAGGGGGGAGATCTACTAATAGAGGGAGAGAATACAACTAGGGTTTACAATCACTCACAAACTAACCCTCAAACAAACTCTCAAATCCCTCACAATATCTCTCTACAAAAAGGCTGCACAAAACCCTAGAAGGGACTGCTTAAAAAAACACTTTTTCTTCAAACAAAGGACCCGTAGCCGTAGCCAAAAATCTCCTGCACAGCTTCTCTGCCGCAGCCGTAAAAGAGAAAAACCAAACTGCCTTGCACCACTCCTTTTCTTTTTCCAGCCGCAAAACACACCAGCAAATCAACCTCCTGCTCCCGAAAAACCTAATAAACAATTGTTTATATAGGCAGCAGTTGCGGTTCGTGTTCGTGGGCTCTGTTTCTTTTTTTTCACGCAGAAATCAGTTCACGCGGTTTTCACCTCAGTCACAATTTGCTCACGTGTGGTCCCCACTGGTCCCCACACATTCACGCTCACAATTCTCCACCACGGTGAAGTTTTTTCAAAACTGAGCCGACACCAAAGCAACCAAATGTCCCTACTTGTTGTTCAGTACGAACTCAATCCACAACAAGTCGAGGATCCGAACGAGAGTCCAAACAATCTCACCCCCATCAAAATCAACTAATCCAAACCAGCTGCATCGTAAAGACTGCCTACGTATCCTCTTACCCAAGGAATCAAGCCGAACATAGTTTATCCAAATGGCCGCCAACGGCCTCAACTATCACGAATGTGCAACAGGTTTCGACAATGATCAAACTTGTTGCTCGGAACCACCTTAGTGAGCATATCCGCCGGATTATCCTTCGTGTGGACTTTCACAATCTCCACATCGCCATCTTCATGAACATCCCGAACAAAGTGATAACGAACGTCAATATGCTTCGTCCGCGCATGAAAAACATGATTCTTCACCAAATAAATAACCCTCATGCTATCACAATAAATAGTAACGGACCTCTGCGATATACCAAGTTCCTCTAAAAGTCCTCAAAGCCAAATAGCCTCCTTCACAACCTCTATAACTGCCATATACTCTGCCTCCATCGTAGACAAAGCCACCGTCGACTGTAAGGTGCATCTCCAACACACCGGCGCAAAGGTCAAAGTGAACACATACCCTGTCGTAGACCGGCGCTTATCCAAATCCCCGGCATAATCCGAATCAACATAACCAATGCATAGTTACCCACCTGTAGTGTCCCGCTCATAAACTAAACCAACATTGAGCGTACCTTGAATGTACCTTAAAATCCATTTCACAGCGTCCCAATGACCTACTCCTGGATCATGCATGTATCTTGAAACCATGCTCACCGCCTGTGACAAATCCGGCCTCATACATACCATCACATACATCAAGCTCCCAACTGCGCTCGCATATGAAGTCTTCGACATCAACTCACGATCTTCAAATGACTTCGGTGAAATACTAGCTGAAAGCTTCTAATAGGCTCCCAAAGGTACACCAACTGGCTTCGTATCCATGCTAACATAGAATCACTATAGAACCTTCTTCAAATAAGCCATATGTGTCAAACAAATTCTTCCCTTCTTCTTGTCTCTGCCGATCTCCATTCCTAAAATACGTTTGGCCTCACCCAAGTCCTTCATCTCAAACTCATTTGAAAGTTAAACTTTCAACTCATCTATAGGTGACCTGGAAGTAGAGGCAACCAACATGTCATCGACATAAAGAAATAAATAAATATACGCACCTCCTTTCAACTTGTAAAAATATACGCAAGGATCAAACTAGCTCCGAGTATACGAATGATCAATCATAAAACCATCAAATCGCCTATACCACTGTCGAGGAGACAGCTTCAAACCGTATAGCAATTTCTTCAACCTGCAAACCAACTTATCTTTCCCTGCAGCTCGGAATCCCAATGGCTGAGTCATATATATTTCTTCATCAAGATCACCATGAAGAAATATCGTCTTCACATCCAACTGATCTAACTCCAAACCATACTGTACCACCAAAGCTAGCAGAATCTGAATCGAAGAGTGTTTCACCATCGGAGAGAAAACCTCATTATAGTCAATACCTTCCTCCTGTGCATAGCCCTTCACAACCAACCTAGCTTTGAACCTCAATGGATATCCCTCAATGCCCTCCTTCTTCGTGTATACCCACTTGCAACCAATTGCCTTCCGCCCCTTTGGAAGCTCAACAAGCTCACATGTATCGTTCTTATGAAGAGATTCCATCTCCTCTTGCAGAGCCACCTACCACGAATCAGTCTCCAAACTTTGCTCGGCCTCTCTGAATGTAGTAGGCACCAACTCATCGATACTCTCCACCGGAAGTGCATACGCAACTATGTCGGCATACCGTGCTGGCATCTGTATGTTTCTCCTCTGTCTCCGAACCGTAATAGAATACTGAACCTGAGCCGTCGGTTCCTGATCCTGTACATTTGTACTCGTATCCTCCGTGTCACCGTCGTGCTCGCCTAGCGTCACCTCAGTCAGCACCTGCATGGATACTGTACCATCTGGACAATGTGGAGCTGTATCGATCTTCACCACCTGCGATATCTCCTCCGTCGGGTCGCTCTCTACTTGATGAGAGCTGGGAAGCTTCAAGATAGAAGCCTCATCGAAAGTGACATCCCTACTCAGCACAATCTTCTTATCCACTGGATCCCAAAGCTTGTATCCCTTGACACAACGCTTGAATCCTACAAATATGGCCTTCCTAGCTCGAGGTTCTAATTTATCAGTTCTAACATGATAATATGGAGGGCACCTAAATACCTTGAGCTGGTCATATTCATGTGCTGGCTTTCCCGACCACATCTCCATAGTGGTTTTCCCCTCCATCATAGATGAAGGCAGCCTATTAATGAGGTGGCTCGCATATGTAAATGCCTCAGCCCAAAAGATCTTCTCTAAACCACTCTGCGACAATAAGCATCGGATCTTCTCCAGTAAAGACCGATTCAATCTCTCTTTCACCTCATTTTACTATGGTGTATGACTAACTGTGAAGTGTCTCTCCATGCCCTCGTCTCGACATAGCTGCTGAAAGGGGTCAGAAGTATATTCACCACCGTTGTCGGATCGCAATGTTATGATCTTTTTCCTAGTCTGCAGTTCCAATCTCTTTTTCTACTCCACAAACAAATCTAGGACTTCACTCTTCTTCGTCATGGTGTACACCCAACAACGTCTAGAATAGTCATCTACAAAAGTAACGAACCAATGTCTACCACCAAGTGATGCAGTCTTGGTGGAACCCCAAACGTCTGTGTGCACGTAGTCCAGGATGCCCCTCGTCTGATGAATGGCAGTCCCGAACTTCACCTTCATCTTCTTGCCAAGAACACAGTGCTCACAGAACTCAATCTTCCCACTCTTGGCTCCCTTCAATAGCCCCTACTTGCACAATGCCTGTAGTGACTTTTTACCTGTGTGCCCTAACCTATAGTGCCAAAGTCTGCTCATGTCCGCTTCTGAAATAGCCGAAGCAACCTGACCAATCTCGGTGCTTCCCTTCAGATAATACAAATTCCGATTGTGGACTCCCTTCATCACCACCAATAATCCCTTAGTAACATTCGCTATAGTGTTTTCGAAAGTCACCTTGAATCCCTTCGCCTCCAAAGCTCCAACTGAGATAAGATTTTTCTTCAGTTGAGGAACAAATCTCACCTCCTTCAACTCACGGACTACTACATCGTGCATCCTAATCTGCACAGTACCTATCCCACAAACGCCACAAGATTAATCATTTCCCATGACAACAACGCCCCCGTCGACTTTCTCAAAAGATGCAAACCAGTCTCGCCTAGGGGTCACATGAAAAGTAGCGCTAGAATCAAGCATCCAATCTGATGTATCCACATGGTTCATCTCCGGAGTAATCAGTAGAGAAAAGCACGAATCATCGAAATCATAGTCTTTCGTAATATTCACCTCATTGGCCTTCGGGCCCTTTTTCTTACCATTCTCTTTCTCCTTGAGCTTCGAGCAGTCTCTCTTCTAATGTCCCTGCTCCTTGCAGAATGCACATTGGTTCTTTGCTAATTGGTAGCGGCTTCTTGACTTTGACCTTCCTCTATTACTACCTTTCGGATATGGGTTTCTACCTCTCGTCGACAAGGCCTCGCCTGAAGTGCTAGCACGGGAAGTCTCCTTGTCCTTCCTCCTCAAATCGTAATTGGTCAAAGCGTTAGTCACTTCACTATAGCTGATAGAAGATCTCCCGTTCAACAAAGTGAGCACGAATGTATCATACTCCTCATCTGGTAAGGAGCCCAACAAAATAATCGCCTTGTACTCATCCGATATTTTCTCATCAACATTCGCCAAGTCCGACAACAACTTAGTGTAGTTGTTCACATGAGCCGCTAGCGAGGTGCCTCTGGACATCTAAAATCTGAAGAGTCTTCGCAGCAAGTGCAACCTGTTCTCAACACTCTTTGTGAGATACTTATTGTTGAGAATTTCTCACATCTTTATTACAGACGTCACCCCAATCACATTATATTTCAGTTCCTGTTCCAAACAGGACCTGATCACCCCACATGTGTTCCTATTCACCTTCTCCCATATCTCCTCATCATATTTAGATGGCCTCTCGTGGACCATGATGGTCTCTTCCAAATTCTTGTAGGCGTATAAAACTGCCTATAGGTCCCTTAACACAGCTCGATGACGCCGATTCGATAAACCGACCATCGGACGACGTATCCAAACACGACTGTCAGTCCACAATGCCGAAGCCAAGTGACACACAACGAAGCGGATTAAAGAGGCGACGAGGTTAACGAATCGCACGCAAGCAACAGAATACATCCATTCGTGTGTGGAATCAAGCCAAGGGTTCGAAGAGTCAACGAGTCATCCAACCAAGGGCAGACTCGGACGAATCATGATCGAATCAAGATCAGTTTCGGACTCGAACTCAGAAGTGGATTTACTGCCAAATCAGGAATCAGATTTACTGCCAAATCATGTCAACAAATCGAGTCCAGAAAAATCAACCACAGAACCGAAAAACAGATACAATGATGGAAAACAGCGGAAACCCAACACCTAGAGGGGCTCGGCCGAAACCCGGCCAAAGCCGAGCCACCTATAGGTGGCTCGGCCAAGAGCCGGCCACCTATAGGTGGTCGGCCCAGATCTGTCCGCGGGCACAGTTCAGATGGCCTATAAATAGAGGGCTTGGTTCATTTGTTCGAGGGTTGGAATTTTGGACGGCGAAGCTTTGCTGGATTCAAGGCTCGGAATTGAAAAAGATTGAAGCTTTGGGACTTAGAGGACTTGCTCATCCAGATCCGGTGCTCGGCGATCGTTAACGCCATATAAGGTAAGAGTTCGAGAGGAACCGGATCTCAGATCTACGTAGTCATCCTCCGGATCAAAGCTTGGCCTTTGATCCAGAGGACTAGGGCGATTATTTCCTTGGTGAATTAATCCCCCCCGGCTATTATTTCCTTTGCGAAATAATAGCCGTCATACTTCATAGATCCAACCAGATCTAGATCGTGCGGTGGTCCATGGATAAACCCCAGCGTAGGCGAAGAACCCACAAAAGCGAGTGACCGCAAAACAGGAGCTCGCGATTTGTTCGACAAAAGAGAAAAGTTGTAATTTTTTATTTCCTTTTTGATCTCGTTGTAACCGGATCTTATAAAAAGACCGGATCTTTGTAATTGATAAACTTTTACAAGAGTGTGCAATGGAATCAATGAAGAAAGATACGATTTTTCCCGTGAACAATCTGGCGACCACAGTGGGAGCCGCCGATCTCGCTGCCGAGATCGGAGCGTCGCAGACGTGGATCTCGATCCCAGTCGTGGAGGAGGTCGAATACGAGTTCGATCAGCAGAAGTTCGAGGAGTACTTGTCGTCCTCGTCCGGATCAACCTCCCCCCGCAAGTCCAAAAAGTTCTCCTCCAGTAGAAATACTCGTTGGTATGAAGACGTTGAAAACACCAATGAAGATCTCGCCCCGTTTGATGCCAAAGTCACATCAGGTGAGATTCCTCCAATTCCCAACCAGGCCAGACCTACTCTGGCCAACCCTTTTGCCGCAGAGGGTGTGGTGACTCTCTCGAAGAGAGCCCGTCAAAGGCAACGTCAATGCCTTGCGAAACAATTCGCAAAGGCCATGGAGTCAATTGACGGGATCCGCTATAACGCGGATCTGAAGAACAAGAGAGGCAAACAGCCTCAACAATAGATGAACAGCGCCTCTTCCAAGCCGCCAACAATGGAATGGGTCCGTGTCAAGTGGAATCGTTCGACGCTGGAAGAACGCATTCGCAAGCGCCGCGCACTATCAGCGCAGGCGCGGGCTCAAGCCGAAGAAGCACGTAGAAAGCTGCAGAAAGAGGTGGCCTAGAAACCGCCATCAACCCGCAAAGCTTGGAAACCGAAGTCTGAAGCGGCGATTCAGACTAAGGAGCAACAATTGCATCCTCTGAAAGTTCAACCTCCGACGAATCAATCCAGACCGCCGGTGATTTCCTCAACTGCTCCGGGAGATCCCGCAGGACCATCCCAGAAAAGGAAATCAGTCTTGGAGCGCCTCGGTCCACTTCCCAAGGAGCGAAGCAAAGCTCCAATTCAAGGACGTTTGGACCCACTAAGAAAGCCCCGAACGAATCAACATGATGGGAGTCGCCGCAACCCTCAACATGACAAAGAAATCATGGCACCCAAGCGCACTACTTTGCGCATTGAAGTTCAGGAGCCCGTTGAGAATTCACGCCCACAAAGGCGCGTTTTGAGGCGCGTGACTCTCGAAAGTCCGAAGAAGGTAATTCGCTCTCAGAAGGAAACGTTATCGTCTGATGATGATTGTGTTATACCTGAGAAATCGTGCCAACACACGATAGGTTGCTCCGACTTTCAAACGGAAGAGCTGTACTATCATGCTGGGGGTACGAGCAAAGCCAGAACGAGAAGTCCTCGAAGGTTAGAAACTCAGTGCCCTTGTTCAAAGCTCATTCGGGCGGTACTGTCTGAGTGCAACTGCACCAATACAGTCCCCGAAAGAGTTTCGGTCTTTGAAAGGCTCAGTACTGAAACGCCAAAGCCAAAGCTTAGGCGGCGCATCTGACAACACAGTATCCAGCGAGGGGCAACCCCACGAGGCACTTATGATAAGTGCAGAACAAATGGCTAAGATGCTTGAAGAAGCCATGAATAAACAACAGGAGACCTTCAGGTTTGAAATGCAGATGGCCATGCAGAACATGAGAGAAATGCATAAGCAACAAATTCAAGCACTGACGAACCAGCAAGGCGAACCAAGTCGTCGCAACCAAGTTCATCAGGAAGATGAGGATACGAATGAGGCTCGTAATACCAATAATCCTCCCGTCAATGCAGGGGGTGGTAACGAGAATGCTAGCGAAAATACAGATGAAAGCCTGAAAATTAAAAACCTCGAGAGCAAAATCAATACATTGATTTCCACTCAAGAGACGAAAAAGACGGGCATTCCTTGTCCATACCCAAGAGAGTGGGAATCAATCCCATATCCGGCGAAGTTCAGTCTAATTAACTTCACGCCGTTTAATGGGATGGGTTCATCCACTCAGCATTTGATTTACTTCAAATCACACCTGGGGGTAATCTCCGGCAATGAACCTCTGATGGTGCGGTCATTCGTCGGCACTCTTCGCGGAGCCGCCTTCGATTGGTATCGTCGCCTTAAGCTAGGTAGCGTGAATAGCTGGGACGATATGCAAACCATGTTCCTCACCAATTTCTTCGACGACGACACCGAGATATCTATCGGATCATTGCTCGATGAGAAACAGAAGGACGGGGAGTTAGTCGACACCTTCGTCAAAAGGTTCCGGAACAAGACGATGAACTGCCGGGATCCGATTCTCCAGACCTGCCATAATAATCTGTCCTTGGATGTGTTAGAAGCGATGGGGACAGCACCGTCCAAAACGTGGAAGGATTTGAAGGTCCGAGGGGAGCAGGCTGAGCGATTCCTTAGGAGAAAGAAGGCGGAGAGAGGCCAACAGGCGACAAATGCTCCAGCACAGAATTTCAACCCAAGGGGGAAAGATAAGGCGCATGCTAATGCAGTTGATGCTAATCAAACTTTCCAATTGTAACCTCAGCAACAGCAAAGAGCGCCACAACAATCGTAGCCGCAATGGCAACAACGGTCTCAGAAGCAAAGAGCAGAGCCAAAATTTCCTAAGGTGTACTCCTTCAAAGATGACGAGGTGCCCGGCATCTTCAAGTACCTGTTGGAGAACAACAAAATCCAACTGCCGGCGATTGTGGATCAAGAGGGGGCTAGTAAAGTGACGGATCCGAAGTATTGCGCATACCATAGAGCGGTCCACCACCCTACGAAATCATGCTTCCACCTCAAGGATAAAATCCAGGCATTAATTGATGTGGGCGTCATAACCCCAAAGCCTGCCAAGAATGTAGGAGAAAATGCAGTGTCAATCAGCTTTGGATCGGTGCCCACAACATGGTTCGAGCCAAAGCACGTCACCAAAGTGGGAATGAAGACGGTGAATGATGACCCATATGGACAGCGCCAAAAGGGACTTGTGCCACACACAGCCCCGAACGGCGAAATCCTCTGGGTTCATCCGGATCTCATTAGAGATGAGCAATGGGCGACCTCCTTGAAAAGAAAGGGTAAAGGCAAGTCCTGCAATGGTACTTTCACAATTTTCGAAGAAGATGGCGATGAAGCTCCTGTTTTCCTGCTTTCTGAAGAAGAACAAGAAGTTTTTGCCACTAGAAGCGGAAACCAGTACCACTTCAACTATCCGTCACCTAGTGATCAGTTAGCTGAGCAGGGGGTGACTAAACAGGGACCAGCCAAAACTCTCACAGAGTTCAGAGTGATTACGGTTCCTAAACCGATTTAAGATGCTCGACGACAGCCTGCGGATAAACAAAAACCCCAGGAAGTACAGAATCCGAAGCAGTCTCATTTTAGTCGTCCGATTGGAAGAGATAAACCGGAGAGTTCAAAAACTCTGCGCGTCTTCGATATCATGGCTCAATTAGCCAATATTCCAGCACGGATAACGTTGTATGAGTTGCTGCGGTTGTCTAAGAAGACTAGGGAAGCCTTACGAGAAGCCTTGGCTGATTCTGAAGCATTCCTCACTCGGGTCAAGCCAGCACCTGAAGAGCTAGAACTGTCAATTCAACACTGCAACATAGCAGCTAAAAACCTTCCCTGCATCACCTTCACTAAAGAGGATATGCAGACAAAGAATTCAAACCATGATCGGCCCCTATATTTTATCGGATACTTTAGCTCCAGTGAAGTCAACCGAATCCAGGTGGATTCGGGTTCCGCTGTGAGCATTATGCCGCTTCGCTTTATGCATGGCTTTGGCATTCCAGTCAGCAAGTTGGCGTCTACAGGCACAGTCATTTACGGATTCAACACCAGCGGGTCAAGGCCTTTGGGAAAGATTCGGATAAAGTGCCAAATGGGTGATCTGAAGACGGAGGTCATGTGTTACGTGATTGATGCTGAGACATCATATAACTTACTACTGGGTCGGCCTTGGATCCATAGTAATGTTACAGTTCCCTCCACCCTACATCAGTGTATGAAATATGTCGACACTGGTGGAAGGGTCAGGACGGTGGTCGCGGATAAACAACCATTTAAAGGGTTTGAGAATTATTTCACTGATTCTCTCCTTTATGGTAATGAATCCGACATGGAACCATCGGTCCGATATGCAGACGAAGAATTCAAACCATGATCGGCCCCTATATTTCATCGGATACATTGGCTCCAGCGAAGTCAACCGGATCCAAGTGGATCCGGGTTCCGCTGTGAGCATTATGCCGCTTCGCCTTATGCATAGCCTTGGTATTCCAGTCAGCAAATTGGCGTCTACAGGCACGGTCATTTACGGATTCAACACTAGCGGGTCAAGGCCTTTGGGAAAGATCCGGATAAAGTGCCAAATGGGTGATCTGAAGACGGAGGTCACGTGTTACGTGATTGATGCTGAGACATCATATAACTTACTACTGGGTCGGCCTTGGATCCATAGTAATGTTATAGTTCCCTTCACCCTATATCAGTATTTGAAATATGTCGACACTGGTGGAAGGGTCAGGACGGTGGTCGCGGATAAACAACCATTTAAAGGGTTTGAGAATTATTTCACTGATTCTCTCCTTTATGGTAACGAATCCGACATGGAACCATCGGTCCAGGGCACGGACAGCGGAGAAGAAGCTGATTCCGAAGCTGGATTCGATTACAATGGTGGTTTTGTTTTAAATGACATTGTACCCTTTGTAATCAATCTTGACGATGAACAATCGTCAGATGGAAGTTATAACTGGCAACTTGCCGATATTGAAATAAAAGATGATTTAGAGTACTCGTTGTCCCTTGATGATGTGACAACAGGACTACACGATAATCCTGATTTACATATGCCGCTCCGATCATCTTATGTAACAAAGAAACGCCTCCAGCATTCCTTCGGAACAACCCTGGTCGTGCCTGCCAAAACAGGAGTCGAAAAAGAGGTGATTTATGAAAAGGAGAGAATTTTTCGTTACCAGATCATTTCCTAAGAGAAGACGAAGAGGAAGATAAACCTGGTCGACATTTATCTAAATATAGTCCTGAAGCGCGCAAGCTCATGGAAAAACAGGGATATGATTTCACATTCGGAGAAGGCTTGTACTTTGATCGAGGTTCTCGTATCCCAGCTAAAGCAGCGTATGTGCCAAAAGGGAAACCGGATGATTATTACCGTCACAAAAGAGGCTTAGACTATGTTTCCTCGTCTGATGATGAATGTGGTTGGCAAATTATCGATCAAATTGCTAACAAAACTAAAAACGGATACTCTTCTGATTCTTCAGCTGGGGATTCCGACACAAGTTTGGGGGAGGTGTTCAAGAAACTGATGTCGCATATGACTACGGTCGATCCTGTGACAATAGAAGACGATGATCAAATACCAACGTGGGAAGATCCATGGGTTCATCACCTAAACATGCAGTACGGGGATAGGTTCGAACAAAGAGAACCACCCACTGAGGATAAGATAGTCCAAGTTAACATGGGTGACGAGGCCAACCCAAAGCCCATATTCATCAGTGACAGCCTTCCCCCAAATGAGAAGGAGGAGTTAATTGCTCTCATCAGGGAGTATATTGACGTCTTCGCTTGGAACTATGAAGATATGCCAGGGCTCGACCCCAATGTGGCAATGCACCGCCTCGATATCAAGCCGGATGCCAAACCTGTCAAACAACAGCAAAGACGGTTTTGTCCACAGATCATGGAAGCTATTGAGGTAGAGGTTAAGAAGTTGATAGACTCAGGATTTATCCAATAGGAGCAACATCCACATTGGCTAGCCAATATCGTTCCAGTCATGAAGAAGAACGGTAAAATCAGGATTTGCATCGACTTCAGGGACTTGAATACGGCATGTCCAAAAGATGACTTTCCTCTCCCAATCACGGATGTTATTATCGACAATACATACGGATTTGAGAGAATGTCCTTTATGGATGGTTTTTCAGGATATAAACAAATCAAGATGCACCCAGATGACGAGAAGCATACAGCGTTCAGAACGCCTCTTGGTGTCTTTTGCTACACGGTGATGCCTTTCGGTCTAAAGAATGCAGGCTCCACGTACCAGCGAGCAATGACTAAGATTTTCCAAGAACATCTCAGGAAAACAGTCGAATGCTACGTTGATGATTTGGTTGTAAAAAGCCGCAACAAAGAAGATCACATCAATGACTTGAAGACGATGTTCGATCTCATGCGAAGTCATCAATTGAAGATGAACCCCACTAAATCCTTCCTTGGAATGTCCAGCGGAAAATTCCTTGGATTCGTCGTCACCACTAAAGGTATACATATCGACCCTGATAAGGTGAAGGCGATACATGAACTGCAACCCCCTAGAATTCTAAGAGAGCTCAGAGGATTACAAGGGCGGTTAGCTTACATTCGTCGGTTCATCTTAAATCTTTCAGGGAAGTACCAACCATTCTCTAAGCTAAACAAGAAAGGGGTGTCATTTATTTGGGACGACGCCTGCCAAAAAGTATTCGAAGATATCAAAACCTATCTGACGAATCCTCCTGTTCTCGTTGCACCAAAATCAGGTAAACCATTCTTGATTTACCTCAAGGCGATGAACCACTCGATAAGTGCTTTACTAGCACAAGACTATGATAATGGTCACGAACAGGCAGTTTATTACCTAAGTCGGACATTGATAGGCGCCGAGTCTCGATATCCGATTATTGAGAAAGAATGTCTCGCATTGGTATTTGCAATGCAAAAGATGCGGCATTATTTAGTTGGACAGACGATCTACGTCATTTCTAACGTTAATCCAGTACGGGTATTTATGACGCAACCAGCCTCTATGAATTGGCGGTTAGCGAAGTGGGCCCTTCTCTTGTCTTAATATGATTTGCACTTCAAACAACAGAAGTCAATCAAAGGACAAGCGATTTGTGATCTTCTGGCGGCAAACTCGACCACAGATACGGCAGAAGTATATGATGACTTGCCGGATGAAACCCATGAGGTTAACACTACGTCGCATTAATAAGTATGGCAATTATACTTCGATGGTGCTTCAAGAGCAGTTAATAGGGCAGTCACCCCGGGGTGTCCCAAATTATACTTCGATGGTGCTTCAAGAGCAGTTAATAGGGCAGTCACCCCGGGGTGTCCCAAAGTCTCCTTTGCAGTTAGAGTGGTCTTAATTTCCCCGGGGAAGCATGTGATGCCTCAGGCTTATTCATTGACTAATTCATGTTCCAATAACGTAGCCGAGTACAACGCGCTTCTCATTGGACTCAGTTTCACCAAAGAGCTGGGGGTCGAATATCTCAAAGCTTTTGGGGATTCTCAACTATTAGTTAACCAAGTCCGTGGAGAGTATGAGGTCAGGAACCAAGACCTGATCCCATACCACCAGGAGGCCATCAAAATGGCAGATTCTTTTGAAGAATTCTATATTGAATACATCCCCCGTCTCCAGAACGCTTATGCGGATGCACTGGCAGCACTAGCGGTGTCACTTGCGCAGCCTCCCGAAATTGAACTATTAGTCACAGTAAGGACACACCAACTCTGTATACCCATATACGATATGGATGTTGAAGAGGAAGACGATAGAAACATAAACGCCAAGGAGGTGAATTCAACTCAAATTGGGTCTTAGTCCCGAAACTGGCGTTTTCCTATCATTGACTACGTCCAATATGGCATTTTGCCAGAGGACATAAAAGAAAGAGAATCAATTCGCCGAAGAGCGCCAAGATTCTTTTACAATACCGAAACCCATACGTTATATCGTAGGGGGTACGATGGTTTATTACTCTGATGCCTTTCGAACAAAGAAGCAGAAGAAGTTCTTAAGGAAGCACACGAAGGAGAATGCGGTGCGCATCAGCCCGGTCCCAAACTGTATGATCGCATCAGGAGAATGGGATATTTTTGGCCAACGATGGTTCGTGACGCAATTGAATACGCCCGAGAGTGTCATGCTTGTCAAATACATGCAAATTATATGCATCAGCCACCAGAGCAGTTGCACACATCAACCACGTCATGGCCGTTCGAGACATGGGGTATGGACATTGTCGGTCCTATTTTTCCCCCTTCAGTCAAAGGTGGTCGATTCATTCTTACAATCATGAATTACTTTTCAAAGTGGGTTGAAGCAATTCCGCTTAGAGAAGTGAAGACGAACAACGGTCCGCAGTTCATAAGCAACGCCTTCATCAGGTTTTGTGACAAGTTCAAAATTGAAGATGTTTCGTCGACAGCTTATTATCCCGCCGCGAATGGACTAGCTGAGGCGTTCAACAAGACGATCATTAAGATCTTGTCAAAGCTTGTAAAGACCAATAAACGAGACTGGGACGATAAACTCGGTGAAGCACTCTGGGCTTATCGCACCACCATACGCACACCTATGTGAGCTACCCTATATTCGTTGGTATACGGATGTGAAGCTGTGCTACCATTGGAGATTCAAATCCCATCCCTTCGGATCGCCCTCGCAACCGAGATGACGACAGAAGAACAGCATCAAAAACGTCTCGAAGAAATCGAGAGGTTGGATGAAAAGCGCTTGGAGGCTCAACAACAAATTGAGTTATATCAAGCCAGAATATCTAGGGCCTTCAACAAAAGAGTCCGACAGATAAGCTTCAAGGAAGAAGATCTGGTCCTCGCTGCTCGCCGACCGATAATCCTCAACTCCAAGAAGAAAGGTAAATTCGAACCCAAATGGGAATGAACGTTTGTGATAGACACAGTCTACTCAAACGGCGCATATCACCTGATTACTCCAGAGGACGCCAGGCAATTAATGCCAATAAATGGGAAGTTCCTGAAAAAGTACTATCCCTAGTACATTCAGGATAACTCATTTACCGGAAAGTTCCTTGAAGAATATTACACTTAATATTCTAGAGGATAACCCAAAATCATTCTTCACCACAAAAATCCCTCACTGATCAATTTTAATTGATAGTGGGTCCACCAAAAGTCTTTTTCTGGCCCTCTTGACTCTTTTCATGAACAAGAGGTCCACTTTCAGTTCGGAGTCCCCTTTCGATAAACGAAAGAACTCACTTTCTTTTCTCTTTGGTTAAGCCTTCTCATGATTATAACCTAAGTTGAAATTTCATTTCGATAAACGAAAAAACTCATCTTTAGATAACCAATCCTATAAAAGGTAGGTTTATCTAGATTTTCCAGATTCTCGGAGTGGAGATCCCACTTCTAGTTTCTTTTGCACTGGAAATAAAATATAAAATTCTCCCTTTCCAGAATCAAGGAATAGAATATAAAATTCTTCCTTCCTTGTATTTGGGTTCGTCTTCACCCTAAAAGAAGACCGGGAAATAGAATATAAAATTCTTCCTTTCCCGTACTGATCTTTTCCAAAATTTATCAATCTAGGATTCATCCTAGGAAGTTTATCCTGAATCCTAAGCAGGGATAAGTCCGCACCTAACACGCACTGCCGGTTTAGTCTTTCTCCGTAGGAAAAGATACCAGACTTCGATTCTGGGGTATCCTATCCTTAAACCTAAGCAGGGATAAGTCTGCGCCTAACCCACGCTGCCGGTTAGTTCTTAACCGTTAAAAAGAACACCCATTCACATATTCAACATTGTGGCAGGTTGTTATTAATAACACCAAAATCCATACCTTACACGCATGGGGAATTTCATCCTGAATCCTAAGAAAGGATATGCCGACGCCTAACACGCGTCCCCGGTTTAGTCTTTTACCGATTGAAAAAGACACCAGAATACCAGTCTGGGGTATTTTATCCCGAAGCCTAAGTAGGGATAAGTCAGCGTCTAATACACGTTGCCGGGTAGCCTATTCCCGTAACAATGGCGAAGTCTACGTATTCGAAGTCGTAGCATGAAGTCTAAGGGAGTTCATTCCTTTAGCACAACGTCACATGCGGAACGGACTCAAAACAATTCGCATGTAAGCCCGACTCATACGGTAGTCGGTAAAGGCTAATCAAATCCGTTGAAGGTTGGGGATTAGCCAAAAATCCTAAAGTCAACGCCTAACACGCGTCGCCGGGTAGTCTATTCCCGTGAGAAAGACGAAGTCTACGTATTCAATATCGTAGCACTAAGAGCGTTAACTCTCTTAGCACAACGTCACATGCGGAACGGACTCAAAACAATTCGCATGTAAGCCCGACTCAAACGGTAGTCGGTAAGAGCACGTCAAATCCGTTGAAGGCTGAGGATTTGCCAAAAATCCTAAGTCAACGTCTCATACACGTTGCTGTTTAGTCTTTTCACAGGAGAAAGACGAAGTCTACGTATTCAATATCGTAGCACTAAGAGCGTTAACTCTCTTAGCACAACGTCACATGCAGAACGGATTTAATAATCCGCATGCTAGCCCGACTCAAACGGTAGTCGGTAAAGGCGCATCAAACCCGTTGATGGCTGAGGATTTGCCAAAAATCCTATAAATACGAAAGTCACTGACGCATCAGCTTCTTTAGTTGGTCTCGTGACCTGAGCAACATACGACGTTCAAAACCCTAAGGTCTACGCCAGACAACGCGTAACCTTAGGTCAACGCCAGTCAACGCGTTGCAAGCAAAAAAATTCAACGTACGACGCATGTCATTTACCGACACGGCGTGCCAAGAAGGATCATTCATGACAACGGTCCACAGTTCATAAGCAATGCCTTCGTCAGATTCTGCGACAAGTTCAAAATCGAAGATGTTTCGTCGACAGCTTACTACCCCGCCGCGAATGGATTAGCGGAGGCGTTTAACAAGACGATCATCAAGATCTTGTCAAAGCTCGTGAAGACCAATAAACGAGACTGGGACGATAAACTCGGTGAAGCACTCTGGGCTTATCGCACCACCATACGCACGCCTACGGGAGCTACCCCGTATTCGCTGGTATACGGATGTGAAGCTGTGCTACCGCTGGAAATTCAGATTCCGTCCCTTCGGATCGCCCTCGCAACGGAGATGACGACGGAGGAACAACATCAGAAGCGTCTCGAAGAGCTCGAGAGGCTGGATGAAAAGCGTTTGGAGGCTCAACAACACATCGAGTTTTACCAAGCCAGGATGTCAAGGGCTTTTAACAAAAGAGTCCGACAGAGAAGCTTCAAGGAAGGAGATCTGGTCCTCGCTGCTCGCCGACCAATAATTCTCACCTCCAAGAAGAAAGGTAAATTCGAACCCAAATGGGAAGGACCGTTTGTAATAGACACAGTCTATTCAAACGGCGCATATCGCCTGATTACTCAAGAGGGCGCCAGGCAATTAATGCCAATAAATGGGAAGTTCCTGAAAAAGTACTATCCCTAGTACATTCAGGATAACTCATTTACCGGGAAGTTCCTCGAAGAATATTACACTTAATATTCTAGAGGATAACCCAAAATAATTTTTCTCCACCAAAATCCCTCACTGATCAGTTTCAATTGACAGTGAGTCCACCAAAAGTATCCATCTGGCCCTCTTGACTCTTTCCATAGACAAGAGGTCCACTTTCAGTTCGGAGTCCCCTTTCGATAAACGAAAGAACTCACTTTCTTTTCTCTTTGGTTAAGCCTTCTCATGATTATAACCGAAGTTGGAATTCCACTTCGATAAATGAAGAACTCATCTTCCGAAGTTTATCTAAATTTTCCAGATTCTCGGAGTGGACACCCCACTTCTAGTTTCTTCTTCGCTGGAAATAGAATATAAAATTCTTCCTTTCCAGAATCAGGGAATAGAATATAAAATTCTTCCTTCCTTGTTTTCGGGTTTGCCTTCACCCTAAAAGAAGACCGGGAAATAGAATATAAAATTCTTCCTTTCCCGTACTGATCTTTTCCAAAATTTATCAATCTAGGATTCATCCTAGGAAGTTTATCCTGAATCCTAAGCAGGGATAAGTCCGCACCTAACACGCACTGCCGGTTTAGTCTTTCTCCGTAGGAAAAGATACCAGACTTCGATTTCTGGGGTATTTTATCCTGAAACCTAAGCAAGGATAAGTTTGCGCTTAACCTGCGCTGCCGGTTAGTTCTTAACCGTTGAAAAGAACATCCGTCCACATATTCAACATTGTGGCAGGTCGTTATTAATAACACCAAAATCCATGCCTCACACGCATGGGGAATTTCATCCTGAATCCTAAGAAAGTATATGCCGACGCCTAACACGCGTCGCCGGTTTAGTCTTTTTCCGTAGAAAAAGACACCAGAACTTGATTCTGGGGATTTTGATCCCAAAACCTAAGTAGGGATAAGTCAACGCCTAACACGCGTCACCGGATAGCCTATTCCCGTAACAATGGCGAAGTCTACGTATTCGAAGTCGTAGCATGAAGTCTAAGGGAGTTCATTCCTTTAGCACAACGTCACATGCGGAACGGACTCAAAACAATTCGCATGTAAGCCCGACTCATACGGTAGTCGGTAAAGGCTAATCAAATCCGTTGAAGGTTGGGGGTTAGCCAAAAATCCTAAAGTCAACGCCTAACACGCGTCGCCGGGTAGTCTATTCCCGTGAGAAAGACAAAGTCTACGTATTCAATATCGTAGCACTAAGAGTGTTAACTCTCTTAGCACAACGTCACATGCGGAACAGATTTAGACAATTCGCATGCTAGCCCGATTCAAACGGTA
Organism: Asparagus officinalis; assembly: GCF_001876935.1. Taxonomy (NCBI): domain Eukaryota; kingdom Viridiplantae; phylum Streptophyta; class Magnoliopsida; order Asparagales; family Asparagaceae; genus Asparagus; species Asparagus officinalis. Next base: position 36,182,757 of record NC_033799.1, on the reverse strand, counting down.
GTCGGTAAAAGCACGTCAAATCCGTTGAAGGCTGAGGATTTGCCAAAAATCCTAAGTCAACGTCTCATACACGTTGCTGTTTAGTCTTTTCACAGGAGAAAGATGAAGTCTACGTATTCAATATCGTAGCACTAAAAGGGTCAACTCTTTTAGCTTAATGTCATATGCGGAACGGACTTGAACAATCCGCATGCTAGCCCGACTCAAACGGTAGTCGGTAAAGGCTCATCAAACCCGTTGATGGCTGAGAATTTGCCAAAAATTCTATAAATACGAGTCATAGATGTATCAACTCCGTAGATTGGTCTCGTGACTCGAGTATCTGCCACGCTCCAATTCCTTAAGAGCTTAAACTGTGTATACTCCAGCTTGGATGCCGGACAACGCGTCATAAAGAAGCTCAAACGCCGGACAACGCGTTGTAAATGAAGATTCAACGCCGATGACCGATGGTCAGTTCTATGTTGAAACAACCAACTCGAGCTAAAAAGTTAGAAAAGCGGGAATCGACTTCGAATTCAAAATTCCAACAGACGGTCAGACAATAAATGCAGCATCGGAACCCTTACAGACATTCGACAAAGCATAGAACAGCCTGGAGGACTGAAGGAATCAAGAATAGAAGCCACTCCAAATGTCCCGAAGGATGGGACAATCATATCCAAAGTATTCCAGACTCTTCTATAAAAGAACGAGGCTGAAATACTTTGAAGGGGGTATCTGTAGGCGTATAAAACTGCCTATAGGTCCCTTAACGCAGCTCGACGATACCGATTCGATAAACCGACCATCGGACGACGTATCCAAATACGACTGTCAATCCACAACGCCGAAGCCAAGTGACACGCAACGAAGCGGATTAACAAGGCGACGAGGTTAACGAATCGCACGCATGCAACGGAATACATCCATTCGCGTGTGGAATCAAGCCAAGGGTTCGAAGAGTCAACGAGTCATCCAACCAAGGGCAGACTTGGACGAATCATGATTGAATCAATATCAGTTTTGGACTCGAACTCAGAAGTGGATTTACTGCCAAATCAGGAATCAGATTTACTGCCAAATCAGATTAACAAATCGAGTCCAGACAAATCAACCACAGAACCGAAAAACGGATACAATGACAGAAAGCATCAGAAACCCAACACCTAGAGGGGCTCGGCCCAAGCCGAGCCACCTATAGGTGGCTAGCCACTTATAGGTGGCTCGGCCAAGAGCCGGCCACCTATAGGTGGCCAGCCCAAATCTGTGTGCGGGCACAGTTCAGATGGCCTATAAATAGAGGGCTTGGTTCATTTGTTCGAGGGTTGGAATTTTGGACGGCGAAGCTCTGCTGGATTCAAGGCACGGAATTGAAAAAGATTGAAGCTTTGGAACTTTGAGGACTTGCTCATCCAGATCCGGTGCTCGGCGATCGTCAACGCCAAATAAGGAAAGAGTTCGAGAGGAACCGGTTCTCAGATCTACGTAGTCATCCTCCGGATCAAAGCTTGGCCTTTGATCCCGAGGACTAGGGCGATTATTTCCTTGGTGAATTAATCCCCCGGCTATTATTTCCTTTGCGAAATAATACCCGTCATACTGCGTAGATCCGACCAGATCTAGATCGTGCGGTGGTCCACGGATAAACTCCGGCATAGGTGAAGAACCCACAAAAGCGAGTGACCGCAAAACAGGAGCTCGCGATTTGTTCGACAAAAGAGAAAAGTTGTAATTTTTTATTTCCTTTTTTGATCTCGTTATAACCGGATCTTATAAAAAGACCGGATCTTTGTAATCGATAAACTTTTACAAGAGTGTGCAATGGAATCAATGAAGAAAGATACGATTTTTCCCGCGAACAATTCTGAGCATTGAGCGTATCCTGTACGTCGCTCATCCATAAACCAAAGTTGATTTTACCGTCATATTTTACAACACGAGGAAAGCGAAATCTCTAACGGCAACTCCTAATGTTATCTCCACCGAAGCCTAGAACTCCAAGAACCAAGCTTCACACAAAATCTTCCTCCACAAAATCCAAAACACCCTAGATCTAAAATCTGGGCTGTGATACCACTTGTTGCGCGCAGCGAAAATTTCGGCAGCACTTCGGCAGCACAACAAGAGAGTCAGGTCGCAAAAAGAATTCTTGTCTCACCAAGGAAACAAGAATCTGAAGCGAATATCTCAACAAAGTGAGATATTGGCTCTTCCACTCATCAGTTCTAGGACTGACCTGTCGAGGGATCCTAAAAGCTATTACAAATCACACAAAAACGATACAACTAATTTTTACGTGGTTCGGCAAATTGCCTACGTCCACGGGGCAAGGAGGGGGAGATCTACTAATAGAGGGAGAGAATACAGCTAGGGTTTACAATCACTCACAAACTAAACACTCAAACAAACTCTCAAATCCCTCACAATATCTCTCTACAAAAAGGTTGCACAAAACCCTAGAAGGGACTGCTTAAAAAAACACTTTTTCTTCAAACAAAGGACCTGTAGCCGCAGCCAAAAATTTCCTGCACAGCTTCTCTGCCGCAGCCGCAAAAGAGAAAAACCAAACTGCCTTGCACCGCTCCTTTGCTTTTCCCAACCGCAAAACACACCAGCAAATCAACCTCCTGCTCCCGAAAAACCTAATAAACAATTGTTTATATAGGCAGCAGTTGCGGTTCGTGTTCGTGGGCTCCGTTTCTTTTTTTTTTTCTCACGGAAATCGGTTCAAGCGGTTTTCACCTCAGTCACAATTTGCTTACGTGTGGTCCCCACTGGTCCCCACACATTCACGTTCACAGAGGGGAGAGCCATTGGTGCTTGAGGATAGACCCAAGGAGAATAGAAGTTTATTTGTAAGTATATTTTCTCTTAAATTTTTAGGATTATATTTCCTTTTGATGTGCTACGTTAAGAGTTAAAAAACTTCGAGATTTTGGGATTGAAAATAAAAACAAAAACCATAAGTTTCTTTAGTCATGCAATGCATACGACCACTTAGATATAATCAGTTGATTAATAAATTATAATTATGAAAATAAAACTATTTAATTTACCTAAATAAGTTTATTTTGTAAACAGTATTAAAATTATAATTAAAAATTGTTTCTTTATAATTATGATACATCAATCTGATAATTTCAATATTGGTTAAAAACCTATTTGGAACTCCTTTAAGTCTCTAAAGGTTAGTAGATAATTTCAGTTTTAAAAAACTATAAGTGAGTTCAAATTATAGCATCGTATATAATACACACGTTTTAAACAATCAAATTTTAGAAGAATATTTTGTAAGCAAATAAATTTAATATATATCTGATTAAATTCTGTCAAAGTTTGTACTCTTAAGGTAAATTTTTGTTAAATTTTAGGATGTAAAACTTGAAAATTATTGAATTTTAGAGTACTTTATGAGCAAAAGAAAACCTTGGGGTTTAAATCAAAAAATGATGTAAAACAGTTTTCTTTCAGCAACAAATTATTGTGGTATCAAAGTTAATAAGAAAGCAAACTCCAGGGTACTTAATTGCAAATGATCCTTTTTTGGGTGACGTTCTCCAAACCCCTCAATAATATTTAGGCTGTCATGACAAACCCCAAAAATATTAAAACTCTCTCTTGAAGCTCAAATGTTTGGGGTTGTGCCAAAGACTTCTAATAACTTTTGAGTTAGGGTAAATTTCAATGAACTTCGTAATAATGAGGGTTCTGTAAATAACCCCTTAACTATTTTTATTTAATATAACCGATTATGCTTGATGCACCCGTAGAGGCATAATTTGCAAGATTTTCATGGAGAGTTTTCTATTTCGAAGTCCATTTCGTTCCCCTTCTCTTTCGATCTCTCTCTAATCATATCCTCTGTCCTTCACACCGAAAAGAATTGTCTCCTAAGAAATCTCAAGCCGATTTAGCAATTGATCCTACATGGGTTTTGGTAAATTAAGGTTTCATTTGCCTTCACTTTTGTCAATCGAATTTCGGGACCAAAATTTATTTTTTATCATGAAACATTATGAAGTTCAACAAAGTTTGGCACAATTTGATATCCTAAAATTCAACAAAATTGTACTTTGATACGAACTCAAATTTTAACTAAATTTTTGTTAAAGTTTCTAGTATGAATAGGTAAACTTTTGTTAAAATTTAGGGACATATTAAGTAAAATTTTGTTGAACTTTTAGGTTGAATAGGTAAACTTTTGTTAAAATTTAGGGACATATTAAGTAAAATTTTGTTGAACTTTTAGGTACTTAAAAATGTTGAGATGCACGAGCGGGGGTTTTGACAACAATTTATACGGGTATTAGAGAAAAAACAAAGCTAAACTTGAGATGCTTAAGTGCAAATGACCATTTTTGGGTAAATTGCTCAAAAAACCCCTATAAAGTACCCTATTGCTCAAAAAACCCCTCTTATGTTAAAGTTTGGGGGTTCTCCTAAGGTGATCATGTTGGAAAAGTTATGGATATTTAGGGGGAAGGTGGTTGATATCGTTTGTGTTAAGTTAAAAGTATAGGGTGAAATTCAGAGAAACCCATGAACTTCGAGGAGTTCTTCACAAAACCCCTATAAGCTTTATTATTTTCTAAGCCCCTTGAAAACTTGAATGTGTTTTGCACATAACCTCTGCTAGACTTCTTTTGTTTCACTAATTCCTAAAGAACTTTCCACTTAAAACCCCCAAAATGACATTATCAAGTCTAACATTTATGTATACTGGCATGACTAAGAAGATGAAAAAGACCCCTCAGTCTTCATGGGGCTTAGAAAATAATAAAGCTTAGGGGGTTTTGTGAAGAACTCCTCGAAGTTCATGGGTTTCTCTGAATTTCACCCTATACTTTTAACTTAACACAAACGATATCAACCACCTTCCCCCTAAATATCCATAACTTTTCCAACATGATCACCTTAGGAGAACCCCCAAACTTTAACATAAGAGGGGTTTTTTGAGCAATAGGGTACTTTATAGGGGTTTTTTGAGCAATTTACGCAAAAATGGTCATTTGCACTTAAGCATCTCAAGTTTAGCTTTGTTTTTTCTCTAATACCCATATAAATTGTTGTCAAAACCCCCGCTTGACCTCATTTTTAGATTTAACGCCCATAGTTTTTTTTTAAAGTACCTAAAAGTTCAACAAAATTTTACTTAATATGTCCCTAAATTTTAACAAAAGTTTACCTATTCATACTGGAAACTTTAACAAAAATATAGTTAAAATTTGAGTTCGTATCAAAGTACAATTTTGTTGAATTTTAGGATATCAAATTGTGCCAAACTTTGTTGAACTTCATAATGTTTCATGATAAAAAATAAATTTTGGTCCCGAAATTGGATTGACAAAAGTGAAGGCAAATGAAACCTTAATTTACCAAAACCCATGTACGATCAATTGCTAAATCGGCTTGAGATTTCTTAGGAGACAATTCTTTTCGGTGTGAAGGACAGAGGATATGATTAGAGAGAGAGATCGAGAGAGAAGGGGAACGAAATGAACTTCGAAATAGAAAACTCTCCATGAAAATCTTGCAAATTATGCCTCTACGGGTGCATCAAGCATAACCGGTTATATTAAATAAAAATAGTTAAGGGGTTATTTACAGAACCCTCATTATTACGGAGTTCATTGAAATTAACCCTAACTCAAAAGTTATTACAAGTCTTTCCCACAACCCCAAACATTTGAGCTTCAAGAGAGAGTTTTAATATTTTTGGGGTTTGTCATGACAGCCTAAATATTATGAGGGGTTTGGAGAACGTCACCCAAAAAAGGATCATTTGCAATTAAGTACCCTGGAGTTTGCTTTCTTATTAACTTTGATACCACAATATTTTGTTGCTGAAAGAAAACTGTTTTACATCATTTTTTGATTTAAACCCCAAGGTTTTCTTTTTCTCATAAAGTACTCTAAAATTCAATAATTTTCAAGTTTTACATCCTAAAATTTAACAAAAATTTACCTTAAGAGTACAAACTTTGACAGAATTTAATCAGATATATATTAAATTTATTTGCTTACAAAATATTCTTCTAAAATTTGATTGTTTAAAACGTGTGTATTATATACGATGCTATAATTTGAACTCACTTATAGTTTTTTAAAACTGAAATTATCTACTAACCTTTAGAGACTTAAAGGAGTTCCAAATAGGTTTTTAACCAATATTGAAATTATCAGATTGATGTATCATAATTATAAAGAAACATTTTTTAATTATAATTTTAATATTGTTTACAAAATAAACTTATTTAGGTAAATTAAATAGTTTTATTTTCGTAATTATAATTTATTAATCAACTGATTATATCTAAGTGGTCGTGTGCATTGCATGACTAAAGAAACTCATGGTTTTTGTTTTTATTTTCAATCCCAAAATCTCGAAGTTTTTTAACTCTAAACGCAGCACATCAAAAGGAAATACAATCCTAAAAATTTAAGAGAAAATATACTTACAAATTAAACTTCTATTCTCCTTGGGTCTATCCTCAAGCACCAATGGCTCTCCCCTCTCCCTTGCTGAGTTATAGGCTTTCTAACGATATAATGTTAAAGTTTGGGGGTTCTCCTAAGGTGATGCTGGAAAAGTTAAGGGGTATTTATTGGGAAGGTATGGTTGATATCGTTTGTGTTAAGTTAAAAATATAGGGTGAAATTCAGAGAAACCCATGAACTTCGATGAGTTCTTCACAAAATTAACTCCCTAAACTTTATTGTTTTCTAAGCCCCTTGAAGACTTTTATTTTTCCTCTAGGGTAACACCAAGGCGTCAAAAAGTTACAGGAAATAGTGAAAAGGATAAAAGGGGATTTTTTGGGGGGCTGAGGGGTATTTTTCATCTTCTTAGTCATGCCAGTATACATAAATGTTAGACTTGATAATATAATTTTGGGGGTTTTTAAGTGGAAAATTCTTTAGGAATTAGTGAAATAAAAGAAGTCTAGCAGGGGTTATGTGCAAAACACATTCAAGTTTTTGGGGATTATGTGGAATTAAAATAGTTAAGTGAATTATTTGTAAAACCCTCAATTTTAGGGGATTTTATAAAATTAATCCTTGCTCAAAAGTTATAAAAGTCTTTTGGACAGACACGAAGGATTAGGACATTAAGCAATTCGTTTAAAACCTTTTTTGTGTTATTTCACAATGGCCCAAACTTTATAGGGTTTTTTTTTGAGCAATTTACCCAAAAATGGTCATTTGCACTTAAGCATCTCAAGTTTAGCTTTGTTTTTTCTCTGATACTCAAATAAATTGTTGCCAAAAACCCCGCTTTACCTCATTTTGTGATTTAACACCCATGTAAGATCAATTGCTAAATTGGCTTGAGATTTCTTGGCAGGCAAATTTTTTCGGTGTGAAGGACAGAGGTTAGAGAGAGAGAGGAAGGGAACGAAATGAACTTCGAAATAGAAAACTCTCCTTGAAAATCTTGTAAATTATGCCTCTAGGGGTGCATCACGCATAACTGGTTATATGGAATAAAAATAGTTAAGGGGGTTATTTGCAGAACCCTCATTGTTACGTAGTTCTCAAAAATTAACCCTAACTCAAAAGTTATTAGAAGTCTTTCGCACAACCCCAAACATTTGGGCTTCAAGAGAGAGTTTTAATATTTTTGGGGTTGGTCATAATAGCCTAAACATTATGAGGGGTTTGGAGAAAGTCACCCTTAATTTTATAACAAATTTATAATAAACAATTACTTTGAGCAGGACTTGGATAAACACAACAAGCACGCACGGACTTGCACATGCAACATATCTCTTTTTAACAAGCAAAAACTACTGAAGGAAACAATTTGAATCATAACCCTGTGAAATGGAAGAAGATATGAACCTTGTTTCCATGAAAAATCCAGCTATTTTCCCTTCACAATTTATGCCTGAAACTTGCAGCTTTCTATTTATGAAGTTAACTTACAGTAAGAAATAAATGTTGTAATGCGAATGCTTCATTTTATAGAAAATCATGTGCAGCAATTTCTAGTACTACTACACTCATCTGTCTTGCTTTGTCTTATTTGCTATTTCTTTGCTTCAACGACGGAAACTGCAGTATTATTGGAACAAAAATGAAGAGAACTACTTTTAAGTGTAAACCAATTTGATGCACTACAGCTGTATTGGTGACATATGAACAAAAACATAATAAACATGTGTAACTGCATAATCAAGATCAAAGAAACAAACATCCTGATATTGATACAATCTTAATGCGTAATTGTGGCTCAAAGATAAAATTTTTGCTCATCACTATCCAAGCACTCAAGCAGCCATAAAAAGTTGGTGTGAAGAACCAAAAATGAATAACAGCATTAAACATCACTAAGATGCAATAGCCTAAGTTAGCGCTTTCAGAAATCATTATTGTAGGGACATAAATACACTAATGATAGAGTAATATTGTTGTAACTGCATAATTAATATGCGACAAACTTGACACTAGAAGAAAAAGAACCTCAGATATCTTTTCTGTTTTGAACTTGATGTGGAACCTTTCCCCATTTACATAGCTTTAGAACAAATTATTCAACTTCATCTTGAGTTTTATAATCGTTTATTGAGGGTATAAACGAACACCTTCGTCCTGGGGCCACAAATGTTTATTAGAATGGAAAGACGGTAATTTGACTAGCACAAAGTAGTCATTGTCTCTAATTAATTTCTCTTACTGACAAAATTGATCAGATAAGTCTACTGTAGAATTCTCTTGTTTACACTAAACCGGGGAGAGTTAGCATCCCATAATTTCCACCCACCCGAGTTAATTAATTATTAATCGTGGAGGGAAAATAAGGTCATTTCGTTTCACTCTCTCACTCAAGTATCAGATCCTTTATCTCCTTCACACTTAAAAGTAGTCATTGGGTCTAATTATATGATTCGTAGTTTACATACACATCAGGAAATTTTGTATTGTTCGTAAAGAGCTTGAACTTGAAGGCATCTATTAATGCATGGTTCTTTATCTTCTTGTATTCAATTCTATTAGTGCCACCTTCTATACTAGCTAGTTGTTAGTAATTGTCACCGTCTTCTCCCTTAACTAGGTAATTTAACTAGGTAATTTATCACTCTAACTTGATCAACTTGGAAGCACCAATCACTAGTAGAAAAATGAACAAACTAGACGGAACAAACTAGACGGAATTTTTTTCCGTCTAGTTTGAAGCAAACTAGACGGAAAAAATTCTGTCTAGTTTGTTCCGTCTAGTTTGAATCAGTCTAGACGGAAATTTCCGTCTAGATTAACAAACTAGACGGATGTTATTTTTTTTAAAATGACCACTCAACCTAGACGGAATTTCCGTCTAGGTTGATACAACCTAGACGGAAATTCCGTCTAGGTTACCTGAAAAACTCCCCCTCTTTTTTCATTTTCCCCGCCTCTTTCTTTCATTTCCCCAGTTCCTTTTTCTCCCCTCTCCATCTAAAAATCCCCAAACGGCCAAACCATCTCCCTCTCCAGACCCCCAAATCTCTCTCTCTATCTCCACGCCGCCGGCTCCAGATCTCCCTCAACCGCGACGGATCCCTCTCCCACCGCACCGAGATCCCCTCTCCACCTCCATCTCCACCGAATCCATAGCTCCCGTCCTCCGCTTCGCTGTCGCCTTTCGCCTCCTCGTCGTAACCCTAATCATATTATGGCGCCTCCTCTTCGATCCCTACGATACCTCCGCCTCACTCAACCCTCCGTGCCTTGGCGAGAGATCTCAGCCGTTCGATTCGATCCGATGGCCAAAGACCCCCGTCGCTATAGAGAGCAGCGTTCTATGGGACGGCGTTTTCTTCGTACGCATTGCCGAGTGCGGGTACGAGTACGAGCAGACCTACTCTTTCCTCCCCCTGCTTTTGTGCATTTTTCTATCTCGAGTAATTGATTACCAAGGTAACTGACAAAATCTTGTATATTGATGCCTCTACCAGCAAATTACCAGGTCTTGAACTTGGTGGGTCATTAGGTTACATGCTCTTTTAATAATTTAGCTCTCTCAGACATTTTGTTTGATTCCTTGATGACAGCAATGAGACAAAAACTTTTGGTAATTGTGCTGGAGGTATAGCAGGAATTATTATTTCCATATCAATTTTACATACATCATAATAGTACTATATGAGAGTCCATCAAATATCCAAATACTGAAATATTTGACATGGTACCAATTTTTGCATGTTGCTTGTGATTATTAGTACTTTTGTGGTAATATCTGTTTTACCCAAATGTGCGCAGACTATGAATACATATACAAGTGCAAAGGGGCTCTCAATATTTTAGTTTGTGGCCGTCTTCATAGTTTTTCTTATATTGTAGTTGATTTATTATGATGGATTTTAGCACCAATGTTTTTTAGTATCCAAGGTAGCTCCATTTCTCCACACTGGATTATGGGAGTTTATGCAAAGATTGTTTTGCATCTCAAAAATATAAAACGACATTGTTTCATTTGTGATGATCATGAAGATCCACTTTTCATTCTTACAGTTCAAAGTAAATACTATCAAATCAAAATTTTGATTATTCATATTTCACACCATGTTGCCATACAGTTTGTTTAATGCCGCAACTTCCATAATTTTCCATTAGTCAAGTCAATTTAATATTTTTTTCTTATCTGCTGAAACTTTTTTCTATTGTAGAAATGAAGCCCATCTAGTTTTCCGCCAACAAGCTGAGCAACTGTTGAGTTCCTCTGGGATATCAGCACTAGATCTACTTGCTTAAGCACTTGCAAAATCTGCAGTGTGTTCTACTTTTTTTTCCCTCAGTTGGAGGAGTTTGGATGCGTTAATTCGACCACTTACATTTGAGCTTTTACTTCTTTTGCAGGGATATACTGACATAAAGAAGAGATCAATTCTTTCATCTATGGAAAATTATGTAACTGTATTTCTTCAGTCAGGGAAGCCCTTTTACACACCCACGTAAGCAATGTGGCCTTAAAATTTCTCATATCAGTGAATTTAATTTTGATGTGCATTGCTTCTTTCATCTATTTCCTGTGTTAATGTGCACAAGTGGTCATCTTATTATTGTTATTATATATGATTGCTTATTGAAGTTGTTGTCGCCAGATTTACATTATTGGTCATCTGTTATTTACTTTATCAGCTAAAAGCCAAGTCATATTTAAAATTCAAATTACATGAGAGCTTAGAACTACTTAGGTATTTACGATCTTTTATGATTATATGACTATGAACAAATACACTTGTTCTTCTGACTTCTATATATGTATTCTCTGCATTGACTTCTACATATCTTGTTCTTATGACTGTGTGCACAAATTACATCCTACCCTTAGTTATGTATGTTTATTTTTTATCCATGGCTCTAGCTATTTTCTCTTCTTCATTGCATCCTGCCTATTTATCTTTCCCATTTTCCTTCTTATCTATTCTTTTGCTTCTCTTTTTTAACTGAGTGTTCACGTGCCATATTGATGACGTTCGTTGCTTTATCCTAATAAGCATTGCTTACATTTACTATAGTTCTTGCATATTACATAATCTATAAATGTGGTTGACTCCTCAGAAGTCCAGCGAGTGCTTGTACATGAAACTGTGAGCATGCACATACTTTCTAGTTTCTTTAGTACATGTTAACCTTATGTAAATTCACCGGTATCCTTAATTGACACACAGTTGGATAATTTGGCTGTAAGATAGTTTGTGGCAAGACATGTTATATAGTTGAAATAGAGTTGTTGATTAGGGGGTAGGACTCTAGTTTCTCTCATTCTTTTTCATAGTTTATATGTTTTATATATATATTTTATATTTCAAATGCATGGTGAGAAGTTGATGTTCATGTCTGCTCATAACTATCTATTTGGAAGCTTTTTCTGAAAATCCTATTCTGACAACACCAAATTGCAAGTGTATTTCATGATATGGACTAATTGATGTTAAATTTTGTATAATGTAGGATCAAAGAGGAAGAAACATGATGCTTCAACAAATTGGAGGAGTAAATGCAATTGGATTCTATAAATTATGCGAAGTTCATCAAGTTATGTAAACAATTGTATTCTTTATAATCTATGTAAAAAATTTATGTATCTTTCTAGTTTTTTGGTGAATGTATTATTTGAATATAATTATATTTGATATTGAAATATAATTAGATCGATTGTGTTGGATATGAATATGATTTGGTGTTGTGTAATATTGTGTACGTGTGATGTTATATAGCATGCAATGTGGGTTCTGCAAAAAAAAAAAAAAAAAAAAAAAAAAAAAAAAAAAAAAAAAAAAAAAAAAAAAAAAAAAAAAACTGTAGCTGAGCAACCTAGACGGATTTCCGTCTAGGTTGATGCAACCTAGACGGAAATCCGTCTAGGTTGGCAACCTAGACGGATTTCCGTCTAGCCGCCAACCTAGACGGAAATGCTACTTCCGTCTAGGTTGGTTTTCGTCTAGATTGATCAATTTAGACGGAAATCCGTCTAGTTTGATCCAAACTAGACGGAAACAGAATAAACCAATCTACCTAGACGGATTTCTGTCTAGATGAACCAACCTAGACGGATTGTAGACCAACCTAGACGGAAATTTCCGTCTAGGTTGGTCGTTTTTCTACTAGTGAATCACTTTAAAAGGTCCCAAGGCACATGACATCTTTCTGGAATATCCCTTTCTTTTTTTTTCTTTTTTTCCTCTTTAGAAAATAAAATTGGATGTTGCGTGCACGTTTTTTCATGCATCCTGTTTTAGTTAACGCGTCTTTATGTTAATTTACCTCAGTTAATTAGGGAGCGTTTGGCAACCAACACGTTTTTGCCGTTTCTTTTATTTTAAAAAAAAAAAATGAAACGTGTTTGGTGAATTAGTGTTTTCTTAGGCTGACCCATTACAAAGCCTAAAAATAAACACTTTTCTCAAAACACTAAAAATGTATTTTTAAAATTCCGTGACCTTTTTTTTCACCCAGCCAATCCCCTTTTCTCCCCCCAACCCTAACAGCTCGTCGCCG